>NC_060121.1:747309923-747626590 GCF_021461395.2 Schistocerca americana | reverse complement strand
TAAAATGTACCCCACCGAACGTGTACTGCTGATTTGTCTCGCTTCAAGCAAATTTTTCACTGTCGAACCTATCGAAATAATGTCGCCTTAAGTCTTTAATGTTACTTCAAGACTGTGCCTTCCACAAAGAACGTGAATATTATTCGAAGAGTTAAGCTATAGTTCCGCTGACGAAAATCGCATAAGAGTCTAATATTTAAATCAGAGCTGATTATTCAAAAATTACGCTAAACAAGCACGAAGTACTGATACAATTGAAGACATGAGCGGAAAAACGAGCTAACCGCCATGTGTAAAAGCTTAGAGATAAGTGTTGCCAACTATCAAAATTGACATTGATCTCACCTTTAGATATCACATTAGGATATTTAGGGTCGAGACCAATGACAGTTTTCATAGTTCCCTTGCCCAGCAACAGATGGCAACACGTGTCTCCAAGGTTTTACATTTGATGATTAGCACGTTTTTCCGCTCATATCTTCAATTTAGAAATAAATCACCAACTCATGGAGGATACATTGCCTGGAATGAATAAACAAAGGCATGACTACCTTTCTGTCAGCGGTTATCTGTCGTTTGGCATTCATTGAAGTACGTCGTATTGGCAGGTTTGTGCAGTTATACGTTACACAAGGGCACCCGTACACGAGGGTGAAGAGGGGCCGCTGCCACCCCCATCTCCCTAGCTCTCAGGGGAAGGAAAACAGTAGTCAAGTGTTTCTCTTTCAAGAAAATGATTTAAAAGTTGGCATAACGCAGGTTTATAACAGAATCGGAACAGAAACTTTTGTACGACTACATACAAGTCGCCATTCGTCTTCCAGAAAATTAAAAGTGCTCCAATCCCCCAGGTCTGGCTCCCCTCCCCCCCCCCCCCCCTCCCCTCCCAACAAACTATCAAACTATCGTATGGGCATCTTTGATGTTATGCGCTGTTAGTGGCTTAAATGATTACGTCGTCGACACGTACGTCTCAAAAATGAAGGTGGTGTTCCTTAAATCGATATTACACGCAATGTAGCACTCTTTTCTTTATAGGCACAATGATCGAAAGAGAAGGTCGCAGTACACCAACACCAATTATTTTAATGTACAATGTTGTGTCTAGACAAGACAGCCTAGACACAATGAGAGGAAGCCGAAAGGCACGCGCTAAGTTAAAGCAGGAGGGAGTGAGGTCTGAAACAGGATACGTAATGAATGCTATAAAGAAAAGTACGTAGCTTCTGGAATACTTAACTTCAATCCATCCTTTTGGTACATCTGGAGATTGTGGCGATACAAGTGAGATTCTTTAGATACATGCAATGTTACTAATGGCGCCTTGCTAGGTCGTAGCCATTGACTTAGCTGAAGGCTATTCTAACTATCGGCTCGGCAAAGGAGCGAGGCTTCGTCAGTATAGTCGCTAGCTTCGTCGTCCGTACAACTGGGGCGAGTGCTATTCCGTATCTCGAGACCTGCCTTGTGGTGGCGCTCGGTCTGCGATCACACAGTGGCGACACGCGGGTCCGACATGTACTAATGGACCGCGGCCGATTTAAAACTACCACCTAGCAAGTGTGGTGTCTGGCGGTGACACCACATACAATAAATCTATTACTACACAGAATTCACTGCTTGAGGAATTTTTAGATGGACCTGTGTTGAGACAAGCAGTGACCGAAACGCTCAGTGGGATCAGAGCCCAAATATTCTCAATATGTTGTTTGAGTACTACGTTGAAAAACCGTCTTAAAGTTCATGAAACTATGAGCGAAACCTCTGCCACACTCGCTGAATAACTTGACAACAATAGCCTTGTGTATTCGTCGGAACAGCGAAAGTAAAACGGACCAGTAGGTCGTTCCGATCGGCGTCCTCCTCGCCGATCCATCTTACTCCCCTCGTCCCACTTACACGTTCGCTGGCACCGACACCCGTGGTCGCCAGGTGTTAAACGCGGACGAACGACACGAAAGACTGCGCGTTTGTCATGGGAGGCCGCGGCATTAGCATCTCTCAAGCCGTACGCATCAGCTCAGCGAGAAACGCTTACAGTGTAAAATCACACACAAGTTCTAGAGGCATGCCACTGTAAAGATTAGGTAACTAACACCAGCAAATGATAAATAAAAGTGGCTTATTCTCGTTAGCATATTTTTATATATTTTTTTTCCATTATCAATCGCAACGTCTCAAATGCCTCACTGATGCCCTCACCTTTCCGAAAGCCGTCTAACAGATCCTTAATTTCCTTTTTCCATTGTTCTGCACATTATTCTTGTCACCAATATGGATCCGATAGTTTTCGCCGTTATCTGCCCTTGCTATTTTCGTGATCGTAGGGGCGTTATTTTTCATTAAGTCTTATGGTATGGTCTCCAGACCCATATATATTGTACACACCAAATCGATCGAAATGCTGCTTGGTAAAAACTTCCTACAACGATTTCAGAAATTCCAATTGAATGTTATCTATATATCCCTTGTGTCTTACTTGATCGCACCTCTTGCAAAGCTCAATTACACTCTGATTCTAATATGGATCCCATATGCCTTCTAAATCGACACCCATTTTTTCCCGTAATCATCTCATCAGATAAGTCCTCTTCCTCGTAGAAGCCTTCAATGAATTCGCCCACTCAACCACTCTCTCCTCTATGCTCAACAGTGGAATTCCTATTCTACTGTATTGACGCTCTTGCCTTTAATTTCTACGAAGGTTGTTTCTTTTCTGCACCATGAATCAGTGCTTCCGATAACCTTTCCTTTTTCGTTTACTTCTTGTTTCTCCTGTGAGCATTTTGCATTGGCTTCCCTGCACTTTCTGTTAATTTTTTTCTAAGTGAATTTTATCACTGTTTTCGTGATTTTCTATGAATATTTTTCTAATTACTTCTTTCATCGATATCTGAAGCATTTATTCTGTTACCCAAAGTAACAGTTACAGTCCTTGTACCTAAATTTGTCTGCCCTACTTCTGTGACAGCCACTTTTAGGAATATCCAGTTGACCTGGCTACTATGGTATCCATCAACGTAGCATCTATTAGTCGGGATCTCTGTCTCACTATGATGTAAACCAGCTAGAATCTCCCCTTATCTCCGGATGTTTTTCAAGTATATCTCCTCCTCTTGTGACTTTCGAACAGCATATACGCTTTTACCAGCTGAAATTTATTGCAGAACACACTCTTTCTCCTCTCACATTTCTACTTCTTCTTCATTGGTTTATCTATCTTACGGTACAACTGGAGCCTCTTCATCGTGTCCTGTTCTGCGATTCCTCCTTCATCAGTTTGTCAGTTCGTTCTCTTATAATATCGTCCATCTTCCAGTTCTCTTCGCACCTCTTCCTCTCGTCCCTTCCACTTTTACCTCATGATTCTTTGTTGCAGGCAATTGCTACACAGTACGAGCATATGCCACAGCCAGATTTTTCTTTTTCTTATCAGTTCCAATTATCCTCTTTATTCCTCTATTTCCTTCATTACCTCTTCATTCTTAAGTCTGTCAGTTCACTTCATCGTAAGCATTCGTCTCGATAAGTACGTTTCAAAACTTTCTAAATATAGCGCTTCTTTTTAACTGTCTATTATTCACTGCTCTGTAACAATACACTCCAGGCATACCATTCAGAAATTTTCCTTGACTCCACTGGAATTCTTCTAGACGTTAGTAATTGCTTCACCTTTTCAAGTGATCTCTTTCCCATAGATATCTTTTTCGTTTTTTCTTCCATACAGCTTCTGATCCGTGTCGTTAAACTTCCCTGGCACAGAAAACATTTAACTTGTTATGTCTTTCGTCCATGTTAACTGAAGCTTCATCCTCGCTTATTCTTATCAGTTTCGCCTTTCCTGTATTTATCTTGATGCCAAACTCCTCGCCCTGTTTGCAATACTCTTCAATATCTACTGCAGCTCCTCTTTTGATTCCGCCAACACTGCTTGAACATACAAGTGTTTTGTAGTCTTTACCTACTCTGGTCTAATTACGATGTACCTTGCGTCTGTGGTCTTACATGGCAGTTTCCTCTCTAACTGTTGAACAACTTATGCGACAGTGAGCATTCTTGCTTTACAGTTCTTCCAGTGGTCATCTCTTCCGTCTCCTTATTTTCTGCTCTTTCAGTTTTTGCTTCTTTATTATCCTCCTATCAGTTCAGCCTATAAAAACATCTTTTACAATTCTCAACAGCGTGTTCCAGTTGACTCTGTCGAAATACTTGTACCAGTCCATAAAGCAAATACACACCTCATTTTCCATTTCTATTGTTCTTTCTTCAATCATCCTCAGACACTCTATAACATCTTTAATTCTTTTACACCTTCTGAACCCTTTCTGGATTCCTACTCCTAAGTCCACATTCTCCCATAACTCATTTGCTCCTTCCCCTGATACGGTTTCCCAGTTCTCCAAGATGGTACATATTTAATATATTATTCCATTTAATAAAAACATGAAGTTCAAAAATTTAAGTGGAACACTACTTAGTATACAACGTAGCAGCCACCGTGACAAGTTATAAACTAAAGAACAGGTTATTTTTGCGCAGGAATTTCGTGGTTCGTGAGAAAAATTCTATCAGCTTCTCTGCATTTACGAACTACTTTGATCCAAATGAAGCTGTGAGAGCATTATCCAAACATGGACGAAATTTCAATAACCCCCCCGCGAGAAGTTATTCAAGTGTCAGAATCGTGTTTGTTGGTTCTGACACGTAGAAAACGATATGCGATTCCAACTGTCACTCAAAAATGTTTGTGAGAAGGTTATTACTACCATCTTAAGGCATCAAAAGGACCCTTATCACAAATATGTTGTTGCCAGTATGCTTGAAACATTCAAGAGGTTCGGCTGTTTAATGAGCCTCCAGATTCAATTTTTAAACACTGAGCTTGATTTTTTCCACGAAAATATTAGTGATGGCAATGAGTAACTCGATAAGAAATTCATCAAGAGTTCAAAGAAGTAGTATCAGGACAGCTAGAAGGCCAATATAACGAGAGACCACTGCTGGTCGCTCAACATACACAGGAGGCAAATTACAGTAGGTAAATCATCAGAGATGATACCTGCATTATCTGTAACGGCTGCTTTAAGACAAGCAGCTATAGTAATTTTTTATAAATCTAGTACTCCTCCAGTCCTTTCTGGTGCGCGTGATTGCTGGATACCTACATCAAGAAAGTCACACAAAATAAGAAGTTCAGAAACGAAATTTCTAAAACGAACAAAAGGCTATTCAAGGATAACACAAAGAATGAAACAGTGCGAATAGAACTATAAAGCCAAATGAAAGCAGAAAAACCAAATACTGCAACATCTGGTACGAAAACGTACAAACAGTAGACATAAAATCCTCCCAAACTAACCTCAGTTTCCTAAAGATAAAGAGATGTTGGTAGATCTAAGAAGAGATGGCTGGACAATTTGTAATGTGCGGACAGGAAAAATGAGGAGTTGCTAGAACATTGTAGCTTGACTGCTGGTAGCACTGCGAAACTCACGAACGATTCCTTCCCCTGATCACATACGATATTTTACAATCACTCTCCGCAATGCTCAACGGCACCTTTTTTATTTTTTTTTTTTTTTTGACATCCAATAACTAACCCATCTTCGAAGTCACGCAGGAGGCCCGACCCATTCTGCTGTTACTGCTTCTATAATGACAACACAACATTCCCTGCCATCTTTAATACTGGCGGGCTCACCTTTCGTGACATCTAGTGGCCAATTCCACTTTACATAAGGGTGTCCAAATACTTTTGATCAGATAGTGTATCTAAGTAATTGACTTTAGGAGCAATGAAAAACCGTAGCGCTGGTCATCATGAGTTTATGGACCCAGTGAGTGATCCTTGAAAGAAATATCTGTACACTTTATTAGACGGAAATGAGGAGGCATTACTATTTTATGGATCTTTTGGTACTGTTTCTTCACTCTCTAATTACATGAAAATAGCTACTTATTTTGATCGAAGAGGATGGAAATATTTTAATTTCTTAGTTCATTTACTCGTGCTCTACTGCACACTATACATACCATCTCCCTCACTTCAAGGAGGAGGCTTATAGCCTGTTCCGTCTTCACAAATACCACATTTTTCTGGGTCTTCCAACATCTCTCATTCCTATAAGTCTATGGTCTGTTACATGTCAGTCAATTCTATCTGATTCCATTCTTTCAATATGCTTCTTCCACTCTGATATCTCGTTTTCTGCTCCTTCATTCATGCAAAAAAATATTGAAACTTTTCTTATGTCAGATTTATATTCTTTGGTTTTCCTTAGTTGTTTCCAGGTCTCACTTCCGTATGTGAGTATCTGCGTTGTCACTTTGTCTTTGTGTCTTTCCTGGTTTTACTAACAGATGTTCTAAGCATAGGCCACATATCATTTGAAATTTACTTAACTTATTTAAAATTCATTATCATATTCGTAATTAAGTGACGTCCCAGTGAGATACCTGTTCAAATTCTTTTCCTTTTAGTAACATTTATGAGCGTGCCGTATATTTTCCATTAAAATCAATAACTTCTGTTTTATTTTCTGATATTTTCAAGATATAGAGTTAACCTATTGCATCCACTCGATGTAGAGCTGATACTATGTCAGCTTAGGTGTTTTATGAAATTAATTGGTCATCAAGAATGCGTACAGTATTTAAATATGTAGTTCTAGCAATTAGCTTCATTTCTAGGTTAGCTTATCGTTTCCATTGTCTAACAGTACTGTCATTACTTATATTAAATGTAGTGGGTGAGAGACTGCATCCTTGTCATGGCTCTTCGATCTTCGTTAATTGCTAGTTGTCCTGTTTGCTCATTGCCTTCATTAACTAAAATTTCGTTATTTAAATACCATATTTTATCACTTGTATTAAATATTTAGCACAACATCATCTTTACATTATGATCCATTGCGTATACCTACACACGATATTGAAGGCTTACTCGTAATCTACAATTGCACTGTGAGTCTGCATATACTGTTCTCTTCTCTTTTCAGTTACCTTCCACACTATTGTAATACTGTCATTGCATGATCATCCGTTTCTAAAACCGTGTTTTTCCTCAGTAAGAACGCGTCAGTTGTTCTCTTTAGTGTGTCGTCAATTATTCGGCATGTAATTAATAGCCAGTGTCCAACAGAGTTATTCCTCCGTAGTTTTCAAAAGCATTTCAAGTTTCATTTTTATAGAGCGATATTACCTCAGGCACAACATTTGTTTAAAAAATGAGACAGACTCTCTTCTGACAAAAAACCTACAAATTTAACTAGTTCTGAGTTAATATTATCTGCCCTACTGCTTTTCTACCTTTCATTTGCTTTAAAACTTCTTGTATCTCCTTCATTCTAATATAGTCTCCTTGGTATGTTTCATCATATTATTTTTTTGTCTTGGACTATTTTCATTAATTCTATCTTATCATTGTTTTCTACCCATAATCCATGATAGTTTTGTATCCAACATTCTTCACCGTGCAGGATCTTTTACCTGTTTGTTATTTGTTTTAGAGGTTTGTAAACCACCTCTCATCTACCGTATAGGTCGTTTTCAACGTTTGATATGATTCTGCCACAGAATTCTTATGAGTTTCTTCCACTATTTTCTTAGCGTTGCTACATTTTCTTTATATTGCGCCTTCGTTTCTTCTGTATTGTTCTGTAGATTTTTAAAGTAAGCCGTTTGTTTCCCTATAATTTCATCGTCATGTCATCATTCCATATTTTGACACTGTTGTTCATCCAGATATCTTTTTTCTTCCTGCTGCCTCCGTCACCGTTTGGATCACACATGTTTTTATGTTTTCCCCTTCAGTATTTATACTATTTTATGAACATTGTAAATAATGTTTGAGTCGCTGTTGAAAGAGCGTTGTGTCAGAAGGTAGATTTTGAAACATTAGTTTTCTAGTTTACTTCTCATAATAGTGTGTTTCTTCCCTTTTGTAATTAGTTTTACCTTGACAATCGGCAGGAAATGGTCTGACTCTACGTTGCTAGCTCTATGCACACTTACATCTTGTATTCGTATTCCGAGCATTGTGTCCACTATGTCAGAGCGAATAATCGACCTATAGCTCATTGCGCTCCACAAGAATTTATGAATGTCCTTGTTTCTAAACAAGGTATTGGCCATTTCCCTTTCATTGTATGTTACAAAGTGACGCATCTCATGTCCATTGTTATTTATGACCTGCTCTTCAAATTTTCGTATTTTTCCAAGAATAGGCAACCCCATACACATGCATTAAGGTCTCCATCTATTATCAGATAAGCTTCCATGTTTTGATCTACTTGTTTTTGAAGATATTAATAGAACAGTTAAGTTTCTTCTCTCCTTCCTTTCCAGGGGCATATACTCCCATTACTATGAGATGGTTTCTGTCTCTTTTATCCTTAAGGATCTGATTCCTTCTTTCGTGAAGGTATAGCGGTGAATCTTGGTTCTTTAATTTGTTGTCATTTAAGATTGCTACTCCATATTACGCTCTAGTTGTCGGACTCACTCTGCTGTAAAACGCTACATACTCATCCAAATCTTTTGTCCCTTTCAGTTTGGTTTTCGTTTCAGTTATTACTTCCATATTGATGTTCCTGCCTTAATCTAATAGTTTAGCTGATATCCTTGTTGTCCCATAAAGAAACAATGCGTCATAACACTCAATCGACGTACATAAATACGTAAGTTTCCGCGGCCCCTGACAGTCTCCCTAAAATTTAGTGGTTTGTTCCGGGTGTAGTCAGATAAGACAATACCTGAATCAAAGTTTATAGAATGAATTATGTGAAATGGTAGCTCTATTTTATAGATATTAGCACTTGGTACGGTATTTTATACCAAATTTGTTTCTGATGTGCTGAAATGAGCCGTGCTAGAAACGCTTTAATATGATTTTTACAACAACTGATTTATTTTTTATTTGTTATATTCCTTTTTATTTGTTATATTTATTTTTCATATTCTTTATTTATTTCTTGTATTCTTTATAATATTAGATGAGCACTTCATAGTGCAGTAACCGGTTTCGACGAGCCACTGTTCATCTTCACACTGTCCGTAGAGGAAACAAAGAACCATTTCTAACATTTTATTTTTGTGGTGTCCACAGCCTCAACGTGTTTTGAGAATGAAATTTGGTCCATCTCTTGGTATAGTCAAAGCTATTACTATACTAAGAGATGAGGTCTTCTTGTTTGTGTGGGCTAAAAGACGTAACCATGTACAATAATACATTGTTTCTGTGCCACATACGCACAGAAATAAGATGTATTTCTGTACACATTTCCAAGTTGTATCTTACAGTGTAAAATGAAGCAGGAATCTTAAGACTTGTGCTTGAAAATGATCATAGGTCGAAACTGCCCAATCGCATAGATAATAAAAAGAATGCAGCCTGGGACCACGATTTCATTCTAAACACAAAAAATCATTATTTAATCTATAAACGTCGTACCAAGATTCTTTGTTCCGGGTTTGCCTCTATCTACATTCTGAAGATTAGCTCTTGGTGGTCGAAAGCTATTACTGCAATATCGAAATGCTCATGTCTGTCGCACAAAATACAACAAATAAGGGAACACATAATATCCAACGAGGCGGGCTTGCTGCTCGTGCTGTAAAGTGCGTGCCTGGATATGGAGAAATCTTGGCATCGCATTCTGGTCGGACCACGGAATATTTTAGTCTGTGTTTGACATAGCTTTAATCCTTAGTCATGTGGAGATTTGCCAAGAACGACGAATAGTTCGGATTCCGTGTTAAAGTGTAGGCCACATTTTCCGGGTAAGACTTCCGATCTTAGGGTCACTCATGTGACCTGAGTGACGTCCAATTAACGACTGATATCTAGCCATTGTCTTAGAAGAAAGATTAAGGAAAGGCAAACCTACGTTTCTAGCATTTGTAGACTTAGAGAAAGCTTTTGACAGTGTTGACTGGAATACTCTCTTTCAAATTCTGAAGGTGGCAGGGGTAAAATACAGGGAGCGAAAGGCTATTTACAATTTGTACAGAAACCAGATGGCAGTTATAAGAGTCGAGGGACATGAAAGGGAAGCAGTGGTTGGGAAGGGAGTAAGACAGGGTTGTAGCCTCTCCCCGATGTTGTTCAATCTGTATATTGAGCAAGCAGTAAAGGAAACAAAAGAAAAATTCGGAGTAGGTATTAAAATTCATGGAGAAGAAATAAAAACTTTGAGGTTCGCCGATGACATTGTAATTCTGTCAGAGACAGCAAAGGACTTGCAAGAGCAGTTGAATGGAATGGACAGTGTCTTGAAAGGAGGATATAAGATGAACATCAACAAAAGCAAAACAAGGATAATGGAATGTAGTCTAATTAAGTCGGGTGATGCTGAGGGAATTAGATTAGGAAATGAGGCACTTAAAGTAGTAAAGGAGTTTTGCTATTTGGGGAGCAAAATAACTGATGATGGTCGAAGTAGAGAGGATATAAAATGTAGGCTGGCAATGGCAAGGAAAGCGTTTCTGAAGAAGAGAAATTTGTTAACATCCAGTATTGATTTAAGTGTCAGGAAGTCATTTCTGAAAGTATTCGTATGGAGTGTAGCCATGTATGGAAGTGAAACATGGACGATAAATGGTTTGGACAAGAAGAGAATAGAAGCTTTTGAAATGTGGTGCTACAGAAGAATGCTGAAGATTAGATGGGTAGATCACATAACTAATGAGGAAGTATTGAATAGGATCGGGGAGAAGAGATGTTTGTGGCACAACTTGACCAGAAGAAGGGATCGGTTGGTAGGACATGTTCTGAGGCATCAAGGGATCACCAATTTAGTATTGGAGGGCAGCGTGGAGGGTAAAAATCGTAGAGGGAGACCAAGAGATGAATACACTAAGCAGATTCAGAAGGATGTAGGTTGCAGTAGGTACTGGGAGATGAAAAAGCTTGCACAGGATAGAGTAGCATGGAGAGCTGCATCAAACCAGTCTCAGGACTGAAGACCACAACAACAACATCTAGCCATTGTAGCACATGGAATTATTACCATTATATTATTATGATTATTGACATTGTCGTTAATTCACCCTTAAGGAGAGAGCTAAAACACGGCCAACTTCCATGGGATTTTATCCCTTCTTCTTTTTTCTTCTCGAAACCCTCTCTTTTATTCATTGTCTTTCCCTTCCTCTTTTCACTCCACTTCATTCCTGTGTTCTTCTCTTGAGGCGTTTGCGTAAATTTTTGTTTTCTGATATTATTCTCTGCATTTTTCCGTATCTGTCATGCCCTCTGTGGAGATGTTTAGTTTCTTGAGGTCTTCCATGGTTTCCTTAAACTAGTTGGTTTTCACAGTATTAGTTGTCGCTATGTCAAAAATTTTCTTGGTCTGCCTATTTCCGTTCATCCTAGGTATGTTTCCGAAAAACTTTGGTCTTCTTTTCCTGATTTTTTGCGTAATCGTCTCAGTCTGTTCGTACACTTTTTTGTCGGTGTCTTTATCCTAGATCCCTACCTTCTGAACCAGCCCGTAGACCTTCCTGATTATTTTGCAGTCTTGATTTTCATTCTTCCCTTGATTACTGTTTTTTCCGAAGCATACAACGCCTCCGGTAAGACTACGGTACTTTTGTTTCTTAATTTGGCATTGATGGATATACTTCTTTTGATTTAATGTTTCCACCCAAGTCTGTATGCTCCTTGCAGTTTGGTAATCCTTCCCTCATTGAATATCGAGTTAAGTCCTATTTTCTACATAATCTCTCTGGTATTTGAAACATTCTACTTGTGTTAATTTTCCAAACTTTGTTATCAGTAGATGTCTGTCCGTGGATTTTTCTGTCCACGTACGACGTTTTCCCATAAGAGATTTGTAGTCTTGGTTTGGCTGAGATTTCGTGTAGTGTATCATCAGCAAACGCTGAACATTTTATGTTGACGGTTTTATCCTTGTGTCTCCGCGTCTTTACCCAGCTGACTCCTTCGTAAGGTGTCCTGATTATTTTCTTCGAAATATTGATGCTACTGTTATTACTATTAATGTATTTCTCTCGAAGACAGTGTGTCATTTTTTTGCACAGTCGATTCTCGTTAGTTAACGAGCTGAAGCAATGTTACGGGCGTATTCAGTTAATAAAACACATGCCTTGTACGACTTTCTGTCGTAAGCTGAACGATTTTGCCAGCTACCGCGCTGTGGTAGGCAGACAGAAAGTGAAGATGTAGGCGCGTAGGGGAAAACGGAGTTCCTGCGGCACTTTACATTCCTCTATAAAACCCTTTCTCTCTTAAAGAGTAACACCCTGCTGGTCCCCACCCCTCCCCCCTCGCCCTTCCCTCCAGCGCCCCACGCATTGCTGGGGGTCCGAGCCGAAGGCACGCAGGATGCTGTACGGTGCGCGTCGCGTCGCTTCACGTCACGTGGTGGGGAAAGCTGGGCGGCCCGGCGCTGAGCGCTGCTCGGCGCGTCGGTGGGAGGGCGCGACCACGCGGCTCATAAAAAGGGAAGACGCCAGCCACCGATACGGTCACTCAGCTCCGACCGACTGGCGAACGTGAACGCGAGCACACTCACACGGCACGCCATGGGACCAGCGATGCGCTCACTGCTGCTCTTACTGTCGCTGGCCGCGGCGGCCTTCTCCGCCGCCGTGGTGCCGCCGGTGGCCGTCGAGGACAACGAGGTGGGCGTGGAGGGCCGCGGCGTCTCCGGAGGCGGCGACGGAGCCGGCTGGCGGCTGGCCGTCAAGGTGCTGGCTGACTGTACGGAGCGCGGGGACCTGGTCAGCTGTCTGGGGGTGAAGACGGCCGCCGCGCTCGGCCGCGCCGCCCGCATGTCCGACATCAAGCTGGCCGACGGCGTGTCGTTCGTGAGGACCGGCGCCGCCGACGACCGCGACGGCGGCCGGGCGCTCGCCTCCGAGGCCGACATGCAGAATGCCATAGACAGCCAGGAGCCGGACAGCCGCAGCGACAAGCTCGTCGACCTGATGATGGAGGCCACCGGCAGGTTCCTCAGGACGCACTCCCTGCAGTTCAAGCTGCCCGACGAGATCCCGGGACAGATCCAGCGCGCCCTGCAGGATGAAGGTGAGACCACCAGCGTCGGTTTCTTCCTCAGTTTTTGTCTCAGATACTTTCAGTACTTTCTGCCTATTAACTCGTATACCTCGAATCGTTACTGCTGTTTTCAGTTTGCAATTTCTATGTTTCAGTACGGTACTATCAAACGAACCCTTCTTCTACTCAACTTCTTCCAGAAATTTCAGTTCTTAATAGCACCTCGTCAGCTATCCAATCTTCAGCGTTCTCCTCTAACACCGCATTTCAAAAGAGCTTCTATTCTCTTTTTTCCCGAAATGTTTTCGTCTACGTTTGAGTTTCATGTAAGGCTACATTCTAAAGAGCATCAAAAAATGTTCAACTGTGTGTGAAAGCTTATGGGACTTAACTGCTATGGTCGTCAGTCCCTAGGCGTACACATTACTTAACCTAAATTATCCTAAGGACAAACACAAGCCGGCCGGAGTGGCCGTGCGGTTCTAGGCGCTACAGTCTGGAACCGTGTGACCGAGATGGTCGCAGGTTCGAATCCTGCCTTGGGCATGGATGTGTGTGATGTCCTTAGGTTAGTTAGGTTTAAGTAGTTCTAAGTCCTAGGGGACTGATGACCTCAGAAGTTAAGTCCCATAGTGCTCAGAGCCATTTGAAACATTTGACAAACACAACACCCATGCCCGAGAGGACTCGAACCTCCGCCGGGACCAGCCGTACAGTCCATGACTGCAGTGCCCTAGACCGCTCGGCTAATACCGCGCGGCTAAAGGGCATCAAAAGTCGCTCATATTGGTTCTTTTTCAGAAAAAGACTTTTGTTGTTATTGGCAACCTGCGTTTTATATCCTTTTCACTTCCAGTAGCGTCAGTTATTTTTCTGTATAAATACCAAAACCCATTTACGATCCTTTGTGTTTTATATACTAATCTAATTCCGTCCGTATCGCTTAAGGGGCTACTTTCCATTACCCTAGCTGTAATTTTGTTGCTGTTCATCTTATAACATCATTTCAAGACCCTTTACATTCCGTACTCCTACTATTACTACTACTACTACTTCTACTACTGCTGCTTCTCTTGCATGTCTCTTGCTGTCTCTGAGAGAATCACAATGTTATTGGCATAAGAGAAACCTTAAATTTGCTAAATGACGTCATATTTGCCTTCAGCTGTTACTACTTTGATTTTATTATTGTAATTTCTGCATTTATGTTCTCAAGAATCTACATAGCGTAATACAAAGTACCGGGATCAATATAATGTGAGATTAACAGTACGTGCAGACGTTTCTGCAATTTGTTAACAATGATATACTCATAAGATTTCTGGCATGCAGTTTGAGCACAGGTAACAACGTAATACGTACGCATATCCAAAAGCCACCAGTCCGAAATACATTATCGGACATGACATTTCATTTGAAGTGCTGTTATTGTTAGTGGACTATGTTAGCCACAACATATTTACATACCTGAAATGTGTGCACTTCTGAGAGACTTGAGTCAATACCTGAAACAATTCTGGGGTCTGTTTCTTCATTGAGTATCTATTGCGTTTTTTTTTTTTTTTTTTTTAAGGCACAAGAAATCTCAATTCAATTTAAATTTTTCATTTCTTCTCCAAGTTTTTTTAATTCCCTCTCAAGATTTCTTATTTTTTATTTCACGCTTTGTTAAATGATTAAATAAAATATGAGTAGGCCACAGTCCTGTCTCACTCCCCAGCCAGTACTTGTCTTTCATGTCTTTTGACTTTTAAGACTTGAGATTAGTTTCTGTACAAGTTAAAAATGATTTCTCAATCCCTATATTTAATACCTGCTAGCTTCAAAATTTCTAAGAATATGCACCAGTCACCTTTGTCTAAATACACAAATGCTACAAACGCAGCTTAGGGTTTGCATATGCAGCCTAAAATAATAATACTTTTGAATCTCTTTACGTTATGCTAATGGCAGTACCTCCCTCGCCAAATTCATCGTGAAGTAGCAGAATAAAGTCAATCGTCAGCTGATGAAACCAATACGGAGCAATCCTCTCCGTACAGCTATGGCAGAAATGCGTTCCTGTCCTCCACAACTCGGTGCCGCTATGACTCACACCTGACCATCGATCACTGCTTATTGCGTATACGTGACATATATTCCTCAAACACTTCCACGATCGACCTGTATGGCGGATTACACGAAGGGAAACGTTGTCCCTGTGGCAGTGAAAATCCGCCCTAGTAACTGTTGAACCTCGGCGGCGCTATGACTCACACCTGACTGCGGATCACTGCTTATTGCGTATACGTGACATACATTACTCAAACGCTTCCACGATCGTCTTGTGTGGCGGATTACACGAAGGGAAACGTTGTTCCTGTGGCAGTGAAAATACACCCTACTAACTGTTGAGCCTAGAAACCCTAATTCTTCTGTAATTCCCGACAGTCCATAACACATTCGTCTTGCACCGATCATCGTTTCACGTTTTAAGTCAGTTGACTCGTTACGTGTTGTCACGTTCACTGTACACTCCTCTGCAACAGAATGCTTGGATATCGTTTCTACACTTTCGCCTTACGCGACATATAACGGCAACATTCGGGTCTCCTACACAGCTCATCTTCAAATGCGACAACCCTTCCCGTGACTTCTTGTTTCCCAGCAAGGTATGCAAATCATCTCGAGTGCTGACGTTGTAACATCCAAGATTCCGTTAGAAACGTGCTCATACTAATTACACGTACTTAATAATAATAATAATGATCGGTGTTAATGAATGTTCAGTGTTTGTTTGACTTGATCGCAAACATCGTCCCGTAGTTTAATTGCTGTTTCTTGCCATCCACATTTGTGTTGAGAAATGTCCCATTCAGTGAAAAACTCTCATACTCTATTACAAACCGTAGTAAAAAGAGTTCCTTCAAATGTTATAGGCTTTAGCTGCATGTTCTTCTGCTATAACTGTCGTTCCGCTGTGACACTGCATTTCATTTCCGGACACAGATGGAGCATATACTGTGGTTGTAAATGGTTTTGTTACCATTTCACCACGATACAGAACGTTGAAAACTCAGTACTGTCATCTGCTTTAGTTTGTATTGTACCTGCTGTAGAGTTAAATCGATATGAAATGCTATAAATTCTGTCACAAGAAGCGTACAACGAACAAGGCCTGACAAGTATGACATTGCTGCTACCTAGGACAGCGACACCATATCCGTATAGACTGTTCCCGGTCTGGTTAAAATTCAAATGGTTCAAATGGCTCTGAGCACTATGGGACTTAACATCTATGGTCATCAGTCCCCTAGAACTTAGAACTACTTAAACCTAACTAACCTAAGGACATCACACACATCCGTGCCCGAGGCAGGATTCGAACCTGCGACCGTAGCAGTCGCGCGATTCCGGACTGAGCGCCTAGAACCGCGAGACCACCGCGGCCGGCCCCGGACTGGTATTAAAAATAAGAGCTGCTGCATATTTTGTTCAATAGTTATCAAACATAACACATTATTCAGCAAACACCAACGGACGCAGGGAAATAGTACCATAACTGTGTCAATTATCTTTCTGTTACTACCAATCCAGTTGACTTTTTGGCCGATTCATAAAAAGAGGTAAATAATTTCATGATGTTAAGCTCTAAAATGACGAAGCAACGGAAAACAGGCAATACTAGAGAAAGGATTTTAGAGGAGTTATTAGTCAAATGGGGTCCGAAAGGATCAAACTTTGGACCAAAAACAGGTTAAATCAGCCCAGTTTTCAATGCATCGTGGTCTACATGGACTCTACATTCAATACTGAACTGCCATTTAGTGTCCCCAGTACACTCACACCAGCAAGTTATTCACTTGGAATCGGAGAATATCGTTAAAGTACAAGTATCAAGGGAAAAAAAGAAATAAGTAGTTTTCCAGTATCATCATTGCGAGAAGTTGTCATTCAGGACACTTGCTCTGATCTTTCTTCAAGACGACGGTGATGCTTGTCTGACAACCCGACGAGATATGAAACTTCCTGGCAGATTGAAACTGTGTGCCGAACCGAGATTCGGACTCGCGACCTATGCCTTTCGCGAGCAGGTGCTGTACCATCTGAGCTACCCAAGGACGACTCATGCCCCCTCCTCACAGCTTTACTTCCGCCAGTACCTCTCTTACCTTCCAAACTTCGCAGAAGCTCTCCTGCAGGAGAGTTGCCCGCGAAAGGCATACGTCCCGAATTCGAGTCTCGGTACGGCACACAGTTTTAATCTGGCATGAAGTTTCATATCAGCGCACACTCCGCTGCAGAGTGAAAATTTCATTCTAGAAACCCGAGGAGATGTCATATGCAAAAGTTCCCGAGATCGGATGTTTATTCGTCTAAGTCGCTGGGTTACCTAAAGAAGACATGTCAGTAATAGGTACTGAGGTAGCTTTCACTTTTGTACGAATAGACAAGTATGACTGTGCAACATTTCGATGTATGCCGCACACCCGACCCTTTCTGATCAGACTGTTCTGCGTTGACCGCCTAAAACCAGACAATGCACAGCTCTCACGGGATGTGCCGCCCTCACAGGCAGCAGACGCGAAGGTCGAGTAGAAAGCCACGCTGGCGGTAAGTGCCCGCATGATTACCGAGCGGACGTGCGGAGGTGCAGCGCCCGAGCCGTAACGGGAACGCCTAATCGCGACGCAGGGTGGGGTCGCGACAATGAGCGCCGACCCACGCGCTCCGTCGTGACCCACAAGGCAGGCGGCACAGTTCCGCGGCAGGGGTGGCGTCTTCTCCGAAGCTCGCGTTTCGGCCAGAATCCGGCAGCGCCGTACCTCGGCCGCTTCTCGGAAGGCGATGAGCCGCGGACGCGAGCGTCCGGTGACGCCACCGGCCGGGACTTTCTCCCGCGAGGCCCGATGAAAGTGCCCTGCCCCCCTTCCACTGGCCGCGCCGGCTATCGTATTACCCGTGGCGCTGCGTGGGTCGTGACCGCGACATCTCGTACAAAGGCAGCGGTAACGAAATCGGAAGACGCGGCGGTCACAAAGGCGTTGTGAAGCAGGGAGAACTCTCTACTTCAGTACGCTGATGTCATAAGAATTACAGCACCAGAAAAGATATCTAATGAAACATTATTTATTGCGCCTACATAGTACATTAAGAAGACTACACGATTCAGTTGATAGGTCATTTGCGGGTATACGGGCTGTGTCATTGACTTCACACAGCTGCCACCTATGATAGCAACGATGGCTATGAGGCGGCTGGAGAGACATATACGATTACGCCATCATTTGTATCTCTTGACGATACCACTCCGATTTTAGTGAACACCGTCACGTCAAAAGTATCCGGACAAGTATTTGTGAACACTGGTGAGGTTGGTGTCCAGCGTTCGCCTCTATGGCGGCTTTGCTCGGAGCGCTTTCAGCGGGCTGTCTATGGAAGAATGGCAGCTTGCGCAAGAGTCGAAATCAGAGAAGGTAGTGATGGACGCTGGGGGCTGGAACAAAATCGACGTTCTAACTCATCCCAAAGGTGATCTCTCAAGTTCTCTCGGTGCGAATGATCAGTAGCGTGCTTCTGAGTGCTCTACTGCGTTGTTGTTTCAATATTTTATGCACAGCACTTCGACCAGTTGTTGTTGAAGTCCAGGCAGCAAGTACAGGTAACAGATAAACTCGCAGCACATGGAAAGGACGGTCGGGTCGGTTGTTGAAACAACAATTGGGCAGAACAACCAGAAGCACACCATTAATACCAAAGGTGCTCCTTTGGGACCAGGTATTGACTCAGTACAGATGAGTCCTATTCAGGAATGTTACTGTCAACAAATCATTTCCACAGGGATGTTGCATTATGACAGAGTGCATTGTCTGCTGAGCTCGGAGCTGCTCCTGCTCTTCTGTGCGCAGTATTTGATGATATAAAATGTGTTCATACCCTTCCGCATTCACTGGTCTGTTAATCACGAGGCGAACCACACCCTAACCAGAAAATACACCCGCACTCAGTAACACCACCTCCACCGTCGCTCACTGTTCGCACTATATGTAATGGCGGGTAACGTTCTAAGAGCATTCGCCAAACGCACTAATCCTTCCATCTCATTGCCACTGGATATACGTCATTCCAGTTCACTAGTTCATTCATCTACCGTCCAATAGCATTGCTCTCTACACCACCTCAAGCGTCGCTCAACATTGACAACAGAAACATGTGGCTTATGAGAAGCTGCTTGGCCATTGTGCTGGCTGGACTACAGGTAGCACATTTGAGCTCATGAGTGATTCCTTCCGCTGATTTCATGGACTTTTTACAACCACCCTCCGCAATGCTCGACGGTTCCTGTCCATTACTACATGAAGTACGCCTGGTCTAGGTTTAGCTGTGATTTGCACATCACGTTTCCACTTCACAGTCACTTCACCAACAGTCTTCTTGGGCAGCTTTAGAAATGTTATACCTCGATTTGTTCAAAATGTTCAAATGTGTGTGAATTCCTAAGTAACCAAACTGCCAAGGTCATCTGTCCCTAGACTTACACACTACTTAAACTAACTTAAAGTAACTTATGCTAAGAACAACATACACCCATTCCCGAGGGAGGACTCGAACCTCCGGCACCTCAAAACGCGCGGCCACTCCATGCGGCATCGACTTGTTACTCAGATGACATCCTATAACCAGATTCTATGTAACTGAGCTCTCCTGTAGACCCAATATGCCGCTACTCATTCTCTGCTAACAACGTAGCAGTCCCCGTTTCTTTTTATATTCGCGGGTCTGCCTCTCATGACGTCTGACGATAGATTCTGCATTACGTAGTTGTGTCCGAATCAGATAGTGCAATAGGACATGTTTTAAACGGGTCTAAAGATGGGCACTTCAGAACGAAACAGATAGTCTGACGACAATTTTTGTTATCATGGATTGGAATTGTAATCCGTGCTGTTCCAGCTCTGTTTCGGAATTCATCAACTTTAATCTCTGGAACTGGCTCTCTGTGGGTCAAATACCTGGAGAACATGCTGGCCAAGGGAACAGGCCAATACCCTGTGCACGGGAAACATGCGGTACTGCGTTATCTTTTTGAGAGTTAACGTTACGGAGACCTCGACGACAGATTACAGACATCAGATTTAACATGTCAGAAATAAAACGCCAACTGTCCAAATTACCGGTCTCCTAACTAGCGTGCCAAATGGTGCACCTGTATGACAGTGGCGAATGCAATATAGCGACGTTCATTCTCCTCAAACACTCCACATACAGGTACGCCCCTGTCAACGAATGACAACCCCACAGTACTGAAAAGATGCTGAAAAGATAGGAAACAAACCACTTTAAAATGGAACTTTGAATAAATTCATGAGATGTAATCATATAAGTCATCTCAGTCGGAAGAGTCACGATTCGGCACTTAGTTTTTCACGAATCGTTAGTACAGTACAAATCTACTCAGATGAAACATGGTCCCTACATCTTAATCCATTCCAAACCGTAACAATTTATATAGCCACCTTTTCTCAAGAGGTGATTCGTACCCGGGCAAACAAAAATTTATCACCGGACCGACGGTTTAAAATTGTGCCAGTGTGATATTTCTCAAGACATAGCTGCATATTCCTTTGGTGGTTCAGTCATAATTTCATTTTCACATCACGAAGACGGTGTAAATTTTTAGTTAAGTGTACTAGGAGCCATTAAAGTAGACGTAGAGAGAATATGTCATCGATCTTACTGCGTTTCCATAGAGACATCCTCTCTACATTGCTTTAAAGACAAAAGTAAAGATTTAATGCCTCCATTTCCGTGTTTCGTCAGCCATATCGTTCACATATCTTCCGTACGGCAGTCATCCTGATCTCACCTGCATTGGACTATTGACAGAGAACGCAAAGTAGCTTCTTAGAGACGCACTTGGACAAAATATCTCGAAGGAAACGAAAATGTCGGCGAAATTTTATCATTAACAAAGCTCGCGATTTCACATTCCATCTCTCGAAGGAGAAACGAAGAAAATGCTGAATGAACGTGCCATAGCTAACGAGCTCACTGGAGGCAGAGCACAGCCTCGAACAGCACACGAATGGGAAGAAAATGACCAACTTCCAAACATCCAGGCATTCACACTAAGCAGTTTCGGTAATTCAGAATAAATCTTGGTGATCGGATGAGGATACGAGCGCTTCGTGCCTTGATGGCGTAGCCATATTTTCCCATTACGTATTCCTATAACTGTCACCCGTGGTCGGATTCGACCCCAGACTCTGAACCATGAACGTAGCTCTTGTAGGAGGGATTGACATTTGTTGCAGATATTTTTCTCCTACCCCACCGAATGTAAGAAGAGGAACAACTTGCTGTTATTTAATAAATAAAATGTTTGTATCTTTACCAGTTATGATGGTCTATCGTTTCAAAATCACTACAGCCGAAATAGCTGGTGAAATATGGAAGCATGAATGTGTTCAGTACAGGTCTTTAAGGGTTTGTGTGAAATAACTTCCACACTTTTCGTGGTCACTTAGTGTACGCAGTTATTAAGGGAAATACTGATTGGTACTAAATAATAATGAGTAATGCTCGAATCGCTTCTTCTTTAAACTCTGAACCACTGGTGGTCATTAGGATGTTCTCACAAATTCGACCTAAGCTTGCTGATGATTAGACTCATTCTTATCACCTAAATGAATTCTGCGGTATATTTCACTGGGCTGTGGAAAGTTGGCTTCATTCCAGATCTTGATTCTGCATTCCATTATCTCAGACCATCGTTAATGGTAGACTTGGGAGATAACAGCTAAGGGTATGCTGTTCAGCAGTTAAGGAATGGGAGGGATTAAACGTTGAAAACTTGAGAAAAAGAAAAAGCCGGAGCGGACGGCACCACAGTCAGCTGCCTCTCACGAAGCTGGTGCCTGGCTCGACAGGAGGTGTCGCCCGTCATCTGTTTAGCTAACGGCGTGAGAGCCCTCTGTGGACCCAGCGTCGACACGCGACCAGCACTTGTTTGCTTGGCCGTGACTCTCATCTCTCAGGAGTCGCTTCCTAACACCAAGTACCAACAACGCGTTGGGAAGTGATGTATAAAGAAGGACTGAGTGGTACTCCCAGCATCAATAAAGAAGGTGTGCGAATACCAGTGCTGAATCCTCAGCATATAAACGAGTGAGCGTCTTCGTACCTTAATTACTGAGGTATTGCACTGGGAGTAGTGAAGTTCGTGATACACTCGTAAGAATGTCCGTATGGAGACCACCGTCTTGTTTGGACATGTGGAGTTGTCTATATCTTTGTCAGTAATTCGAGGTTCAGTGTTGACTAAATAGGCAAATAGTACATGTATTTCTAGAATTTTACTTCTGACAGATATATTTATGGTCCAAATGCGACTTTCAGTAATAGCACGACGCTGTGATTGTCTCTGACTACTGCCTTACTGAAGTTTACATTTTCATCGAAATAAGCTATTAGTTCTACTTTGCTTCCGTTGTTTTTTCTCGCCGTTCGAGGCTCTATTGTGAAACACTTACAAGAAATTTGTGGATATAAAGGACTGGTCATCGCTGGCCACTACTTTCTTCCATCTTCCGGGCAACATAGAATCCGGCGGCGGAAGAACTGAGAGTCTTTGGAGAGTTCTATGAATTGATGCAATTCTGTACCTGTTCATGTGGCTGGAAGTGCTGGTCGGCCAGGTCTTGATAGTCAGAGGGAGCAATGTCTGAAGTATAGGGCATGTGGGATTGAACTTCCGTTTCCAACGTTTCCCATTACGTCAGTAGAGCACTGTCATGCCGAAAAATCACCTTCTTATTTCTTTCCCTGTGTTGTGTTCGTTTGTCTTTCGGTGCTCGGCTCACGAGCATAATTTTCTTTCGATAATGTTAGCCGCTGAGTGTTTCTGTAAGTTTCACTAGAGTTGAAATTCTCTCTTCCACCGCCATTCCGGTCTTTGACCTCAAAATCACCGTCCTTGAAACCTTGAAACCATTCTCTGCACGCTCTTTCACTAGGAGATGACGAAAATTGGGCTCGTAAGTTGACACATTCAATCGAGAATAACTTTATGATGCACTGACAAGCCTTTGGCTGCGTTTCCTTTACAAGCGGTTAAGCTTATTACACGACACTTACGACCCACCATCTGCACCACCACTCGTCGCTTCCGCCACCTATTGCAAAACGGCAGAAGCAAAGTTGTTGAACTACTATGTTTTTAAGCTCACAGCCTTCAAAAACCACCAGATTATAAGTTTCAACAATCCAAGTTGGGAGCAGGTTACCTCACTTTTATATTGCAACGCTATTTCTTAATTTTGTGAGAAAATTTCAATATTTGTATTAGCTCACACATGTGATACAACACTGTCTCCTGAAGAACTTTGAGAAGACGTAAAAGTTCCTAAAATCTAGTACGAAACGCGTGTTCTTAAATGCTACGTCAAATTCACACGGCTCCCCCACAATTAATCATGTAATTACTCAGGTGTGGCAGCTTCTTTTTCATAAAAACGTGTTAAAAGCGTTACTAATAACATTTTTAAGACTTGGTTGTGAGTGCAGTTGTTGCTATTTTCTATCGTTGAACTCCTTAACATTCCTTTGTCCAAGAGCAACGACCCGGACAGAGGAGAATGGACTGTAATGCAATGAAAGAGGGACACGTGACAGAGGAGAATGTGTCTCGTTTTACGGGTCCTTTACAGCCTCATTTCCGGTAGTGAGGCATGTAAACGGCCAGCTCGATGACGTGACTTCTCTGGAAACCGTTAAACGTTTTGCGTCCAGCACGGAGTAAATGTTTGTCTATGAAGCTAGGCTCGGGTGTTAACTTCATGACTAACAGCGTATTTAGAAAGATATTCATACTCCAAGGTACTTCCAGTTTATGATAGTCTGCTTCCGGTTAAACTGTAAGAATACTGAGTACAGATAGCATTCGCTACGTACTGCTTGTTGAACAGTTTTCTTTCTGAAGGTGCAAGGGTCGGATACAAAAACCAAATTCATTTTGGATGCGTGGTTCTCATCTTAAATATTGTTCTTCACAAGTATTCATAATTCTGTTATTGAATTTTTTTCACAAATCATTATTCGGTGTATAGTGTGTATTTCTGGAGAAAATTATAAACTACTTGCTTCTTCGTCAAGGCTCATAAGACCCAGTTGTTAGCACATTTTAGTTGTCAAATAAGTATATTTGTTGGTATTACTATTGTAGATCTATGAGCAAATGGAGCTGATTTTATAAAATTTCCTCGTAGTTCTTTACTTTGTTATCCGTATTTCCCCTCTCACTTCTGTTATTCCAACTCGATATTTTGTACATATTCCGCTAGTGATAAACATTCTCGTCTCCATCGTTCACTTTGTACTCTCACTTGCTTTTATATCAGGTTCAAATCTCATTTTGTAGAGCTTATTCTGCGTACTAGTTAAGCGAATATGGACATAACGTCCAGTCACAGCTGGTATTGTTTTCATTGCGGTGACGATACTGAACACTGCAACACACACCTAGTAGGATATTCTTTGGACATAGACCGTAGAAACCTGTTCTCATTTATTTAGAAATTTTCCTGTAGCTGCTCGCGTCCAATATAGTACCTCGGTATACGTCTAACTTTTAACGCATTTTTATTCTTACAGTTACATTTTTCCAGCTATTGTCCACATTATATTGCCAACAGTTGAATGACCTCTACGAGATATCGTGGATGGGTGGAAGATATGTGTGACGGAGGCGTCACAGACCGTTACTGTCTGGTATTCCCTGTTTCTGTCCTCTCATGACGATGACGGACTGAAAACGGGAGTCCTCACAGTAAGACCGTGTTGACCCCTGCGTCTCTGATGCCCTGTGGTGTTACTGGATGAAGTTTCCAGACATAGTGCAGTATCTTCAATTTGTCCTCGCGGTAACCTCTGTAGCACCAGAAACTTTGTCTGTATGAGTTTTGGTTTGAACTACTGAGTATATGACTTCCTTTGAAGATCCCATCTACAGGTATTCAGAGCACATCTGCAATGTAACACGTACTTGTGTTGTAACTCCTGGGTTTACTGCTACTGTGGCGAGGAAGACTGAGGGCCGGTTTAAGAAACAAGCGACAGAAGCCGTTTCTTTGCGGCGCAAAGCTGTGAGGGACGCTCGAGCCGCCACCGCTGTGGATTTTTTATGCAGGACGTATGAGAACTCGTAGCGGCCGTTTTGGGTCCCAAGCAGAGTGGGGAGGTAGGGGAGCGTCGAAGTGTAAAATCTTTGTACAGTGTGTATCATAACTGGTAATTATTGAAAGTGTACGAATGGAAAGGGCGGCGGCCTACCACATATTCTTTCGAAATATAACAGCGACGACTTTCTATAAGGGCACAGTACTTCTGTATTGCTAATCCTCGCTAAACGGCACAGATTGCTACTGATGAGCTCGAAATTCACATTATTAGAGTATAAAGAACATTGTTTATCTGGATATAG
Organism: Schistocerca americana; assembly: GCF_021461395.2. Taxonomy (NCBI): domain Eukaryota; kingdom Metazoa; phylum Arthropoda; class Insecta; order Orthoptera; family Acrididae; genus Schistocerca; species Schistocerca americana. The sequence continues at coordinate 747,601,109 of NC_060121.1, read as the reverse complement.
TCTGTATTCCTTTGAAAACATAAATCACTGCCTAAATCTCCGATCTATGTCAGGAAGTCAATGACTCGTTTTTGGAATCTGTGGAGGAAATGCTAGCTCTTTGTACGCATTTTCTTAGGACATATTTCACCAGAATGTAGAAGAAATGATTACGAACGTTTTCTTTTCTTTTGATTATGTATCGAAAGACTAGTATATTACACAAAAGAATTTTCCATTACAGTCAATAGTTTCTGAATTACATTCTGATGATAGATACACAAAATTCCTTATATATTCTCAGGAGTTATTGCGCCAATTCAGCGGACAGCCAAAGATTTATAAGGCGTTTCATACATAACCAGACAGTTATTCGAACTCAGGCCCAAAATGCAAACCGTTAACGGAGGATAGCGTAATATACTCGTATCAGCTTTAGTGCTACCCCCGGTGTAAATCGAAGTGATTGGAAAGCTTCTTTAACTTCAAATAACAGGCTATGAGACCACTTTTTGCCTCTTGGAAATGGAGACATTAAGTTATCACTACACTAAAGGTACAGTAAAGAAACTCTGTTTTAGCGATTCCACTTTTACAGGTGTAACTACACTCCTTGATAATTCACACCTATCTATTTAGAAAACGTAAGAAATCTATGACACCACACAATCTCCGTAACCATAAGTCTCAGTAAAACTCACATGATTAAGAATGTTCCGGTCTTTCTGCATACTTCTCACCAAAGCTTAATTGCAAAGCTTAATTGTGGTCTGTATCACATGAAGAAATGCATACCTATGCTAATCAAGGTAGCATTAGACCAGAACCGCTAGTGCCAAACGAAGGAATGCTTCAAAAACGTGCAAGGATATAGCGATGTGAACGAAAACCGGGCTTAAGATACCACCATAGATGATGTTTTTGTTTCAATGAAAGGAAACGCGTTGGGTGAGAAGAACATGGTTTTTGTTGTAGTTGCAAAGACGAATTTAAAATGTCTTCAATAAATATAAAGCATCTCTGGATAATATGGCCACAAAAAAGTTTAGATAAAGATTAGAAGCACGAACACCAATTAACGGATATATTGGATGTAATAAGTGAAAACGAAAAGATTAGTGAAGATAGGAGATGACAGCGGAGAGCATGAAAACTGGTTGGAAGGCTGATGAAATTAAAATATCCTTCGTCGTACTATGAGTTAAAACCACGAATTATATTTCAGCGCTCCATTGATGTTAAAGTCATCGAGGAGGGCGGAACCTAGAGCCCCAGCAATTGATGGGTCCGTAGGGAGGGGAGCTACACTAAAAAGAACCACTTCTCTGCTTTCGCACTTCCACATTTTTAATACATGATTATATCACCTGATGCAGTTGCTTCAAAAGTGTCATTATCACCTTGACAACAAATAAGAACACATTCATCTCCGTTAATCTTCCATCTCCTCCTTTTTCTGTAGTTTGTCTGCTGATATTACTCCATATTGTGTACCTTCTGATATTCTGAATGTCGTTGACGCTGTAATATCTCTTCCTCAAATGCTTCAAAAGCTCCAAAACTCTGGAAGGAAACTAGCAGTCATTGCTACAGTTCTTCATATGCCTCCTACCCATTTGTTCACAAATACAGAAAAATCAAAATGACATTCTCTAAAAGCACTCGGACCACCAATGATTTGCTGCTGAGCAAGTACACCTGTTACTTCAATAGCAACAGCTTTCATATTCCTATAAAAAAGGTGGTGGTAATACCGATGAGAGAAACGTTCCTCAGCCTGTCGTTCCTCATGTGATCTCCTCAATTGGATAGATATTTTAAGGGAATCATTCTTGAATTTACATGAAGTGATTCGGAAAATTACAAAATCTTCACTCTCCTGACTTCTAAGCCTCTTAACTTATAGTAAAAGCGTTCCAACTAGCCATCCAAACAAGTATGCTCCACAGGTAACTGGACAAGGTAGTTGGAATCCATTCGACAATTGTTTCTTTTGGGAAATTGCCAGATTGTAGTGCATTATTTCCTACACAACAGTAAGGAAAGGTGGGCTACAGAGTGGTGTAGCTGCCGTCGTAGGGGAGGTGAACAGGAGCACATATGTTTAGCGAACTTGAAAATATAGTTAACAAAAGTTTTAATTAACTTGTAGCTTTGTTCAAGCATTGCCAAGAAACTTTACAAAAGAACAGACAGCCATGAAGTCTAGCTATTACAATAAGTAAACTAAAGTGCATCATGCAGTGTGAGGCTCCTGCTACTAATGCACGAACGAACTTTCCAAGGCTGGCTGAGACTGAAGGCTGGCGAAGACTAACTGAGATTGGGCCGCGTAGCTACCACCTGCCATGTGATATCAGTGCCACTGACCAGGTGGCACATGTCATTGGATCCGCTGGGTGCCTTCGTGACCGCTGTCGGTGTGTGTCAGAAACGTGCATTTCCATTATCTATTGTGACACTGCGCGACGGGTAGTACCGATCATTATGGAATTTTTGCTTTAGATAACTCCACTGTATGTTGGCCAAATGCGTGAACTGGTGTTGCAAATCTACATCATCCAAAGTAGATCTCCTGGCTACAAAGGCTCTCAATTTGTACGTCAAAAATTTAGTGTCCACTGTATCCCAGTTAAACACCCTATCAGTTAAACACCTTGTCAAGCTACATAGGTAACTTGACAAGATAGTTGGGAACTATCTGACTAACTGGTTGTCCTACTAAATGGCATAACTTTTATGGAATTTGATCATTGACTAACTGCCTGGTTTATATCAATATTAAGGGTATATCACAATTAGTCATACTGACATTTAGGCAGCATGAGCAACCATTAAATATGTATTCATCTCAGTTTCAATTTTCATAAGCGATGGGAAATTATGAAATTAGGGCACAAGCTAACTGCAGCGTTTACTGTCCGCAGGCCGTGGTAAGAAGAAGAAGCTGTTGAAGGCTCTGATGCCCATCCTGTTGGGCGTGGGCGCCAAGATGTTGCTGTTGGTACCCCTGGGTCTGTTGGTGGTGGGCGTGTTGGCGTTCAAGGCGCTCATCGTGAGCAAGATCGCGCTCGTCCTGGGGGCCGTGCTGGCGGTGCAGAAGTTCCTGCGCGGCGGCTCTGGCGGCAGCGGCGGCGGCTGGGCCGGCGCTGGAGCGTCCGGAGGTGGCTGGAGCAGCGCGCCGGCCGCAGTCGGCTCCGGCTGGAGCGCTGGAGGAGCGTCCAGCGGACCCGGGGGCGCGCCCGGCGGCTGGGGCCGCAACCTGGAGGGCGACGCGCAGGAGATCGCATACAGCGCGCACGCGCCGCGCCCGCACCAGGACTAGCGCCCCCTCCACCTCCTCCTCAACCCCCCTAACTTATTCGTTATTTATCGCCGAGTGCCTGCTGTGTGCCTGCACTGAGTCTTTCAAGTGGACACAATCCATTCAGTAGACAGCTATTATTTTGGATCACTACGTTGTAACAAGTACGTAATTACAAAAAATCTGATTATTAACACAATTATGTAAAAAATACACCTAGAGTCTCCAGCTATGTCACGCGAACTTCTCATGCGTTACTTATAGCAACTGTTTCATAGATCGCTATAGATACAATACCATTTCGCCACTGAACAGTTCAATAGGTACCAGAAACGATTTGGGAAACAATAAACGTGACATACGAGAATCACCTCACTCCATTAATCAGTGACACTTTGCATAGTATCTCATTCACTCACTATTTTCGCTTGAAATATGTATAATTACTGGGACTGATGAACGAAAAGAGGAAAAATTTTCCTTCAGCAACCGGCCACAGAGAAGACTGTCCGAATGTTATGTTTATAGACCATCTGTATGAAGTCCATTTTACCTTTATGATAGCAGTAGGAGTGTATTTCATATGTAGTCCTCTCTTAACACTGTTTAAGAATTGTCCTAAATATACTTTCATGATGAATCCCAAGGATTCAGTGTAACAAATACTTTGTTGTGTTATCAAGTGTAATTGTTGATATTGTAATAAAGTTATTTAATAGAAAATCTGGCACTTACATAGTTTAAGTATTACATACATTAATTTCTCTGTTTCTGTACACCTTTTCCTTATTTAACCTTCATAGATTTCCACAAAAGAATGCTTACGCGTAGAGACGGATTTTGCTGAACGATATTACCTGCAGATGAACGTAAAATCATTAAAAGTAACATCTTATCATACAAGATGCTAGTTTGTCGAAGATGTCAAATAAGAAGAGTATTTTTGGTGTTCTCTGTGACAAAAATTCGCTGAAGATATTTTGCAGAAACAAGGCCCATGTGGTAATAAACTGTTAACTGCTCCTCGATGCCACTGGAAAAGACCGCCATCAACAATGAAAGGAACAATTTTCACAATGCCAGATATTCCTCCTATCAAACAGTAAAAATAAAAATGAATAGCTCCTAATAGAACGCCAGTCAGTAACACATCTACAAGTAGCAATACAGCGTCACTGGTTCAATACGTTCACAAGAGATTGGTTCTCAGACTTTGCTGATGACTATATTGCTTCCATTATCTACTTCAGCACAAACATCAGGTCATTTTTAATTTTACTTGAACTGGAAGCTATGGCCTTGCTAAATTACCGTGAAGTTTAACGGATCTCAAAGGACTTTTCATTTTGTACCTTTCTCTCATATTTACAAGTCTTTCTGGATTTTTCCTTTACTGGGCCATGTGTTGTGGGGAGGAACCACAAACTCAAACGAATGAGCTAGATGGTAATATGAACCTTAACGACACACAAATACAATTCACTACAGTTTCGTAAATGAATATTATTGGACTGCAGCATAACCAAAGAAAACAACTGGTAACATTTCACCTTATACGGGAAGGTTGTAACCACAACTACCTAATCATCTCATATCACATAAATAAGCTACCTACAGATCATTACTGCTAACCCTGAACAGAGCACCAATGAACAACACATGACTACAAAGAAGAACTAAGGAAAATAAAGCACATAGCACTGGAGAATAGCTGCAATACAAAGACAGTACTGAAAATAAACAAAATACAAACATATATAGAAAAAATTACATTGTCAGCCAGACGTAAAACAATGCACATCAAATCAGCAGACGTCGACACACGTAACAAAATCACACAGAGAACAGACAATATCAACATGACAGAGGCGTAACACGACATACCAACCAACAACACAATAGATAAGAACTTGCCGCATTAACCACTCCTACATATAACCACCTGACTTAAACAGTTGTTCATCTTTGTATGTGAGCCGCAAATATATGAGCTGTACAGCCAGATTTTCAGCACATCTCAGAACATTAAAACGTGCGAGTAATATTCCCACTAAACATTCACTAATTACCTAACACCACATACAACAAATGTGAAAATTGACTTGTCTGCTCGCCTGACACCAGTTCCATATCACTTCCAGCGCTTCACAGCGGCGAGTTTGCTGTTTTAAAAGGTTGACTAATGTCTTCACAGGTGACTTGAAAGTCCCGGCATACACTAGTTGTCATGGGTCCCATCAGGCAGACGCACCGCTTCGGTTTGGGAGCAGGGCCTCGGTCATGTGGAGTGGAGGTCCAGATGACGCCAGCCAGCAGCGAAGCCCTGCAAAACAGAATGCGCATGCGCGACCCGCTCCGGTAACCCTGTTGGCCCGTGGCGCGGCCTGCTGACCCTCGGTGCCGAAATGCGGACCTGCCGAGCGTGGGAGTGCGGCTGTGCCAAGGAATTTGTTTCTCCCCAGCTCTAGAAATTATCCCCTCTCTAGTTGTTGTCCAACTGTAACGGTGTACCATGAAGAGGCAACAGATAGAAGACGTCTGTTGTGAGTGAAATACTTACAGCTACGATAAGAGATGCACATGTCATCGGTACGGTAAATTGCAAGGCAGAAGTAGTAGGTTTGAATTCTGACAGTAATTGCAGTTTTGGTCACAGAAATTTGGGAAATGAGGGACTATGGGTGCTTGCTGATTACCAGATCATAAGCCGGCCTGGATGAAACCGTTTTAGGTCCCAGTGGCGTTAAACGGAGTCAGGAAATTTGAAATTCTCGAATGGAATACGCCGTTGGACGAGTACGGTAAGCCTAAGGGGGGAGGTGGGGTATTATGTATTATATATTTTCCATTTTTCATTTACTGATGTCCATTATGTAATTAAGAATCGAACATTTCATAGAAACAGGACATTAACAAATTGACCATCTCAAGAAATACGCAGACAGTGTAAAGTTTTGATGTAAGAAAAAAGAAAAAAATGCTTATTTAGTTATTACGTTTTACTTGTTAACATATCCTGCCAATATGTTTCTTTTGTAAATTATTTTTACGTCGACACGAAAATGGCATTTCCTGCCAAAACTAGTCTTCAATAAAGCATTATTCATTACAAAAAGCTTATGATGGTAGTATGAATTTCTTCATTTCATGTTGGATCTTGTCATAAGACCGATGTCTAAATCCACATCACGGAATTGTTCTGCCCGTCCAAAAGAGGTTTGAATTTTATTGACAAACACGTTTTGTTGCCGTGTTTCGTCTGGAATGTGAGAAAAGTTGGTGACCAAACTTTCCTATCATCTGACCTTGGACCAATGTCTTCAGTTACACTCCACAGGTCTCTGCAGTGTATTGTCCATTGTAGCCATCCAGTGATGTCATCCATAGGATGGGATCGTTCAATTTGGCCCTGCCTCGGCGTTACTACACATTGTTGTCGAATATTTTACGTTTCCTTTATTCTCATAGTCCTCATTCATATAACACAGACACAGTACGACTTTACAGAAACACACCATTACTTCCAGAACAAGGGTATATCATTTGATATCGAACGATAAGAAAATAATGTCTTTCTCTTTGAAAAACAAATTTTTTTATGGAAACATTTTCTCCTTTTTTTCTCGTGTGTTACCTACATGCATCTTTCAAGTTGCACATTGCAACTGCTGGAATGATTTCCAGAATAAAAATTCCTTTGACGACATTACAATCAACTAATTGTATGAACGCCACTATCCACTTAAATGAGACTGAAAGATGGAAGCATGAGAGAAGTTTGCCTACATGTAGGGGCTACAGCCTTATGCCCTGATGACATCATCAAACAACAACCCCTTTGCTCTTTGCCACCACGCTCTCCAGTCACTCAAAGCACAGTATTAAAAACCAGAATTAATAAGAAAATAAATAAAAGAAAAATACGAAATGGTGGAACTGGCCTAGTTGTAGTTCGTAACATTATCCTCCATTCTCCTGCTTTCCAGCAATCACACTACACTGTTAAAATGAGGTGCAAAAATTGCAACAAGTAACATTGTCTTCGTAATATTTGTGTACACTAACATTCTTCCGATTTAATATTAAAATGATGCATAAAAATGACGCCAAGGTCAAATGGATGCATTAGTCAGTATAGCCACCTTACATCCAGCAGTTGCATCAGCAACACATCCTTTCTTTTCAGAACATCTTATTAGAAAACTGACGAGTGCAGTACCCTGATATGATATTCTGAATAGACAAGACAGGTTGCTGCCACTACTTCGTAGGTATGACGGTAATCCTGACTGATCGAAACATGTCTCTAATTAAAAATGTGTAAATGACACTGAACAATAAATAAGAAATATCTTAAATATGCATTATTCGCTTGAATGTCAAAGATATTTAGACAAATGTTTGTATCTCTGGTGCAATAATAAAATGATGCTTAAATTTGGCAATAAATTGTATTATATCGGCGATGTTTACTTAACATTGCATAAATACACACACACATACACACACACACGCACACACACACACACACACACACACACACACACACACATAAAACACTAACACAAGCGCATATACGAGCGCGATTTCACACACACACACACACACACACACACACACACACACACACACACACACACACATACACTACATAACGTAACACATCCATCCATCCCTTATTCTTCCATCAGAGGTCAGCAATTTAGTCGCCAATAAACTAAAAGGCCCAATTGCACAAGAGGACCCGAATTATTTATCCAAACCTTACGTTTCCACTATTTCCACATCCGAAATACAACGTCCCTGAATTGTGTGAAATCACATTAAAAGTTATGTAAACAATTTTTCATTTTTCATTACTAACTACAAAAACTCCAAAAAATTGAATTCAGAGTAGCTCACTAGTCTCATCTGTGAAGTTCATCAGAAGCAGTATAACATCTGCTATGGAATGTTGTAGCAAGTATGAAACACATTCTCCATAAATATTTAAAATCCAATGCTCTCTTATACAGTTAACTAACGATATAATAATACACAGTTGTTGAATATGAGTTTCGCTTTAAATAATTTTCCACAAAGATTCAACTGCTAGTTTATGTCCTGTTTGCCTGTCTTCGCCAATACATGGCTGCAGAAGTACAGACTGCTGTGGCACAGTGTAAGACGCAACGGAGGCTCAGATTAATATGTAATGCTTGTAAAATGTCGCAATATTCTAAAATTCGCAATATTCTAAAAGTCTGTAAAAATGCATCAGCAAGACAAAACCGTGCAATGTTTATGTCGAGGATCACAATGACAATGTCAAGTATCACAGTGTTATTAATCACATATATTCGTAAAACTGGTGCCTAATACGTGATTTTGAGCACTGAAGAATGGTACTGGAATGCCTTAACACATATTGTTTACAGAAATTAAGCAGTTGATATTTAAATTTAGGCCACAAGGTTCGAAACTAACATGATGCGGCTAGTCAAGCACACAAATTAATATGCTTTGTGAATGTAACTGACGTTAACGTTTCCCACCATCAATTTAGGACAAGGCAAAGGTAATATATCATTAGAAAAATCTTATTGAGTGTATTGATTGGCAGTTACTACAAATGATTGGACCTAGTCAAGATTAAGTAAGAAACAAACAGCTGCAGTCGAATCTACAGATCTCTAAACGGTATATCTGTTAGAAGTTAATGTTTCTAAAATATTTACAGACTGTGTTTCCTATAATCACTCATTAAATAACGCCAGCATGTAATAAAAATATGCAGTCTAAAACACCACACCCCCACACAACATGCCCAACCAACATTTTAGAAAGGGAGAAAGAAATCATTTTATTACAGTCTATCACTTACACTGGAGAAAGATTCCTATGTTTATGCACACACTCGCGCACACACACACACACACACACACACACACACACACACACACACACACACACAAAGACCACAGACGGTGACAGAGGTGTAACATATCAAAAGTCGACACAGAGTCGATATATTGAAAGTAATTTTTTTAATAAAATTATTAATCATTTATCAAGCATAAAAATAAGCACACAAAAGCAGGTTACAAGTAAAATTACACATTTATACGAAAATAAAGTTCTGTTTATTCTTGACATAATAACGCTTTTGCACATTTTTAACCACAATGGACCTTAAAATTAAATGTTTCCAAGTCTTAACATTCTATATTACTTGTTAAAATGTATATATCTTGCATATTGGTACTACTTATACACACTTTTAGGTTAACCAGCAATTAGAATAATAATTTCGGTGCTGCACCGCACTTCGCAAGCTCTGTGGCCCTCAAATTAAATATTTCCACACATAAATTGACTGTATTAATTATTTAAATACACAGGCTGTCTTACTGTTACGACAAAAAAATTACAAGTTAGTGGACGATTGTAGTTTGCTCTTTGTACCACACATTAAATATCTCTAATTACATAAAAATTGGTTACAAAAACACACACACATGAGCACAACTGCAGATCTAATATGCGGCTTTAAATGCTCCAAGAATTAACGAAGTAAACGGTGGCAACATTTTATGCTTGTAAATAGCAGTTATATGTCGCTTCATTAACTTACGCAGTATAGGTGAGACTCAATGTTTCCACATGAAACTTAACGGTCTTTCATTTTATTTTCCGCATCAAGTAATAATCGATGCTTGGTGTAAGTTCCTTCACAATATAAATTATTTCATTATCATGCGATTATTGCTCACCACATCCGAAGCCAGCATGAAGACTAATAGCTCAACCAGTTCAGTTGGGTCGACATCTGCTGGCGATTTGTTGGATAATGTCTCCCAGTAATGAACGTCATAATAATCGTCCTTTTCCTCTTCTTCCTTGCTGTAGTACAATGATCAGTTGAGAATTGTGTTCATTGTTTAGAATGACCATAAGTGGAGAATGATGCTCAGCAAAGAGTAGTGGTCAGTGGAGAATGACAGTCAATGGACAATGATGGGCAATGGAAAATGATGATAAATGGAAATGATGGTCAGTAGAGAATACAGTCAATGGTAGATGATGATCAATGGAGAAAGATGGTTAATGGAGAATGGTGGACAATAGGGATAATAATGGTCAATGAAGAATGGTGTTCAGTAGAGGAGAATGATGATCAGTGAGAGTGATGATCTGTGGAGAAGGATGCTCCATGGAATGTTAAGGCCAGTGGAGAATGATGTTCAACGAAGTATGATGGTCGGTGAAGAATTATGGTCAGTGGGGAATTATTGTCTTGAAAGACTGATTATCAGTGGAGAATTAAAATCAGTGGGAAATGATGGTCAGTGGAGAAAGCCAATGGGTAATGATGGTGAGAGGACAATTATTGTAATTGGTAAGTTACTGTCAGTGGAGAAAGGTGTTCAGTCTAGAATGGTAGATCAAGGAGGATTATTGTCAATGGAGATCGATGGTATGTTGAGAATTATTGTCAGTTTAGAGTTATTGTCAGAGGAGAATGATTGTCAGTGGAGAATAATGTTCAATCACAATTGTTCAATGGAGAATTGTGACCAATGGAGAGTAATGCTCAATGGAGACTTATAGTCAGTTGAGAAAGATGCTTAGAGTACAGGGCGACTTTCATAATCCACTGTGTTTAAAATTCTTCATAAACAACTATCCAGGGCTTATTTTGAGGCTGTGTAATTAATAATATGTTAACAGAAGGCAATTATTGTGAATTTTAGTACAGCTACAACAAACTTACTGAAATATATCTCTTAATATAATTTCGTTCATTATTGTGAAGGATGGTCAGTTTACAGATTGACTAACGCTACGCAGGGAAAGAATGTTGTTATTTATTTTTCCAAACATAGGATTCATAGAGCTTTCTTTTTATGATACTCATGATACCACAATATATTACGCATTTCATTGGTGAAGACATTGTCATTGCAATTAGTTGTACGTTGTTTGGATGTCGGATTTCGTGTGATATTTCAAACAAATGATAACGTTTTGATCAAGTTCACTATGATGTACTTTCCTGAACGTAAAAATTTACTTCGTTGTGGTTAGTGTTAAAGTACACATGCTCTGGGGGTTATGTTTCTTGGAAATGAGAAAGAGTAAGAGGAGGACTTAAAGAAAAAAATTCCAGCTGAATCCTCTCCCAACCACGTGCTGTTTGACACAAGGTAAGGAATTCTGGGTAATCACATCTCCACAGATTTCCCACTTAGCTGTCGATAATAGCATGTTCTATGCTTCCACATCTGTCTCATTATCTAATCAGTAACTTTCATCCCTCTGATTTACACACAAACGTAAATATTCATACATTACAGAGAAAGATTGTTAGTGGAGAATAAGGGACTACAGTTTTCCCCAGATCTTGACTTCATAAGTATCAACTCAATTTGCTTATCACAACTTGCTGGAACAAATCTCAAGTTTTTTAGCCGACATCATGATAAGACTTGGACATCCGTGCATGTACACTGATGCAATCTTCAAGCTTCTCTTGTTTAACTGAATGACGACGTATGGGTCATTCGTTACTGTTTGTTGCGATTTTTTGTCTTGTAATCTGCTGATTATCCTCACAATGGCAACATGGAGTTTTCGAATTTGCCATTACGTCTAGAAAAAGGTGCCAGCGTCCCATACTAAGACATCAAAGAACTTATTTTCTTCCTTATACGACACTAAAAGCTATGTCATTCACAAGAGAAATTTTAAGCAATGTTTTCAAAATAAACTGGTTTTTAAAGGGATTCATTTAATTTTTAGAGGTCTGTACCTCGGTGTTAAAAACGGAACTCTTATAAGACCACTTTGTTGTCTGCTTTCTGTCAGACTTTTAAGAACCCTTTTTCTAAGGAACGAGTGGACGTATGAAGTACAAATTTATGGCACATATTAAGGTCTATGGTCCCTTGGAGGTGTAAAAATTTTAAGGTTCTAAATAAATTCATTCAAAAGATATAGCCATTCATGTCACATATTCTGATACTCGAAGACTCACTCATCAAAATTTGTAGGGCACTTCCCATTTGTACAGAATCATGAAATTTGGCAAGAAGCAAGGCTTCACAGTACAAGTAAATGGAACAATGTGAAACTGTTAATTTTTAATTATATCACACGATAAATACTTCCTTTGTCAATTTTTATCGCACTTCAAACTTGAAATTAAAACAATTCTCGAAAGTTTTGAAATCTATGGGACGAATATCTTGCCAGTGTCAACGTCGATAAAAGGTAAGAATCGTCAGTGTCCTCGATTCGCGAAATGGTTTAGCTGCCTGTATATGTAGTCTTGTACGGAACCCTCAGTGCGTCGAGTCCATCTCGCACCTGGTCGATGTCTTTATCGCTTAGGCAAGCTTCCTGGATGAAGCCGTACAATGAGACTAATGCATAAAACCGTGTTAGTGTAAGCAATGAGTTCGAGAAGAATTTTCAAAGGAGTCAATAACTGTATGTTTGGAAAAACGGCAGAAAAAGTGTGAAAGATTCTGAACAAAAGCCTAGCGATACCCTAGGAAGACAGATATGGGGTAGCTGCATTAATTACCACATCAAATTTCCGGTGGAGCATTATTTTTAACGAAAATTTAATAACCATTGACCTAACTAGACTTAATAGAGACATTGATGAACCCATTGCAGTAGGATTGGCCGTTTTAAATATTTACGAAATGCTTCTTCTTGACTTTCATTCGGCCCACACGCCCTAGATCTACCTACCACAGAAACGTCTGAGGTGCCGGGAATCGAAATTAGCTTCTAAGGGACTGGAGGCAGTGAAGCTAACCACTTGGCTACAGCTTATGGTATATATGAGGAAAATAGTGACGATGAATAAAACCCGGTCTCTCTCTTTCTCCCTGTAATGCCTACTTTAATGAGAAAATAACATTATAACGTTTAATACAGAGGGACTGGAAGCTGTAACGTTGATAGTAGTCAGTCAACGACGCTCTAATATGTTACAGAAGGGATGAAAGGAATGCAGTTTCCGCAGTAGTCTAACAGCAGAGGATGCCAATGAATTTATCTACAAAATGAGGTTAATACCTTAGCATGAGGTTACCGATATGTCTGACTGACTTTCATATCAGATAAGTTTCAGACATGAGACTAATATTGGTAGTTCCCCGTACATTTTAACCACTAAGTTAGATCTGCTCACGTTCGTGTTTTTGCAACCAATTATTATATATATACTCAGATGGTATCTGTTCTTTCGGACTTGGTTAGAGTTTCTGTAGAGTTCTGTAATTATACTTGCGTTTTACGAAGATCAGTCTGTATGTGTGGGCTTTTGTACTCCATTAGTGATAAATAATTCTATTAAAGGTTTTAACTTTCGAAATATCGACTCTGACAATGCAGATGGCGATATTTCATCCGTGTCATTTCCGTTGTTGTTGTAGGTATGCAAATAATAAAAGCAGTCATTTTTCAGTGTGAGATATTCATCGTCGTAAGACATCTTCTTCCTTCCATCCTAAAATTATGATGCCCTGTAAGTGATAAAGACGCCGTCTTCCTTTCTCCTTAACATCACGTTTGGCTGTGTAGTACGGGATTGTGATGTTTTGTATTGCATTTTTTATTAGCTTTTGTTGTTATTCAGTAATGGTTGTAGGAAATACAGTCCACATTTCCCACTGGTAAACGTTTTAGAAAGCCATATTTCAATTGGCGGTAATAGAACTTAGGTGATGACAGTAAACAGCAACAGACTGAACAGTCTTAAAGTATTTAGGTACTGTAAAAACGCTTAAGTATTTCATTAGGGTCTCACAGCTTGAATGTGCCTAAATAATTACATTTATATTACTATTTATTTGTGTATTCGCCTAGTATTTTAGCCTTCTCAGGTCGGTTTCGGTTTTCTAGGCCTGAGTTTGAGAGTAAACTGTCTGTTAATTTCCTTAAGTCACAAGTGTTTTAGCATAGGAATGGTATTCTCTAGGGCCAAAATCATGTTCCAAACACCAAATTGACGAATACCTATGAAAAAGCAATATGGTAATTGTTCTAAACGTTTTTATACTCGACATAAACATTGCACGTTGAAGCTTATGTGTTTTTGCAGACTTTTAGAATGCTGAGACATATGGCAAAAATCGTAGATTTGGTAAATGATTAATTTGAGTTCTGTTATGTCTTTTACTATGGTACAATCAGCGTAGTTTGAACGCCTACTAGTGCAGCCATGTGTTGGCTAAAACAGACAACGGGACGTTGTATCAGCAATTGATTTTATTTCCCATTTTTATAGCTTTGTGAATTATTGTTAATTAAAACTCCTCTTCAGTAATTAAGTATTATTAAATTGTTGATGGCATTTCATGAGGAAATATTGTTGTTTCACTATTTATGGAGAATGTGGTTTACGCTTGTTCTAATATTCCATAGCAAATGATAAGTAGGCGCCACTGAAACTCACAGATGCGACATCCACATATGTCTGCCTTATTCTATTGTTCCTGACTGCCCTTTATCTATCACTATTAACAATACCAGTCCCCATACTTTCCCTCACGTGTGTCCCAAAGCTTCGTCGACTTCTCCGTCATGTACATTGCCGATATGCTCGGACCATGTCAGCCAGTCCACCTCTTTAAGTATGCTCATGGCACTCCTTTCCTCGCCCTCGGTCCTACACTCCAGAAATCTTGATAAACCCTACAACTCTACCTCAGTCAATTTTTCTCCAGATGTAAACAATGGTTCCTCAAGATCAACTCTTCAAAAACGCAGGCAATAGTTTTTTCCACTTCCATTACTTCTACCTTACCATTTATGACCGTCCTCTCCAGTTAAATAATACACTGAAGTACCTTGGACTAACCATCGACCGTTAACTGAGTGTAAACCTCATTACTATCTAACAGAATGATGGCAATAGGTCAAAACTTGTAAGTGACCGAACTTGGGGATTGCACTCCTTCACTGTCTTCTGTCCATACAAAATCTAGAGTAGACCCTGCCTTTCCTATGCAAATAATGCATGGATATCCGCTCCATCTAAGTTTAATAAGTCCTTCCAAACCCTTGAAAGTCAAACGCTCTACGTAGCTTTCCGCATCTGTTTAACGTTCCCCCCATTGATTCTTTACCATCTTATCAAATTACTACCTCTCCTTTCTCGCACTAACCACACCTTCGAAAATCATCCGCAAACTCGATTCCAACAAATCTATTCTTTGCCTCTGATTTCCGATCCTAGTATGCTGCCTTGCCTTTACCGACTCATCCCACCTGCACACTCTTGACATACTCTCGCAACGAAATGCCAACCTTGTCTGCCCCGAGATGGACACTTTCCACCATTTACAAATCAACCCTACACATTCCACATCGTCGGTTCTCCCTTTTCCTTCCCACCCTATCTTTCCCTACCCCTTTCTCCTTTCTTTCTCTATGCCTTTTTCCCTTTCTTTTATTTCCAGCATCCCTAACTACTTCTACATGTTTCCCAACATCCACTCCTCCTCTATCGATATTTCCCATCGATCCTTCATCCTCCTACTCCCACTCTCTCAACCTTCACATTGCCTGACCTTTCCCCAGGGAAGGTCCTTCAATTCTCAATGACACGTAGTTCTTCTTTTTAAGATCAATGTTGTAAATCATGTTTTAGGTGTATTATTATTGTTCTTGTTTTACATTTTTGTTATTCCTGTTTTCAGCCAATAACGAGACGCAAGTTTCTTTTGCATAAAAACTTCCAGTAATTTCAGCTTTAAAATTTTTTCAGTTATCTCGTAAATAATTTACCTTTTAATTTAGTGTTTTTTTCTGCTTAGTGCTACATGTCCTTGTGCCCCTTCCCCCTCTCTCCGCATCCAACTGGGTGAGGGAGGTGAAATAACAGTAAAGCCAAAGAAATCAGAGATGCGTCTGACGGACCAGTCCACAAAGATTTTTTGCAGTCAGAAGTAAAAACATAGTTAACATTAAAATTGACATTATTTTACGAAATTAAGGTAGGGTTACACATTTTAGATGTATAAAAACCATGTGCAAACACTGCAAACATATTTGTCTGATAAATAGTTCGGATAATTTTGAGCATACCACAGAGGGAGATAACTGTAATTGGCTCTTTCCTTTAACTGCCTGCTGAAGTATTAGTCTTTGCTTGGAGGATAAGTGAGGAATGTCGTACATTATGCAGTGTGTGTGTGTGTGTGTGTGTGTGTGTGTGTGTGTCTGCGTGTGTATTTACGGCAATTGTGAGTAAATGTTATTAATTTTAATATTACGCCAGAGATACATAATTGTGAGAAACTAACACCTGCACTTTACAAGATATTTCAGGCGCAAAATGGGTGAAACATCGCACAGCATTCCTACAGATAATAAATAAGCTTTCTTTTTATGAAATGGCGGCGCTGTTACAGAGCAATATGCAGCTTCTCTGTCGTGGAGACTGTGAAACGTGCAGCGAATAGCGATTCTCTTCTCCTTTGTTTACTGACTTGTTAGAGACAATCAAAATGATGGAAACTTCTGGCTGTATAACGGAAACATCTTTACAAGCAGTACTTTGGAGCACTATGTTATTGACCAATACAGTAGAGTCAACTCTGTTGTTCCGATGGAACAAAATTTTTTCCGTGTTCAAGGATTAGTATCGATATTTCATTAACTCATCCGCGAATATAGGTCATAGGTCAGCTATGTATCACATTTACTCAATACTACTACAGGTATTATAATATCTTCTATCTACTTTTTTTCTATTTATGATGATTTGTGGTACTGTATTCCATATGGACCTATGGAGCATATGTAATATCGTTACATAATTTTTGTGCTCATTTATAGAATAATAGTCAAAAAGTGATTTCAGACTCTCTTCAATTATTTTTCACCCAGTGACTCTCATAAAAGATAATGTTTCCATGGTCAGATTGCATGCGCCCACATATTCCTTGTCTAAAGTCATAGTTGATGTGAGCAGACTTAAATGAATACTTTAGTTGGACAAGGTGCCGTCGGTAGAAGATGCACTTATTGCCTTACATGCATATTACAAAGATAATAATGTTGGTACGAGCCGTTGAACACTTCGAGACTTGGGCTGATCCTGAACGTGTTGAGACCGGCGATTGTGATCCATGCTTCTTATAAGCAGAAGTTTTGAACATGACTGTTTCTCAGCAGCCGTTTACTAATTTCAACATAGGATTATACAGTCAACAGGTTACGCATAGCTGGTAGGTACATTGACCTACATTTCGACACCTATTGAGAGTGGCCTCATCAGAATGAAATTTTGATAAAATCTATAAAATAATACATAGAGAATTAGGAACGAGAAAAACGCATTACCCAAGATGACAATTTTCATAACGTACAAACGTTACTTACGTAAAATAACATTACTAAAAAGCAACGATCAGAATTTAGAGCGGCTATACTGAAGTCAAGAGTGAAACAAAACGTTCTAGCCTTTGCCACGTGTGCCCAGCTGGGAACATCAGACTAACCGGCCCAGTGGCTTACATTGCTGCCAAGAAAACAATAGGAGTTGCACCACATATCAGGCGCGGATAGTAACAGGTGCTCATTTTAAACATTATAACAGAAATTTTGACAATACACAGTAGTCAAGCAGATTAAGTATGATAGAGCCCTATGTTAGGCTTTACTGAAATTACTATTACGTAAACGAGAGAATGATACAGAAAAAAATTTACAAACAGCTGTACAATCCAGCAAATATTTGCATGTAGGTAATTTCAGCCGCACATATCTATGAGAATAGAAGAAAATGAAGTTTCAGAACCAGAAGCAGGGAAAAATATAGTAAAAAATAGAGGAATCTAAATTCCGCAAACAGAGGACTGAAACTATTGACAAAATATTTGTTACGTAGTTGTAACTGTTCATTGAGCATAAAGCAATCGTTCTTAGAAGTATGCTTGAGGATCTCCAGCTCTTCGAGTACATAGAGCCTGTGACCTTTCTTTTTTCTATGTAAAAGGGAAATTTCTTCAGTGGGTTTCTAATTGTGTCCGGAAATTAGCAGATGGTCAGCAAAAGTGGAATTGTGTACAATATTGCCTCTTTTCCCCAACAAATGATCTTGTACCTGACACTAAAAGAACTTCCAGCTTGTCCTATATAACAAACGGGACACATATCGCAAGTGATTTTATACACTCCTGAATTGTGTACCGGAGCAACTGTGGCTTGAGACTGTGATGATTTGCGAGTTATTGCTCATGGAAAAGGAAACTTTGGACCCGTATTTTTTAATCAGATGACGAGGAATTTTGTACGTTATAGGGCCTAAAACGGAATGGAGAAAACATTTTTGTACTCGTTAGTGTTAGTAATAACATTGTTTCCTAAAGAGGTTGCTTTAGTGGTCGATCTTAGGCTATACAACTTGGAGTCTATTTCTCCACTGCAGAATATGTCTGATTGCAGTCTGAAGGCAGTTGTTTACCTGTTCTGTGTCAGGAGGTCTTTCTACCTTTCGTGGTCATTGTTCACCCACTGACTTGTGGTTCGTCTCGTGGTAGGCCTTGTGGCCTAGAGGAGTCAGAACAAAAATAGTGAAACTGAATTCCAAAATTTCTTTTCATTGAAGTTATTAGCACAGAAAATTTCTCTCAAATATGCTAGAGGAATGATTAATGATAGATATCAGTTTTTCCGTTGTACAAAAGTACTGTTGTACAACTGAGAAACACCATTATGTGTATGAAATACGATATTAGAGATTCTTTGAAATGAAAGATGTTCTAAATTTTAAAATGTACAGATTGCACCTTTCATTAAGTAACACAATGTATCCACTTTGCTTCTCCACTTTACTCAATATAGTTGACGACAGAATTAATTATATACAGGAAAATATCGAAAAAACGCACAATAAGAAGATTAAAAAATTAATTACACAACACATTGGTGATCCTTGTACAGTGTCTTCACCAGTACATGAATTTTACCCGTGGCTTGTCAAGTTAACAGACATACACTTTTCCGCAACACGGACAGCCGTCCTTAACAAAGAATTAATATATAATGGTACTCTTAGATTAAATTACGACAATATGAAACGTATCAATGCTGATGTTACGGCAGCCACTAAACGAAATAGCTTAAATGAGGACGAGACATGTAAGACTGTATTAAGGACCAAAGAAACACATGTGAACACACGACACCTTGAACACGAGATTGGCATTCCTAAAACCAGTGTACATCGTATTCTGACACGTCACCGGTTCCATCATTAACATGTACACCTACATCAAGAAGAGCATGGAAATTATTTACAGCATCGTGTACAGTTCTGTCAGTGGGCACAGCAGCAAATCGTCGCCAACCCGAACTTCTTCTCCAATGTTCTATTTACCGATGAATGTTCCTTCTCAAACAAAGGACAGGTAAATACAAGGAACATGAATTATTGGTCCCGCGACAACCCACGATGGCTTAGACTGGTGGAACATCAGCGTAAATGAAGAGTTAAAGTCTGGTGTGGGATGCTAGGTACTACAATTATTGGCCCTTATTTCATCAATGGTAGGCTAAACGGCACGGCGTTTGCCAACAACCTCACACGAATTCTTCTTCCTCTTGTGGATGAAGTGCCGCTAAGAACCAGAATGCTTATCTGGTATCAATACGATTGATGTCCAGCTCGTAACGCCTTACGTGCACGTCGTGTTCTGAACCGAAGGTATCCTGCCAGATGGATTGGTCGAGGAGAAAGAGTTACTTTGCCTGCTAGGTTTCCTGATTTAAATCATCTGGACATTTTTCCTTTGGGAATGCATTAAAGACGTTGTCTATCGCGATATTCCAACATGCAGGAACGTATCGTGCTTGTAATTCTCTTCAGCAACACTGGAAGCAGTAAATAATTCTTTCATTCAACGAGTGCACCAGGTTACCGATGTCCAGGTTCACCATTCTGAGCACCTTTGAATGTTCTATTCCTGGGTAATGGTACAAGAGAGTCAAAGTCAATTTTGTGTTATGTTTTTATTTGGTTTTCATTTTTTTCTGGCAACTCCAGCAAGTGGACGAGTTTGTGGTCTCGGGCTCAAAGTCATTGTTGTGTTATGTAACTAAAAACATTGTCTTTCAATGAATGGTGAACTGTGATACATTTTTGAGTCGGTCTTTATGAGAGGAAATGAATTACCGAATAAAAAATACCGGGTGCCATTTAAAAAAGTCATACCGCTCTTCATATCTTTGTAAAAAACAATGCTGCAACTAAGAAATCATGTTGATTGATTTCCCCGTGACCTTTAAGGAACATTTGCTTGAAACGTTTTGTAATTCGCATCTGGACAAACAGTCATTTAGGGTGGTCAAGATAAATGGGACACCCTGTATATTGGTCAATCTGGACGTGGTTTTACAACACGATTCAAAGAACATATCTAGGGTGCAGCACGTACTTTGGACAACATCTGAATTTTAATAGTCATTCAGAAGGAATTACCATGAATAACCTCAAATTCTGCGTACTGTTCCAAAAGGTTTACTCCTGAACAGGCTTGAAGTATCAGAAATCTTTTTGTATTTCAAAAATAATTCATCAATCTTGTTGATGAATTGGTGGACTTTCAAGAAGAAGCTTTCTTCCATTTATTTGAAGACATCATTTGAATAGACTGCTGCTTTTCTGTTTTAACTTTATTCCAGTGGCATTTTCATTTTGAAAACTAAAATTCATAACTGATAGATCCATATAATTATGTTGTTGTGGATTTATTAACAAATTGTAGACACGAGTGACTACTCTGGGATTCTTTTGAGTTATATTATTTGACCATGGGCTCTTTTATCAGCACATTTTATACGTTGACGTTATGTCCCGATCGTTGTGGTCTACTGGATGCCAAGTACATTGTTTCCTGTGAAAAAATAGTGCTGTACTAAACAATATGACCACCATTACAGTTTTGTTATACGATTAGACGTTATTCTATAATCAGTGTTTATACGTTGACGCTATATACTACAAATAATAGTTTATTGGCCTCCAAGTGTTAGTGTTCTCTAGTAAAACGGGTCTGTATAACGAGTATGACCAGCTTTTTTGGGCAACCTATAATAAAAATTGTACCGGCGCCACTTCAAGACGGCATCCTGATTGTCTTTAACATCTGTGGTCGACATCAGTCGTTATGGTAACACATGGCCTCCATGATATACATCTTTGATACTTATTGGCCATGGGAACGGCGTCAATAGATAGCGTCTTCAGGCCAGAAGACTGCGCCGACGTTCCACCAGAGTTCGTAATATTCAGCACACAGTTTAATTTCTGCATAATCATCATAGATGATAATTATTTTATATTTGGTTATTCTGTACACACTCTCTCTTGATTAAATAGCTGAAGCTGTGGATATTTTAAACTAGTTAAATAAACAACAGGAAATAAGAGTAATAATTTTTAAATAATCTTGTTATATTAACCACTATTTTTAACAGTCTGTTCTCTCTTATAGGCATAACTTTTTATAATTATTCACTTTTAAATAAACGGTCTCTTCAAATGATACATAACTTATGTAAGTCGTCTCTCATAGGCTGACGTTGACGTCATAGCACAAATACGCCCTCTCCAGATCTATATAATGTAATGCCGCCAAACCAATAGCAACAGTTTCAGCGACTGCGGTCAGCTGACTGTGTTATGTCTCGTCAACTTCAGCTGATGGGTAACGACTCTTCCATTTTAATGTTTATAAATTATTTTAAGCCTTTGACTTGTTTATGTAAATAGCACGTTTTATATCTTTCATACTAGTGTCTGAAGATGGCCTAAGTCTAGACCGAAACTGGTCATTTTACTAAAGTACCATCGCGACCTATACTGTTTTGTCACAGATTTTATACAGGCTGGTGTAAATGGTGTAATTTGTCGAGAACGAAACAGCCAAGTGCTCACTGTAAATTGAGTTTACAATGCTATGTGCGTCGTAGCATCCCTTAGTATTGGGCTGTACAAAATGTGGTTAGGATCTCAGTCCCCTCTCAAGTCAAAAAATGGTGTATGTTTGGCTCTAACTCTGTAAGTCTGACCAGCAGTAGGTCGGTTGCCGCTATATAACGTGTTACTATTGTTGGCAGAAGGATGTCCAATGGATTCACATCACCAATATTATTTCTGTGTTCCTATATTGTACTGAGAATCATAGCTTTGTTCCAACTATAGCGTTTCACATATAAGTCGTTACTCCTCGTCTGCCATTTGCCCTGCATTTCTGCAACAACTGTACTTTGGTGTATTGCAGTTCTTCCGTTCTGACATTCATGTACTGCGATTTCAGTGATATGAATGTCTTAGCATAGCATCCGGTGATAAATGTGGAACACCTCAGTGTTTTTCATGTGATTCTTACACAGAAGCAAATCTTATCTTTATCTTTCCATTTTTAGTGTATGAACAGCAGAATCTGTGGAGTCGTGGTAGTGACAGTGAAGTCACAGGTGCTCAGTCCATCACGGCATGAGATAATTATTTCGCATCGCCTCTGCCATGACCGTTTTAACGTTGCGATGCCTGTAGATCCCCATCTTTATTCTTTGTGTTATTTGATGTTTTGAACTCTAAATATTCTTTAATTTCGCTGTATCAGAAACCATTACTATTCGTGATGTTGGTGTTGTCGTTGAATGTATTTTCAAACGCATTTCAGACTCCCGTAGTTCTTCCTGGATTGCGGAATCGCAGACACCTCTCAGCACCAACTAATTGTTGTTATATGTTGTTATATCGTGCGCACGGTCTACTCGACATATACTGTTCGCCATTGGAAGTATTTAGTAAGCACAGTAACTTATAAGGCTATATAATCTGTCACAGGGCTCGCCCCTTGGCGTAATTTAGATAATTGCCGAAGTATTGACTTAATACTAGCGCTCTTCAGGAGGGAGCTGATCTTCCCTATCACTGAATCACAGAATGGCAAAGACACACGCTTTTTCGTTTACTCCTCGCCGGTGCTCTTCTTCTTGACACTGATATGTTATTGCACCCGTGGTCCAGGGATAACGTTTTTGGTTAGTAAACGAAAGTCCTCGGTTCCGGGTTCATCCGTATCACAGCTTAAAATTGAATTAAAAATCATCAGCCGTGACGGCCTTGTCAACGAGGGTGGAGGAGCGAACAAAAGTTAGGGCACTCTCTTGCACTTGGGTTGGGATTTTGCCCTAAAGACCGAAGAATCAGCAATGATCAACGACATGAGGATGCAGACGGCTATGGAACTACTGCATTAACGGCACATAATATGTATACACAGGACATATGGCCTGTAACTAAATAAAAGTCAGATGATCTCTACAGTGGCAAAAGTCTCCACAGTAGTCCTCCATTCGGAGCTGCGACAGAGGACTGCTTAGCGTAAGGTTACGGTGGGAAAAAGATTAAGTAACTAGCGAAAGAAGAAAAGTGCATTAAAAATTTGAAGAAACCGAAATAGAAATGACTATCGGAAGGACTGTCTCAGCATATAGAAAAGTCAAAACAACATTGAAATTAACAGCAAGGGCGGTAACATTAAGAGTGCAAATTAAAATCCCCTCGTTAAGTGCAGAGGAGAAAGCGTATAGGTGGGTAGAGTACACTGAATGCCTCTCTGTGTGTGAAAGAGAGAGGACTTGTTTGATGACATAACAGAAGAACAATTATGAGTCGACAGGGAAGAGACAGGGGTCCAATGGTAGAATCAGAATTTAAAAGAGCTTTGGAAGACTTAAAATCAAATAAGGCATAAGGAATCGATAACATTACATCGGAATTTCCGAAATTATTGGTGTGTCAACAAAACGACTATGCATGGTAGTGTGTACAATGTATGGGACTGGGAAAACATCACCCATAGAATTTAGAAGACTGCAGGAGCCGACAAGTGTGAGAATTATTGCACAATCAGCTTAACAGCTCACTCATCCAAGCTACTGACGAGAATAATATGCAGAAGAGAATGAAAAAGAAAACCGAGTGTCTGTTAAGTGACGATCAGTTTGATTTTAGGGAATGTAAAGGGACCAGAGAAGCAGTTCTAACGTTGCGACTCGTTATGGAAGCAAGAATGAAGAAAAATAGACATGTTCACAAGAGTTGTCGACCTGCAGAAAGCATTTAACGGTGTAAATTGCTACAAGATGTACGAAATTCTGAGAAAAATAGGGGTAAGCTGTAGTGAAAGACGGGTAATATACAATAGGGAACAATACAAGAGGGAAAAAAAGAGTGGAAGACCGAGAACGAAGTGCTCGTATTTAAAATGGTGTAAGACAGGGACCCTGCAACCTTTCGCCCCTACTGTCTAATCTATATATCGAAGCACGAAAATAGAAGAAAAGTTCAAGAATGTTATTAAAATTTAAGGTGAAAAGTTATCGATGATAAGATATGCTGATGGGATTGCTATGCTCAGTAAAAGTGTAGATGAATTACAGGATTTGCTGAATGGAATGAACAATGTAATGAGTACAGGATAATGACTCAGAGTAAATGGAAAAGAGACAAAAGTAATGAGATGTAGCAGAAATGAGAAGAGCGAGAAGCGTAACATCATAACTGTTGATCACGAAGGAACAAGGAGGACTAAAAAGCAGACTAGCACTGGTAAAACGGGAATCCCTGGCGAAGAGGAGTCTGTTAGGAATAACTTTAAACCTTAATTTGAAGAAGAAATTTCTAAGAATGTACGTTTGGAGCAGAGCATTGAACGGTAGTGAAACATGGACTGTGGGAAAACCGGAAAAGGAAAGAATCAAAGTATTTGAGGTGTGGTGCTACCGAGGAGTGTTGGTGAGGTAACCAATGAAGAGGTTCTCCGGAGAATCGTCGAGGAAAGGAATATATGGAAATAAGTGACAAGAGGAACGCACAGTATCATAGAACGTATGTTGAGACATCAGAGAACAACTTCTATGGTACTAGCGGTAGGTACCAATTAACCATGGACCTTTCCGTTGGTGGGGAGGCTTGCGTGAGTCAGTGATACAGATAGCCGTAGCGTAGGTGCAACCACAACGGAGGGGTATCTGTTGAGAGGCCAGACAAACGTGTGGCTCCTGAAGAGGGGCAGCAGCCTTTTCAGTAGTTGCAGGGGCAACAGTCTGGATGATTGACTGATCTGGCCTTGTAACACTAACCAAAACGGCCTTGCTGTGCTGGTACTGCGAAAGGTTGAAAGCAAGGGGAAACTACAGCCGTAATTTTTCCCGAGGGCATGCAGCTTTACTGTATGGTTAATGATGATGGCGTCCTCTTGGGTAAAATATTCAGGAGGTAAAATAGTCCCCCATTCGGATCTCCGGGCGGGGACTACTCAAGAGGACGTCGTTATCAGGAGAAAGAAAACTGGCGTTCTACGGATCGGAGCGTGGAATTTCAGATCCCTTAATCGGGTAAGGAGGTTAGAGAATTTAAAAAGGGAAATGGATAGGTTAAAGTTAGATATACTGGGAATTAGTGAAGTTCGGTGGCAGGAGGAACAAGACTTTTGGTCAGGCGAATACAGGGTTATAAATACAGAGTCAAATAGGGGTAATGCAGGAGTAGGTTTAATAATGAATAACAAAGTAGGACTGCGGGTAAGCTACTACAAACAGCATAGTGAACGCATTATTGTGTCCAAGATAGACACGAAGCCCATGCCTAATACAGTAGTACAAGTTTATATGCCAACTAGCTCTGCAGATGACGAAGAAATTGAAGAAATGTATGACGAAATAAAAGAAATTATTCAGATAGTGAAGGGAGACGAAAATTTAATTGTCACGGGTGACTGGAATTCGGTAGTAGGAAAAGGGAGGGAAGGAACGTAGTAGGTGAATATGGATTGGGGGTAAGAAATGAAAGAGGAAGCCGCCTGGTAAAATTTTGCACAGAACACAACTTAATCATAGCTAACAATTGGTTCAAGAATCATGAAAGAAGATTGTATACATGGAAGAAGCCTGGAGATATTGACAGATTTCAGATACATTATATAATGGTAAAACAGAGTTTTAGGAACCAGGTTTTAAATTGTAAGACATTTCCAGGGGCAGATGTGGACTCTGACCACAATCTATTGGTTGTGAACTGTAGATTAAAACTGAAGAAACTGCAAAAAGGAGGGAATTTAAGGAGATGGTATCTGGATGAACTGACTAAACCAGAGGTTGTACAGAGTTTAAGGGAGAGCGTAAGGGAACGATTGACAAGAATGGGGGAAAGAAATACGGTAGAAAAAGAATGGGTAGCTTTGAGAGATGAAGTAGTGAATTCGGCAGAGGATCAAGTAGGTAAAAAGACGAGGGCTAGTAGAAATCTTTGGGTAACAGAAGGAATATTTAATTTAATTGATGAAAGGAGATAATATAAAAATGCAGTAAATGAAGCAGGCAAAAAGGAATACAAACGTCTCAAAAATGAGATCGACAGGATGTGCAAAATGGTTAAGCAGGGATGTCTAGAGGACACATGTAAGGATGTAGAGGCTTATCTCACTAGGGGTAAGATAGATACTGCCTACAGGAAAATTAAAGAGACCTTTGCAGAAAAGAGAACCACTTGTATGAATATTAAGAGCTCAGATGGAAACCCAGTTCTAAGCAAAGAAGGGAAAGCAGAAAGGTGGAAGGAGTGTATAGAGGGACTATACAAGGGTGATGTACTTGAGGACAGTATTAAGGAAATGGAAGAGGATGTAGATAAAGATGAAATGGGAGATATGATACTGCGTGAAGAGTTTGACAGAGAACTGAAAGACCTGAGTCGAAACTAGGTCCCGGGAGTAGACAACATTCCATCTGAACTACTGACGGCCGTGGGAGAGCCAGTCCTGACAAAACTGTACCATCTGGTGAGCAAGATATATGAGACAGGCGAAATACCCTCAGACTTCAAGAAGAATATAATAATTCCAATCCCAAAGAAAGCAGGTGTTGACAGATGTGAAAATTACCGAATAATCAGTTTAATAAGTCAGGGCTGCAAAATACTAACGCGAATTCTTTACTGACGAATGGAAAAACTAGTAGATGCCGAGCTAGGGGAAGATCAGTTTGGATTCCGTAGAAATATTGGAACACGTGAGGCAATACTGACCCTACGACTTACCTTAGAAGCCAGCTTAAGGAAAGGCAAACCTACGTTTCTAGCATTTGTAGGCTTAGAGAAAACTTTTGACAATGTTGACTGGAATGCTCTCTTTCAAATTCTGAAGGTGGCAGGGGTAAAATGTAGGGAGCGAAAGGCTATTTACAAATCGTATTGAAACCAAATGGCAGTTATAAGAGTTGAGGGGCATGAAATGGAAGCAGTGGTTGGGAAGGGGGTGAGACAGGGTTGTAGCCTCTCCCCCTCTGTATATTGCACAAGCAGTGAAGGAAACAAAAGAAAAATTCTGAGTAGGTATTAAAATCCATGGAGAAGAAATGAAAACTTTGAGGTTCGGCGATGACATTGTGATTCTGTCAGAGACAGCAAAGGACTTGGAAGAGCAGTTGAATGGAATGGATAGTGTCTTGAAAGGAGGATATAAGATGAACATCAACAAAAGCAAAACGAGGATAATGGAATGCAGTCGAATTAAGTCGGGTGATGCTGAGGGTATTAGATTAGGAAATGAGACACTTAAAGTATTTAAGGGGTTTTTGCTATTTAGGGAGCAAAATAACTGATGATGGTCGAAGTAGAGAGGATATAAAATGTAGACTGGCAATGGGAAGGAAAGCGTTTCTGAAGAAGAGAAATTTGTTAACATAGAGTATAGATTTAAGTGTGAGGAAGTCGTTTTTGAAATAGTTTGTATGGGGTGTAGCCATGTATGGAAGTGAAACATTGACTAAAAGTAGTTTGGACAAGAAGAGAATAGAAGCTTTCGAAATGTGGTGCTACAGAAGAATGCTGAAGGTTAGATGGGTAGATCACATAACTAATGAGGAGGTGTTGAAGAGGATTGGGGAGAAGTGAAGTTTGTAACACAACTTGACTAGAAGAAGGGATTGGTTGGTAGGACGTGTTCTGAGGCATCAAGGGATCATCAATTTAGTATTGAAGGGCAGTGTGGAGGGTAAAAGTCGTAGAGGGGGACAAAGAGATGAATACACCAAGCAAATTCAGAAGGATGTAGGTTGCAGTAGGTACTGGGAGGTAAAGAAGCTTGCACAGGATAGAGTACCATGGAGAGCTGCATCAAACCAGTCTCAGGACTGAAGACCACAACAACAACAGCGGGAAGTGTAGAGGGTAAAAACGGTAAAACGGTACAGGAAGACAGAGATAGGAACACATCCAGCAAATAATTCAGGACGTAGTGCGCTGGTGAGGCTCTGAGATTAAAAGGGTAGCGCGGAACAGGAATTTTTAGGGTGCCGCATCATACCAGCCAAAAGAATGGTGTCTGCAAAAAAAAAAAAAAAAAAAAAAAAAAAAAAAAAAAAAAAAAAAAAAAAAAAAAACTTGTGTATTGTTCAAACCTATCAGTAACAAGTCCAGCAGCACGCCTCTGAATTGCTTGGATGTCTTGCTTTAATCAGACCTGGTGATGATCCCATCCACTCGACAGCACTCAAGGATATGTCGCAAAATACCTATGGTAGAGTTAACCTTTCCTAGAATTATAGTGAAATAAAGACGATCATTCGCCTTCCCTACAACAGACCTTAAGGGATCTTTCCATTCGATATCGCTTTGCACTGTCACATTCTGTTAGCTATTACGCATCACTGTGTCAAGCACCACATCACTGATACTATATTCGAAAATTACAGGATGGCTTTACCTACTGAATTGCTTTAACTTACAATTTACCGTATTTGAAGCAAACTGCCATTCATCTTGTACTCTCCTACACTCAATGACAACACTTTCCCCTACATTTCAGCGTCAAAATTAAACAATTGCAGATGTTGCTCATTCTATCCGTGAGATCGTTTACGTAGATTGAGAACAAGAGCAGTCAACTGTGTGGAACTCCTGGCGACACCTACGTTTCCGACGAACACTTGCCGACCAGTACAACGTTCTGGGAATTATTGCACAAAAACTATTCGAGCCCCTCACATATTTTACAGTCTAATTTGTGTCCTTCGTTAATAGTCAGCTTAGTAGTACTGTGTCCATAAATCTAGGAATAAGGCATCTGATTGTTGACCTTCACCCATGGTGCGAGAAAATCTAAGTTTAGCTCGGGAGACTCATCTTAAAGTCTTGCTGATTTATGGATAGTAGCTTTCCTCTCGCACTAGGAAATTTATTATATTCGAACATAGAATACGCCCAAGAATTTCGCAGCAAGACAATGTTAAGGGTGTAATTTCGTGGCTCACTCCTTTTATCCTTCTTAATTTCTTGTCTTCGCGTTATCACCGAAAGGTATTCTTTTCTGAGAAAGAATAAGCGTTGCGGTCGTGCGGTAGCGTTCTCGCTTCCCACGCCCGGGATCCCGGGTTCGATTCCCGGCGGGGTCAGGGATTTTCTCTGCCTCGTGATGGCTGGGTGTTGTGTGCTGTCCTTAGGTTAGTTAGGTTTAAGTAGTTCTAAGTTCTAGGGGACTGATGACCGTAGACGTTAAGTCCCATAGTGCTCAGAGCCATTTGAACCATTTTGAATAAGCGTTGCGGAATAAACAGCTCGCAAAATATTCTTTGAGACTGTTGATGACATTCACCTCGAATTGATCCAACATCTTTTGATATCTAATCCACAGCTCATAATCGATAAGTTTACATTTCAGACACATTGTATAACTCGGACAGTCTATCGAATTGAAGTCGGTGGCACCTCACAATCACAGATTCACAATTATTTCGCTAACGGCTCGTTTTCTGGAATGTTCTTCTGCTTCAAGTATGGTATATCTTCAGCCACATCGGTTTTCGCTGTTAATTAAGGTAAATGCTGTATACCGCCTTGAAACACCGAAATTTAGGATCGAATAACTATAACTACTAGACAAAGAGTATGTGGACCTAGAGTATCATGTGGAGCCATCGGTCACAAGATAGGTGACTGTATACAGTTAGCGCGTACTGTTAAGAGCTACGTGACACCCACGCCACTCCGTTCCGGTAGCTCTTCGCTTGAAACATACTTGTCGCCAGGGCCGGGATGGTAACGGCAGTCTTCGGTGCCTCGCATCTCAGACAATCAGAATTCAGCAAAAGGATGTTTATTGCAGTGTTCTTCGTCTCACATCTGACTGTAGAAAGAGAAAACCAATTGAAATTATGGCCCCATTGTTTGACGAAGCTGTACTGAGAGATCGAAGAATTTACTTCTGCGCAAAGAATTTCAGTTGGTGACAATCGCTATCATGGCTAGCGAATGACCTGGTAGTTAGTAAAGCCTTGGTCTCACATTAAAAGGAGATGGGTTCATATCCAACGAAAATCCAGCTTTAGATTTTTCCGTGACTTTCTGCATCACTTACGAGGCCAGATCTAGCTTGTTGCTAATGATTACCCGTCGAGTGGGAGCTAACCAATCACTTTTATTTCCTTTTTCTCGTGTTACCAAAGCTAACTCCTTCAGGTACAATAATGTTGGAGCACTACAAAGAGCAGAAAACAAAAAAAACCTCCAATCGAACTTCAGGTGCAACATTATATTGGTGACAAACAACACATTTGAGTTACTGACATTTATAAGGAATGATCTGTCAGAATGAGTGATAAAGATACATGATGTTCCACCTGAATACATAGTGTCAATTAAACATCTTCGAATGACTCTGATCGTGTCCCTGGCAGAAAAAAGTGACAAAATAAAGGAAACATAGTCAGCATAGGAAAGTAAACCGTAAAGAAAGAATGAGAAATAACACGTATCCCAAACAAAATTGAATAGCAAATGTCAGGACTTGTTATGACCGTAATAATAATCAACTGAATTAATACCTACTGGTACAAATGCCCTTGGCAACAAGAGAAAGGGAATACGGCAACAAGAGAAAGGGAATACAAAGAATTAGAGTAATTATCCTCATACTGTTTAGCTGTGAATACTTCCAACAGTAATACGGCTATAGCTGCATACACTTCTACAAACTAGTACAGTGCTCGCGGGACGACGCTGAAATGTGCACTATCTCGTTGCTGTTGCACCACGCCACAAAGTAGAGAGAGAGAGAGAGAGAGAGAGAGAGAGAGAGAGAGAGAAATGAGAGAAAGAAATAAAAAGAAATTGCTCACATAGAAAGAGAATTTGCAATTTACGCCTATATTTGCATTCTTGGCCCAGTATAATAAGGCGCTGGAGACGTCCACGACACAGAAAAGAAAGACCTCGGCTACAATGGAACGGTGGAGTGAGTCCTGCGAGGCAGGAAAGAGCCATGCCAGAAGAGGACTGGCGGGGCAGAGGGAAATGGAAACTTGGATGCGATAGAAGCCGCATGGTGTAGAAAACTTGCAGAAAGAAGAGACGAAGAATTACCATCTGTCATTGTCAGTCTAAAAATTAAACATTTTAATCCATCGCTACATCTTAAATAAGAGTTGTACATAATAACCAAAATATCAAGTGAATTTAGCATGATAATTCTTTGTCTCTCGATGAAGTAAGTGGACAGTCGGAGTTGAAACACACATTCATCGAGGCTGCCAAGTGTCATATGCTCTATCAGCATGAGAAATTTCTAGGCTGACCTCTAAATATTTCTCACTCGTGCTGCAAGCCTGCACCAGTTGGCCATTGCTTTTTCTGGGATTAACATTGTTCGATGTTGTAGCATGACGTGATGACACAGTCTTACCACAGTTCCCATCGGAAACGCAAAGGGCATGGAGCTGTCCATGCTTCCGTCCAACAGTCTGTTGTCACTTATGCATTCCTCCATCTCGCAGATTCTTAGAAGTGCTTACTGACATTAAGATTTTTAGCACAGTGAGCTAATTTAATTTAATAATTGCTGTGTTGGAAACAAGCACTTAAGAAGAGTAAACTCCTACAATAGTAAAGTATTTGCTCATATCTGTATTCAGTACCGATTCCCAGCTGCCACAACACTTTAAAAAATTCACAAGGTTGTCAAGCAACAGTCAAACGGTAAATTATCAACTGTAGGACCGAAAGTAAAATTAGTGTCACTTCCTGAGTCAAATTCTATCCAAAATAGTGCGCTATTTAAGGTAGTAAGGTGTTCTAAGAATTACACACTTCGATAATTGACGTGTGAACAAAAGAAGAAAAAAGGTTATTTACGAATAATGTTTACTATGCAGCGTCTGATGATACTAATAAAAACGTGAATAAATCATTGTGAATAAGTTTCACCGTTTGCTTAAGACAGAAATAAAAACACATAGCTACAACATAGCATGTTGCCCAAATAATTCTCACTGCTCTTTATTTGTGATGCTCGGATTGCAGTTGGCGTATCTGGATATTATTCGTAACTGTGCCTCAGACGCAAATCCTCCTTACAGAAACGTGAATGAAACCAAGTGGCCTATACTTCAGGTATTACAGCCCCCGGTCAACGCTTCAGCAGCCGCTGCCACCACGTCTTTGAAGCGTGA
Source organism: Schistocerca americana (assembly GCF_021461395.2). NCBI lineage: Eukaryota > Metazoa > Arthropoda > Insecta > Orthoptera > Acrididae > Schistocerca > Schistocerca americana. The sequence continues at coordinate 747,568,303 of NC_060121.1, read as the reverse complement.
GCTTCCGAAGTGCGAGCTAGTTTAAGCAAAATATCGGAAATGTATTGTTCCTTCTGCTGGTGTAACTAACAGTTGCTAACATTGTGGAATATATATTGGCTACTATGATATTTTGTGCTTTCTTCTTGGAGTGAGACAGAATTATCATGCTGTATTCGCTTGTTATTTTCTTGTCATCTCTATTAAACAGTCCGAATGATTCTCATTTAAAGTGAAACATTGGCTTATCAAACTTATGATTTTGATTTGCGGTAGGTCATTCCATGCAGAATCTACAATTGACCTCACTTATCATGTTGCGAATTATCTGTGGCATCAATCATTATGACAACGACAGTGGGGTGCAGGCAGCACTGGCTCACCAGCTGAGTGTAAACGTGGTCACTTTGTCAAGCGGAATGTAACTGTTCCGCTGTTCCAATATCGCTGTGCGTACTCTAGGGTTTGATCGATAAGAGGACACGAAACAAAGGAGGTATAACTAAATTATGTGCGGAAATGTTAGAGACCATTTATTCAATCGAACTTTGTTACAGAGATTGCGGTCTAATACGCGCTGTACCGTGCAGTCACAATTACAGTATGCGTGATTTCCTCTTAGTGGGTGATGCTGTCTCTCATACGTCATTCTCTAGCACCCTCTCCTACAATAGTAATTGGTATTGTTGTGTCCGATTCACTACTCTCGCTGACTCGCCGTGGTGGAGTGGTATCTTCAACTTTTATAACTTTCATCTGTGGGATAGTGTGCAGAAGTCCCATGGATTGGTGACCGCGCGTTATCAGCATCGGTGCAGCCGGAATGTGTGGCCGGCTTAATTGGAGCCGTGTTTTGGGACCAGTCTTCTTTCCACGTCGCTTAACAGGCTGGAACTGACGGCTTTTCTTGCGGGTGATTTTGCCTCCCCTCCTGGAAGAAGTGCCATTGATGATTAGAAGGGTTATGTGGCTGTTACGTCATGGTGCTACAGCCCACATTTCCATTAACGTCCGGACGCCTCTTAATCGTATCTTCCCTGGTCGATAGACCGGACGAAGGGGTCAAGTTGCATGGCCTGGTCATTCAGCGGGTCTCAACCCGTGCGATTTCTGCTTATGGGGCCATCTCAAAAGTATCGTCTATGCAGAGGTCATTCCAGATGTGGAGAAATTGGAGCAGCATATACATGCTGCCTTTGACACTGTTCGGATGCAGCCTGACCGATGTGACAGAAGATAGGTTAAGGAAAGGCATACCTAAGTTTATACCATTGTAAACTTAGAGGAAGCATTTGGCAGTGTTGAATGGAATACTCTCTTTCAAAATCTAAAAGTGGCACTGCTAAAATAGAGGGAGCAAAAGGCTATTTACAATTTGTACAGAAACCAGAAGGCGTTTATAAGAGTCGAGGGGCATGAAAGTGAAGCATGATTGAGAAGAGAGTGAGACAACGCTGAAGCCTACCCCTGATTTTATTTTATCTGTTTATTGAGTAAGCAGTAAAAGAAACGAAAGAAAAATCTGAAGTAGGAAGTAAAGTCCAGGGAGAAGAAGTAAAAACTTTGAGGTTTCCCGGTGACATTGCAGTTCTGGCAGAGGCCGCAAAGGACTTGTAACAGTAGTCGAAAGGAATGGACAGTGTCTTGAAAGGAGGGTATACGATGAACATCAACAAAAGGAAAACAAGGATGTAGTCTAATTAAATCAGGTGATGCTGACGGAATTTAACTACGAAAGGAGACACTTAACGTGGTAGACGAGGTTTGCTATTTTGGGCAGAAAAATAACTGATCATGACGGAAGTAGAGAGGATATAAAATGTATTCTGACAATGGAAAGAAATGCATTTCTGCAGAAGAAAAATTTGTTAACATAAAGTATAGATTTAAGTATCAGGAAGTCATTTCTGAAAGCATTTTTATGGAGTGCAGCCTTGTATGGAAGTAAAATATGAACGATAAACAGTTTAGGTAAGAAGAGAATAGAAGCTTTCGAAATGTGGTGCTACAAAAGATTGCTGAAGATTAGATGGGTAAATTACTTAGTGAGGATGTACTAAATAGAGTTGGGGAGAAAAGAAATTTGTGGCACAACCTGGATAGAAGAAGGGATAGATTGGTATAACACATTATGAGCCATGGAGGGATCACCAGTTTAGTATTGGAGGGAAGCGTGGCGGAGGGGGGGGGGGGGGGAGTAAAAATTGTAGAGGGAGACCTAGAGATGAATATGGTAAGCATATTCAGATGGATCTACGTTGCAGTAGTTACTCGAAGATGAAGAGGCTTGAAAAAGATAGAGTAGCTCGGAGAGCCGCATCAATTCACTCTTCCGACTGAAGACTACAACAGCAACATTTGATTATTTTTCAAATTATTACGGTTTTCGTGTGTAAGATATTATCATTTTCTTATCATTTTATTTGTACTTTTATACAACTGACACATACACTTCCCGCACATGTATCAGATTTCTGCTTGAAGAGTCGTCTTTTCTGGTACGCATCTTATATCAGTATGTAGAATTTTATTATAGTTTAAAATTTCTCTATTGTTTATAAATCTACATGACAAATCTCTAAGGATACGTATAACCAATCAATCGTTGCCTTTTACTACCTCCGTGACAGATCACAACCATGTAGGTATAACAAGGGGAGGTGGTGCTACAGACTTGCTTTGAAGTCAACAAAATGGCGATTTTAGTTGCCCCTAAACCTTAGCAGAGAACCGTCTATAAGTGCTTCTTGTTCTTAGTTTCTGTCGTGTCCACGCAACAGTTGTTTTAAATAGTAAATATTACGGTGTCTTGTGAATAACACTTGTCAGCAAGGCATTATTGGACCAAATATGCTTTTAAGACCAGAGAAACGACTGAAAAAAACTTCCTTACACAATGATATTCATGAAAGCACTGTAATATCTACGGTTTAAAACAACTGTTGCCTGAGTACTACTGAAACCAATAACAAGAAGAAACTGTAAACAGTATTATGTTAATGTTTCAAATTGCAGTACAGCGTTAGTCGACTATTATACCTCCATGATAGTATCACTGTTGATATATATTCTCTATAAATTGGATCATTTCGGTACATACTTCTCCGGTATGACACTCTTTGAGTTGCTTACGATTGTGGTGGCGTTCAGTGCCTTCGCATGTAGTGTAGTACAACTGTAATATCTCTTCATTACGGATTGACGTTCAGATATCCCCTTTCCGTGAGTGTCCTCTACGTATTTCTGTTTGTTTTATGCTCTTATTTGCCGTAGACAGGTACGGTGACGAATTTTGATAACCATCTATAGTGATAAAATACGTGGGCTCAGCTGGGTAGAGTGCGCTTCCTAAAATATATAACAGTTTTTGGCAATCCCCTACAAAAACATTTTCCGTTAACTCGTTGCAGTCCGTCAGATGCTTTTCTATATCCCCACGAGGTGTGGTGAGGTGCGCTTTTGGAGTGAAATTCGAGACTGTGTTTCGTGGATGAGTGAGGAGCTAAAGAAAAGGACAAAGTAAAACATGGGGCTGGTACTGTAGTAAACAGGAATAACGGCGAAGCATAACGTCCCATCACAAAGATGCACTATTAACAGTACCACCTGTCATCCGTTCCTGAAACAGCACAAGCAGGTTTGTGTTTAAACCTGCTCACTGCCATGATACATGCCGATAGTTGTTTGGGAAAATTTCCGGTGATGAAAGTTTCCTCCGACGCCAGGATTCGTACCACCTCAGTAGGATGTATTGGAGATAACGGGATTGTACAAAGCGAAAATACATTGCACTTAAAGTCGTTTCTGGCAGTTAACAGTACACACTGATCAAGTCTGATGTACATAAACAGTGGGCCGGCCGGTGTGAGCGAGCAGTTCTGGACGCTTCAGTCTGAAGCCGCGAGACCGCTGCGGTCGCAGGTTCGATTCCTGCCTCGGGCATGGATGTGTGTAATGTACTTGGGTAGTTGGGTTTTGGTTCAAATGGCTCTGAGCACTATGGGACTTAACTTCTGAGGTCATCAGTCCCCTAGAACTTATAACTACTTAAACCTAACTAACCTAAGCACATCACACACAATCATGCTCGAGACAGGATTCGAACCTGCGACCGTTGCGGTCGCGCGGTTCCAGACTGTAGCGCCTAGAACCGCTCTGCCACCCCGGACGGCTTATTTTGGTTTAAGTAGTTCTAAGTTCTAGGAGACTGATGACCTCAGCAGTTAAGTCCCATAGTGCTCAGAGCCATTTGAACCATTTGAACCTCAGATGTTAAGTTCCATAGTTCTCGGAGCCATTTGAACCATTTGAACATAAACAGTAAACAGAACAATATAAAAAAACAAATGGAAAATTGGTGACAATAGGAAAACATTTCACAAATTTTAAAAAATGCTACTTTATATTCTCTTCTGTTTATGGACATACACCATTTCTTGAGGGATAAACACGCCTCTGGATTTGAGAATATCTAAGTCCATCAAAAATTAAGCCAGCGATGCTGTCAACATTTCCATTAATAGTATTGCTAGTGGAAGTGGACTCAGTATGTGGCGTCGCCGTAAAGATCCACCCATTTGTTGCTCTAGATCCTTTAGTAAGACAATGTGTGGTGTGGGAAGCGAGCTTTGCTATGACAACAACGCTAATTAGTGTCTTCCGGGCGCAGACGCTTCCTCCATTTTCCTGCGCGTGCCGTGTCGTGGGACCTGTCACGCTGGCATCCGCGAGGCTGAGACGAGTAACCATTTTCCTAGTCACGTTTTCACGCTCCAGATTCCCAAAAACGGTAAGACGGCGCCAGATGTTATAAAGAGAAGCTCTCCCAAACAGAAAGAGCAGTAACCTGCTCTGCCGCATTGGAACGTTGTTGCTGACTTTGTATACTTTGAGTAGCTGACGAGCTGAGGTAGATCGCTTATGTGCGGACACTGGACTTGGACTGAAACCTTTCTCTGGTTTTGGCAGTACTTTGAGGTGCTAGTACTAAGAGGCTCATTTTATAGTGGACGATTCTGTAGGGAAAAGAGCAGTACATGGACACTTCTGTCGCGCAGGATACCTACGAATACTTGTTAACTTTAGCATCACGATTTATCAGATGTGTTTAACACTGATAATTACCTATTTGCACCAATAGGCAGAGCATGGTCTGCAGAAAACATGGAAACTCCAAAGACACAAAACACGCGAGCAGCGTAATAAGTATCTTGTGTGTCATGTTTCTCATAAATGGTGCAAAAGGTATAAATGCCCAACATGTGGCTTCAGGACTGTCCGAAGAGAGCTGCACAGGTGTGGACCAGAATGTTTCTTCCAAGAGAGATGCATTCATCAAAAAACTGGAAAGTCAGTGCCGGCAACAGCGAAGCACTTCTTTCCTGTGCAGCAATATTCGCCTGCTCGTCGCCATAACAAGCAAACCGTCTATCTGCTCGGATCTTATACGCAACCTGGAGCAGTTAAATCACCACAAAAACTTTGGTGGCACTAGAAGTGTAAAAGAGTTACCGCGAAGGTCAGCAAGATCGATGAGATATGAAGATGAAAAAATAAAAGGCCAGTTAAAGACGAACACAACTGGAACTGTTGGAAAGTTAGAGAGTTATACAGCGCACATGATCACCAGTAACAAGGAACTGGTACAGTTGGATAATTTAGTAGCGAAGGAAGTCGACATATATGATTTATTACATAGCAAAAAACTGCTGCAGGGAAATGCACACATTGGGTTAGAAAAGATCGCGGGGGAAAATGAAGTGGAATTTGAAGGAGCAGGTGACGGTGAAATAGATTCGACAGAAGAACAGAGGTTGGTTACAGATGAACGACCTTCTTTCGAAGTACATGGGATGGAATACTTGAAAACTGGAAAGTATAATCTTGAGAAAGAGACACAAAATATTGATGACAGAGAGGAAAATATCGTCGTCGGAAACTCACAGAACGCTTCTGACAGCGCCGTGCTGCCGGTATCGAGAGGAAGTATACGTCGGCGAAATAGCTCTTCTGAGACAGGAAACGGGGTGCTATCGCGAAGCGCTTGGCGGCCGGAAGATTGGCAGGATCTTCTGGAGGCGGCGTCGCGACGCCTGCTACCCGGCTGGCTGCCTCGGTGTCTGCTCTCCTGGGCGGGTCGCCAGCTGCAGCTGTGGCTGGCGCGTCTACCAGGAAACGCCGACGTTGTACAAGGTGAGACAAACTGCCAAAGTTTGCTTGGTGGTAGTAGTTTTATTCATCTGTAGACTAATTTTACAAGGATATTGTACATGTCATGGTTCTACGGTTTCAGAACAAGAGAAAATGTAATTCATATAAAGAGTTATTTATAAGTACCTCCGGATTTTCAGAAGGGGTATAACAGAAGACATATGAAGAAAATTGGCCAACAAGTGCGAGTATGACTCGCGTGCTGATGGTACCTTTCAGACTTTACTATACGTATTTCATCCATTTTGGAAATCAAGAATTTTACGATTTTTGCCCATTTTGGATATAGATACTGGCGAGATATCGGTCCCGGAAATTCCAAGAGCCTACCAAAATCTCTACAGTGATTCCTGAAACTAGCCCGGACATACAAAAAGAAGCGAGCAGTGGACTTGAGTGCATATGTGTATATATAGAAGATTTAATATAATATATTTTATTTACTTATTAAAATATGACTATAACTTGCACTTTATGTTTGCATGCAGTAACGTTCGTCTATTATTCTTTTGACGAATGATAAATGCAACGTTTATTCTAATGTCAAAAACATATTTTTATGTGATACAGTTACAGTTTAACAATTCTCAGATTTTTTATTATAAAATCTTGCTTCTTGCCAAATTTCATCATTCTATGTCAACGGGGAAGTTCCCTGTGTGTTTGTTTGATGAGTGGGTTTGCGAGTTTAACAATTTGTCACATAAATGGCCGAATCTTTTCATTGAACTGTCTTAGAAACTTGTCTGTTTTACACCGCCAAGGGATCATAGACTCAGTGTATGTCACATGAATTTGAAATCGATACGCCAATCTGTTCCACAGGAATAGAGATAATAACAGACGGATATACCGGCAGTTGTATAAAAATGGTGAAGAAAATATTCTTTTCGTTTGATGTAATTGCAAATTAACAAGTCTTGATTTTTTTTAATTATTATGAAACCGTGCGTCTTTGCTTAGTTCTTGAATTTAGAATAACTGGAAGTATCCTGTAGGTTTCGATGAGTGAGTTTTCGAGTAGCAAAGTATGTAACATAAATGACCATATCTCTTGATTGCATTGACTAAGAAGCTTAACATTCTTTCACCGCTAAGGGTCCAAAGACTTGAGTATGTGACATATTTAAACTTGAAACGCCAGTCTGTTCATGAGAAACACGGGTAGTATTAGGCGCACAGACAAACACACAGACAGATAAAAAAATTACAAATGTTTTTTTGTATTATGTAATTACAAATTAACAATTTTCGTCTTTTTTTCCTTTACTTGTACTGTAAAACCTTACGTCTTGCACAGTTTCATGATTCTAGGCTTAACGGGATGTACCCTATAGCTGGTTAGTGTGTGAGTTTTGGAGGATCAAAATATGTGACATAAATGGCCGTATCTTTTGATAGTATTGACTTATAACTTTAAAATCCCTACACCGTCAACTGACCGTAGACCTTATTAAGTGCTTTAAATTTTTAACTTCATAATCCACCTGTAGATGAGAAGAAGGGTTATTAATAGTCGGACAGACAGACAGACGGACGGACAAAAAAGCGATGCTATAAAGGTTGCAGTTTTACAGATTGGGCACAGAACTCTGAAAATGTCACATAGCAGTGGGTAGAGCATCTCTACACGTTGCGATCTGTAATACGTGGCTTGATGTAATTGCGGAACACACCTCTGGGGACAGGTGTGTCAGAACATGACTATGATGGAGCGAGGCGTGTATTTTGCGTCCCTGAATTCGCTGAATGTGCGTCGATTGTGACGTTTCACGAACGATTCGTACCAGATACCAGATAAAGGCTCCAGCAGGCAAAGAATCCATGAGTAGTGAAACAGATTTCATGACACTGGCTGCTTATGTGATGCGAAGGAAACAGGCAGGCCGGGTCCGTCAGCAAAGAAGGTAGAGCGTGTGCGGAATCACCCGATTATTCGTCAGGAGCTCTGAAAAATGGACGGAACTTGTAGAAAGAGAATGGAGATACCTCAGTCAATTGTATGGGACGCTCTACGCTAACTTCTGCGCGTAAAATCATTCTGGCTGTTGTTGTTACATACGCTAATTGCTCGGCACAAAGAGTTTAGATCTAATTTTTGCACTAACTTGCAGCGGCTACTACAGGAGGCAGAGGTTAGTTTTCAGTGAAGAAGCCACGTTAATGTGTATTGATAGGTGAATCGTCATAATGTGTGAGTTTAAGGATTAGAAAATCCACAAGAGATGCTCAAACATATTCGTGTTTCACTTGAACTTAACGTCTTTTGTACTATGTCCTCTTCAAAAGTTTATGGACTCCTTTTCTTTACGGAGAAAGCTATGACTGATGTAGAGTACCTGGACATGATGCAGCAATGGCTCATGCCACAGTTTTTAGTCAGTATGGCTTGCAGCTTGAACTAAGTCGAACTACTTTTTATAAGAAGTCATTTCCCGTAGCTGCAATGTAATCCTTGTCTACTAGTATTCGGAGATTTCTGCACAACAAGCTCGCCTGTTTGGGGTTACAATGCCCTTTCCATTTTCAGGCCCATCTGTGAGTATTGTGGCCGGCCGCGGTGGTCGTGCGGTTCTAGGCGTTCCAGTCCGGAGTCGCGCTGCTGCTACGGTCGCAGGTTCGAATCCTGCCTCGGGCATGGATGTGTGTGATGTCCTTAGGTTAGTTAGGTTTAATTAGTTCTAAGTTCTAGGGGACTGATGACCACAGCAGTTGAGTCCCATAGTGCTCAGAGCCATTTCAACCATTTTTGTGAGTATTGTGAATATTGGCTCTTATTTGCGTCTCACTTATGGTCAGTAACGTTATTTATATAAATTACATTTTTAATGGCTTATATTTCAAGTTGGCAATCATTTTATATAAGACAAATTTAAAGTTAGCATTTCGCACTACCAGTTATCAGAAAGCACGAATTCGATCAGCAAAACCCAAAAACCCGGAATTTTCGAACCCAGGAGTCCACAAAATTTCTTGTGAAAACTGCACGACATTCTACATAGAGCAAACTGGTAGATACGTCAACATTAGAATCAAAGAACATATGAGAGCATGTGAAAGCAATCAATCAGAACACACTGAAATCAATGAACAAATTTTACACTAAATACTTAAAAGACATGTACGTTGTTTTGGAAGAATTAGAAATGTATACACACCCGAAAAATTTCCCGAAGGACTTCCTCTGTGAACAAATTGGCCTAAAATACAAGCTCCACATAGGAAATTGTATTGAAATTTTCGACCGCGATAAACGATAAACATATGAAATCATAGATAACAGCCGGCCACGGTGGTCTAGTAGTTCTAGGCGCGCAGTCCGGAACCGCGGGACTGCTACGGTCGCAGGTTCGAATTCTGCCTCGGGCATGGATGTGTGTGATGTCTTTAGGTTAGTTAGGTTTAAGTAGTTCTAAGTTCTAGGGGACTGATGACCACAGAAGTTAAGTCCCATAGTGCTCAGAGCCATTTGAACCAGTTTTCATAGATAACATATACACAAAAATTTTTAACTACATAATTTCAATGCAACAAATACACCATTCCTGACTACCAAGGAAGAAAAACCCGGAAACCTGCAGCGTCTAAGGAACACTACTATCGAATAGCTGTCAAATAATTATCACGAAAAATTTCGTACTGTATTATAAAATCTACGTGTTTATAATAATATAATTCCATAACAGACAGCTCACAGTTGGCGCCTGAATGCCATATGTCGACAATGACACTTGGAGTACGGAAAAACGTATTTTTTAAAAATAGCTTTATTGATCATAAGTAAGACTGAAATAAGGTCCTCTATTCACGACATTCACAGGTGCACTTGAAAATGTCACTGTAGGCCGGAACAGGCAAGTTTGTTCTGCAGAATTCTCCAACGACAAGCAAATAAAGATTACATTAGAGCTACTGGAATTGACTGCTTATAAAGGCCTGTGTCAAAAGTACAGACGGACCGTGGTGATTATATTTTGCGACATGACGGTGCTCCAGGTGCTGCACCAGACTTTCTCGTGATTACCTCAGTGCCAAACTGCGTCTGCGTTCGATGGACATATTTCCCATCATGACTCCCTTCTTCTTCTGTGTCCCCCACGGTCACCTCACTTATCTCCATGTGATTTCTTCCTATGAGATTACGCCAAAGATCGTTGTTCCTACCTCCACAGTCACTTCATTCGTAAGAGTTACAAGAAAACGTTAATTGACGCGATCGCTTATATCAACCACGACCTGTTGGCAAAAGTTTGAGTACGTTTGCGTCACAAATGGTACCCGTATAGACCACCTGTTGTGTGAGTTGAAAACCCACTGAAATGTGCCTATTTTCGGAACATCTTTTGCAGTTTTCGTGGGTTCCTCGTCACAAACTCCAGAGGTAAAACCCAGCTACATGTCTAGTTTGACAAGTATGTAACGGCTACTTGGCCACGTCCGTACAGCATTTGCCTGAATTTTAGGGAAAGCATGAAAAACTTAAATAAAGATGGCTGGATGGATGTTAGAGCCTCCATCCTTCCAAATACAAGCAACTTTGTTAGAAACAGCAACTCTTAATTCGGTTTGTCCATAGTGCACAATCCTGTCATTCTTACACATTCTTGTAAAGAAGGCATGTCATAACGTAAAAAGCTAATGCTAGACTGTTCATTCGTCTCTCGACACACTCTACACCTCTACACACATTATTTCATGACCTACAAAGCTGGTGCTACGCTGTTCAGTCATTTACCAACACAAAGCACTATGCTAATATTTTACGCGGAAAATGTACTTCCCGATAAGTGGCAGTAAGTACTCACAAAGCAAGTGATTAATTCATCAAAGAATTTAATAAATTGTATCTTATATGACTCTGTTACCTGACCGTTCACCGTAGGAGAATTAAACCCAGCCAAATATCCACGTGTAATGCCAGAAGTACGAAAAATTCTTATTTAAGGAAAGAGATACATAAATTTTGAAAATACGTCGATGTTAGAAGTGCACTTTTTATTCACATCCTCTAAAAATAAGATATGTCTTTTGTTCCTAAAAAATCTATCAACTCTCGTTATGGTTCGGGTATAATCGAAAAGGCTGAGAAAGTACGCAAGTGAAACCGTTCAAACCCGGAGACTGAGTGTAAACTTTCATGTAACTGCTGTAATTGTCAGAGACTTGTGTCTTTCGGCTGTCTCACATTAAGTCAAATCACTCAAACCAGAAAAGCGATTGAAAACATTCATACAGCTAACGTGGCCGCAGAGACTAGTATTTCATTCTATTGTTCTATTCTACTGAAAGGACCAACTGAATGGAAAGCAGTCGACTGGCCAATGGAACGTTAAAACCAGTCGTCACTAGGAACGCATGCACTTTATGAGTAAGCGCACAGTTGAACTCAGAAGATCACAGTTTTCAGGAACTAAGTACGTTCGTATCAGTGACTAAACGTCCAAAATAAGGGAATTAGCTCCCAAATCAAATTCCAAGTGTTATTAAGGGTACAATTTACGTGTAAAATTATCGTAAGATGTGAGTCTGAAGTACAATTTGAGGAAGAACACCATATACCTGTGACAAATGGGGTTCAGCTGTAGCCTTGACCTGTCATGTGAGATCCTCTACAGGTTTTCAGGGACAGCAATTTACCTGTCATGACAATCAGTTCGTTAGCCTAATAGCATGTTCTCCCACGCATGTCAGAGATCTTTGAAATATAATGATGAACGCGGCGTTGAGCCATTATTTCCAAATACTTTCTAGTCCTTGTAGACACAAAACTTCCCATTTAATAGCTTATTACTAATGTTACAATGACACCCCATACGAGCTACACCATCTTATGAAAGGCTATAAAAGCGGAGCTGGGTTAGCATGACTACGAAGGTCGTCCAATATGTGAGTTTCCTTATTTTATTTCTCTGCAAATAAACTGTGCCCGTAACATGTGAGGGCAGGTGAGTTTGACTGGTATGTCTTGACAAGGCTCACGCCGGCTTACGACGCATACCGCAGTAGCTATCCAGTATATCAGTTAGCATGGAGTTACCGCGACGAATTTTGTCCACTTGTGAGCTGCGGTCTTTCATTCGCTTTTTGGATCGGAACAGCTACACGCTCTTGATTTACATTGGGAGTTATCTTCCGTCTATGGGGAAGGCTGTATCAGTATTCGAACAGGGATGAGACATGGGTTCATCATTCGTCTCCTGAGACAAGACGTCGGAGCATGGTGTGGATGAATCCTGGCGAAAAAGCACCAAAAAAGCCAAGGTCACACATTCAGCAGGGATAGTTATGGTAACCACCCTTTGAGGCTGTCAGGGGGTGTCACTCATTCACGACCTGCTTCGCAACACCACAATGAATGCAGAGAGATACTATAATATCTTGAGGAATCTGCGAACTGTCATTAAAAGAAAACGTCTTGGACTTCTACTTCGCAAGTTTCTCTTCCTTCTTGGTGCTTCTCGGCTTCGTGCAGCTCAAATGGCTCCAGCAGAGCTTGGAAGATTCAACTGGATGTCTTCCCGCATTCTCCATATTCATCATATTCATTCTATCTCCCCCCATTTCCACCAACTCAAAAGTCGTCTTGTAGGTAAACACTTCAACACCTACGATAAAACGACATCAACAATGAACAGCTGGTTACGACCGTAGGACCCGACCTGGTACAACACTGGTTTGACAAATCTTGTGTCACGTTATCAAAAATGGTTGGACGTACAAAAGTAACAGAAGCATTTTACAATGTCAGTAACATTATTTCAACATGAGATGATTGTTGATCCTGCCAATGCTCATAGAAAAACTTGTAGTTCATATACGTGTATGTACAGTCTTAGCATGGTTTGCATGCTATTACAGAATGGGTTCAGGTAATCCGAAACCAGACAGCAATTAAATACAAAAAAAACGAATCTTGCAACTTTGGATGTTTTCTACATCAAGCTGGTTAACACAGATTGCTGTTCCCGTGTGGAGCCAGTATCTGTGAATGCAAAATAAATTTTGTCTAATGTTTTTTTCTATCAAATATGGAACTTACTTACTGGACGCCCCTCGTACATGATGGAGCAGTCGACTATGCGTCACTCCTTATAGATTATAAAGCTTTTCAAAAGGGCCCATGCTTTTGCCGGTTTGTGATCATGTCTCTTACCCCCTGAGTAATTAATAAGTGTTTGTACTGGTTTGTTGCAGGACGAGGCAAAAAGAAGGGCTCTGAGATGATGATGATGCTGCTGGTGGGAGCCATGAAGAGTACCGGCATCATGACAGCGACGTATGGGATCACCAAGCTGTTAGCATGGAAGGCCCTCGCGATCGGCACTGCAGCTCTTACGCTCATAGGAACCATCGCCTTCAAGAAGGGCCTGGGCAAGGGTGGCGGAGGTGGTGACAGTAAGGAGGTGTACGTATATGCCGGCAAGGCTGGAGGCGGAGGAGGGTGGCCCAGTGCTGCTCCGTGGCCTGGTGGGGGCTGGGATCCCAGTGGTGGTGGGGGTTGGAAAGGCGCCATAGGTGGGGGATGGCCAGCGTGGAAAGGCGGTGGGGGCGGCGGCGGTGGTTGGAAAGGAGGCTGGGCCAGCAGTGGGGGCGGTGGTGGTGGCGGTGGATGGGGGGCGAGTGGCGGCGGTGGAGGATGGAATGACGACCGCAGCTGGAACGACGCAGCAGAAGGTGATTCGCGAAAGGAACGCAAGAAGAAGTTATCAGGGCCGACCCTGGCCGACATCATCGGATCCGGTGCCAAGCAGTGGCCGAAAAGTCGGAAGTCGTCCAACACTGCTATTCCCGACCTACTTGTAGACGATGTTTACGACTGAGATGTTCCGCTAGTATTTTTCAGCGATATTATTTACCGTTGGAAGAGTACTGAAGATTACGTCATTATTGGAAGCAATCTGTTACTTGCCAGACAGAAATTTGCATGTAGCTCTAAATAAGAGGTGCCTGCAAAATTAGAACTACTCAAATCCTGAATAAAGCTATAAGCTTTTAATTATATCTAGGTAAATCTTTTGGTATTTTCTTCATTGTGGAAGGAATGTAACAATGCAGGGTACCGGCGGACAGTTTCACGGGAGCAGTTTACTGAATCCTGGAATGCTTAGAAAAATTTCCCAAACGACTAGGAATCTGAAACATAATATTATCTCAGCAAACTGTTGACACGGACCACATCTTCCACCATTAAAACGCTGATTAAACGTCGACTGAAACCCCAGCAGCATCTGAGTATCAAGCGCAGGCGGAGACTGACCTTCTGGTAGAATCTGTCTTTGACAATATTCGAGCAAAACCAAAGTTGTTCGAAATTCGTGTGATAACATTGACCCACTTTAAACTTTAAACGGCGAGGAGTGTGAGAAGAGAGGTTTGTAGGTGCTGGTGGTTTTATTAGACAAATTTCTACTCATCATTTATTAATAAAAGACATATTTCAAAAGTTGTACGTAATTATAAGAGCGAGTTCATCCTGGATTATCACAACAGTAAACTTTATCACATTTGGCTATTAGATAAGAAATGTTAACAACACAACTTCAACTCGAAGTAACCTTAATGACACTTAACTGTGAGGAAATGAATATTTGGCCTTACAACTGGTAGCAAAAGATGTGCCGTTGTTACATCCCATGCACATTACATAGAAAACGTAACACAACTCAGATATGCATACCATTAAGGCACATTGATTCACCAGACGTGTTGACAATACAGTATGCAAATGACCAACATGAAAACAGACTGTCGTGACAACTATATGTAAATTTACAGTTACTACAACTTCGAAACCAGTTATGCTTTCTGCTTGTTTCTCGTCAAAGGCATTTACCATTTACAAGAAAATGCCATATTCTGTGAAGTTGATATTCACTTGAAAACTACACAGATTAAAAACAACATACATAAAGCCTGTAAATAAGCTTAACCTTAGGGTTTACAGAATCAAGTGGTGACACATTTACAGACAAAAAAATTCTTTGAAACAAATAACCAACACAGAGATCTGCAAAAGAACAGACGTGACATGTACAGTACATCAGTTATCCATTGGCAAAACTGGTGCACTGAACATTACAGAATTGAACGGCAGAACCTCAGATCAATAGCTTCACATGTCTGGAACCTTCTAATAGACAACCCCAGCGCTGCCAGCTAAATAAATATTGAACGGTATGGGAATGAATGGAAGCTTCGTAATTTAACATCTCAATAAAACATGACTGTGGTTTGCAGCATGTAACACACATGAGTACAGATAGCGGCAGACAAATTACAAGCGAAGCTAAACATTAAATTTAAGCTTCAGAGGCAAACGAGAAGGAAGCTTAACATTCTAAAATAGGCAAGCTTCTTCTGTCAGAACCCAGAGGCACTGAGATACACTAACTAAACACTAGCTCAGGCGTAGCAGGCAACAATAGCACAACTCAAAGAACTACAGAAAATGACATCAAAGACAACAGAAAGAGACAGAACGCCGTTCGAGCCACAACTGACGAGAAAACATGTCGCTCACACACGAGATTGCCCTTCTGTAGCCGCAGCTGAGCACAATGCTAACGTCCCCCGAAGCCATACTCCAGACACAAACAACAGCGAGAAAATCGCTGTCGGACAGCTTATGTCCATTGCTGGTGAAACCACAGAGTCCATCTGTGTGTCACATTCTGTCTACGACGTCAACGTCACAACAGGCCTAAACTCTGATCCTAATTCCTGTTACTCCATAACTTCCATTCGGACCCCACCCCTTACATAACACCGAGAAGTGGAAGACAAACAAACAACCTGCACTTGGTGCGTCCAGCTCAAAACTGTGTTCATCAATAGTCAGTGGCTGCCGCAACCTCGATACACAGGTCGTTTGCTACCCATGGCCTGGGCCAGTCACTGCTGCTGCACTTCCTCCACGGCCACAGATAAGAAGCCCAACAAGGCACTCGCGGCAAAGCTCTCTGATGTCGACACACAGAGATTCGCTGGCATTGGCTCAAAACTACTGTTGTAAATGTGCAGTTTATGTAGACTAATAAAGTTATGAAAACAGTGTCTCCGTGTGTTTTTACTATCTCCAGCACACCATTGGTACATTTGATATTATCTAACTTTCATCTACGATTTTCAATTCAGTCATTTCCAGAACAGGGTATTCTATCTCAAATCAACCCATTTATTTTACTCTATCATCTCTGAAAGTTTTGTATCAACGGCGTCCTGTATAACATACTTCAAGTCTCTGAAATCTTGCAGAATTTGTTATAATACGCAGTATAGTGTTCTGTGTAGTACTGAATGCAAATAACGGCAGATAGAACTTCCAAACGATACCTCACAGTAATATAAATATAGTTGTAATTGAGGAATACCAAAGAAAATAGTTTTTAAAAAACAAGATTTGTAAGTTATATAAAGGTTTACGTTATAAAGAAAAAGTGTGAAATTCTTCTGTTGTTCCTCTACATTACTGTCAGTTTCTGGAGGGCACAATGTTGGTGTGTACACATCACTGCCGTTCAATAGGCCCTCATCAAGGTTCTGACTGGGAATGTACTGTGGATCATAGTGAACGGTGTTCAAAGCAAAATTTGGAAACATGGTTTTGTGTTATCACATGTGTTGAAAAGGTACAAACCTTTCTCTAAGAGCAGAGAAAATGATAATCAACGTCTACCGCTTCTCAGCCTTAGATACTGATCGAAACTGCTGGTAAATTTTTTCTCCACTCCATTAAATGAAGGTTGCTGAGATAAGCCTCGTTATTAACTGACCGTGTGATTACGTACATTGAGCATAAAATTTCAGAGGTATCTATGCTATATTTATTATCTGTGTTGCTGCAGGTTGCTGCGAAGAATATTGCAATAATTTTCTTGGCAACATAGGTTAACATTATTGAATTAGTTGTTTCTTTTCGTTGCTCTAGCGTCAAGAACAGCTATTCTATTTCTCACTCGTTCTTCCTAGAGGATCAACCAAGATCAGTTTTATTTTACTAGGTGCAAGTGTCTCAGTACTACTCATCATTGGCATTCGTTAATTTATTTTCAACACTCTTTATACATTCGACTATTAAGTTGCTTTTCTGGCTTTTCTTTGACTTTTAGTATGTTCGAAACTCGTAATGCTTGTATACGTTATATCTTTCCATTTAGTAGTAGAACAATTTAATTGACCACTTCATATTTGTAATTTTAACATTAAGACCTTTTTTGTGCCTCTTATAGCCTTCTGGATACTATTATTCCTTAAATTTACTCCCAGTATTATCTGACGTTATAAAAAGCTATTGAATATATGTACACAACACCACAAACTTAGCCCGCATCTCGTGGTCGCGCGGTAGCGTTCTCGCTTCCCACGCCCGGGTTCCCGGGTTCGATTCCCGGCGGGGTCAGGGATTTTCTCTGCCTCGTGATGGCTGGGTGTTGTGTGCTGTCATTAGGTTAGTTAGGTTTAAGTAGTTCTAAGTTCTAGGGGACTGATGACCATAGCTGTTAAGTCCCATAGTGCTCAGAGCCATTTGAACCAGCCACTACAAACTTAACAGTTTCATTACATTCCATTTTATTATCAGTAACGTCGGTTTCGATGATCGGCTTGCTTGTAATGTGTTATTGTAAATATCACAACACAGATCGGTAAGTGGCAGTTGTCGTTGAGAATGTTCCACTCCACAACATCATATGACTTAAAGAACGCTGGTGGACCACCTTCCAGGTGCTTATAGCGGGGAAAACCTTTTATCTCCAGCTTCAACCAGGTGTTACTTCCTCACGAGTTGAACACATTTCCTGCCACTTACATATAGAGCTTTTTTGCTCTCTATCCTCTCACGGTATACCGAGCGAGGTGGCGCAGCGGTTAGCACACTGGACTCGCATTCGGGAGGACGATGGTTCAATCCCACGTCCGGCAATCCTGACTTAGGTTTCCCATGATTTCCCTAAATTACTTCAGGCAAATGCCGGGGTTGTTCTTTGAAAGGGCACGGCCGACTTCCTTCCCCATCCTTCCCTAATCCGATGGGACTGATGACCTCGCTGTTTCGTACCTTTCCCCAAAACCAACCAACCTCTCATTGATCTTTTCCAACAGTTTATCCCCAAAGAGCAAAATCAGCGTTTATGGACTTGAATATAACAGAACAGGAAAATATACGCTAAGAAAACAAGACCCACAACTTTGGAATCATCTGAATGGGCCAGATATCTGTAGATGTGATGCACATGTACAGACAAACAAACCATTACACCATCAGAAAAGTTGGATGATTTATTGAACAGAAAGAGCTTCACAAACTGAGCATGTGGTAGAGTTGTTGGACGTCCTTCCGGCAGGAACGTTAGCTCCTCAAATTCCAGAGCCCGATGGAGCTCGTGTTCCTAACGTTTTCAGTGGGGAGTGATCTGGTGAGCTTTCTGGCCAAGATAGGGTGTGGCAACTACGAAGACAAGCAGTGGAAACTCCTGTTGCGTGCGGGCCAGCATTACCTTGTTGAAATGTAAGCCCAGGATGACTTGGCATGAAGGGCTACAAAACAGGGCGTATGATATTTTTGACATACCGCTGTGATGTAAGGGCCGTGGATGAGAACCACAGACAGGCAGCTGGAATCGCAGGGATGTCAAAGGGTTAAGAAACTTCCTGGCAGATTAAAACTGTGTGCCGGACCGAGACTCAAACTCTGGACCTTTGCTTTTCGTGAGCTACCAAAGCACGACTCATGCCCCGTCCTAACAGCTTTAATTCAGCCAGTACCTCGTCGCCATCCTTCCAGACTTCACAGAAGCTCTCCTGCGAAACTCGCAGAACTAGTACTGCTGGAAGAAGGGAAATTTCGAGTACCTGGTAGTTTGGGTAGCTAGTTGGTAGAGCACTTTCCTCCGAGGGGTAAAGGTACCGAGTTCGAGTCTCTGTCCGGCACACACTTTTAATGTGCCAGGAAGTTTCATATCAGCGCACACTCAGCTGCGGAGTGAAAATTTCATACTGGAAACATCCCCAGGGCTGTGGCAAAGCCATGTCTCATCAACACCCGTTCTTCAGGAGTGCTAGTTCATTGAATTTCGCAGTGGAGCTTCTGTGAAGTTTGGAAGGTAGGAGACGAGGTACTAGCGAAATTAAAGCTACGAGCAAGGGGCCTAAGACGTTCTTGGGTAGCCCAGTTGGTAGAACACTTGCTCGAGAAAAGCAAAGGTCCCGAGTCCGAGTCTCGTCCGGCACACAATTTTAATCTGTCAGGAAGTTTCATAACAGCGCACACTCCACTGCAGAGTAAAAGTTTCATTCTGTAGATATGTAGCTGTTAGCTACTTGCAGGCACCTCGGTCTACTTCACAGATTGCCTCCCAGCACGTTCATTACACGAAGTAGCAGTATAATCTAGTAAGCCTTGGAAGAGAAGACTGCCACGAGCAATACGGGTGTCATCTTAAAATGTTCTGGCAATAGACTGGCTCTCACTAACACGTACTTCCTGTATTCATTACACAGTCTAACTACACAAGGAGAGAGCAAGGCTAATTTGGACATGAGCAGCTTCTAGCATTTAATTACTTAAAAACGCGGACATAGTAAAAATCTTTAAACATTTATGACGGAGCCGATCACTACATGTTTTCTTAGGGTGCATTTACTTCTTTGCACTAAACAGATCATAACTGAAACATGGGGTCTCTAAGTGTATTATGGTCTGAACATTTGTAGTCAGCTACTCTTGTGTCCCTGTTATCCTTTCAATAACGCAAAATCTATTAAAATTCATGGAGCACTTCATAAGCAGTTTACTGTAATGTTGGTTGTAATACTGCCTCAGTACTTAGCACGGGGGATGGAGACAGAAACTATTCTATTAGTTGGATAAGATCGAAACCGCAGTGGGTTTTAACCTCTAATTACGATCCCGGTTTTATTCAGTTACTTTTAATATTGAATATCGATTTTAGTAGAAATGGAACTAAAATAATTAGTTCTTTACTTCTGCACCTACGTAAGTCATTAGCTCTTCACTTATGACTAAGGAACGATTCAAGGTTATCAATACCACGTTGAACTAAAAACAATTATTACTTGCAAATGAAGCAAATAATTGGTCCTAGTAAGTGAATACAGATCTGAACAATTATTTGTGATGAATGTGGCGGCGATGGGGATCTTCTGCGCCTAAAGCGAAGGCGCCAATGTACCCACGGCTCTTACTTTATAAAGGCTCCGAAAATTATCTTCTTGGTCTCAGATTTTTATGATAAATGTCATGAATAATTTTCCAGGTATCTTCCAATTTCGGGACTTCATTACTCATCTTGCTGCTTCCCTTGCCTCCTTCGACACATAAGATATAAACAGTTTGCAACCTAGCTACCAACTGACTATGTCACAACGGCTCCTTAAGGTTCAACCACAAAACGACCTTTTCTGTTGACGCCCAGCGGGTTTCATTTGAGTAGAACATATATTTGGAATTTACACGCAGCACTGAATTACAGTGAGATAAATTAATGGGAGACATGAGTAAACTTTTACGGAGATGCTTAACCAAACAACATGGTGACACAAATGTCACATTGAGCATAAGAAAACAAATTAATAACATGATATACGAGGCTTGTCTAGAAAGTAAATTCCGATCGGTCGCGAAATGGAAACCACTGGGAAAATCCGGTAAAGATTTGCACATGTATGTTGCACAGTGTCTCTAGTATGCCTGACGATTGTGTCGGGTCTTTCTTTTCAGTTTTGAGTGAACAATGAGCACGTAAAGGTGCGCAGGGAATAGCGTCTCCCTCCAATTATGAGGGTCTGGCTAGAGATTTCGCCTGTGTCATGCAGCCCACATAACTGTCGAGCAGTTCCTTCTTCATGCCAATTCTTGGCCGCACACTGCATGGGCCATGAAGACACTCCTGCAGTGTTTCTGATGAGAAGTGTTTGATCACCCACAATCCGTAATTGTCTCCCCCTGAGTTTCATCTCTGCTCACAAGCACCGCTGGCTATGAAGATAAAATTTTTCCACAGACAACAAGCTGCAGACCAGTGCAGATAACTGGCCAAAAGCACAGGCGGCTGCTTTCTATGACGAGGATATTGGAAATTTGATACAACACTACGACAAAACTCGATGTTGGAGCGGCGACTATGTGAAGATGTAGGTGGAAGGTGTACCTAACTGTTGCAAATAAAACGTTTCTGGTTATGACTGTGGTTTCCATTTCGAAACGCCGGTCGGAGTGGCCGAGCGGTTCTAGGCACTACAGTCTGGAACCGCGCGACAGCTACGGTCGCAGCTTCGAATCCTGCCTCGGGCATGGGTGTGTGTGTTGTCCTTAGGTTAGTTAGGTTTAAGTAGTTCTGAGTTCTAGGGGACTGATGACCTCAGATGTTAAGTCCCATAGTGCTCAGAGCCATTTGAACCATTTGAACCATCCATTTCGAAACCGATCGGAACGTACTTTCTGGACAACCTTCGTAGGTGTAGCTGATATAGCACAAAAGTATTATAGAAAGTTAAAATGCATACAGCTTTCACAAGTGATTACATTAATAATGGTCGCAGAAAACGAGAACAAAACGATGGTATCTCTCCGCGGTCCCCTGTCGTCGGCTAAATGTGTAGCTCTGAACGGCGCGATGCGGCGTGGCGTGACAACGGTCCGCTCCAAGCGAATTGCACGCGACCCTGTTGTTCTTATCCGCACTCCTTCAACATGAAATATAAGAAATAAGCATTTTATAACTACACTAGTGTCCACAGTTAAAGCAACAAAACGGAAATTTTGCAAGGTTGTCTTTATCTTGACACAAAACGTTATAAGCAGATGATAGTAAAGTAGAAGCAATGTAAAGACGACAGAGCGCAAACAACGGCAACGTGTATAACGGTAGACAAAAATGTTCTTCCGTTTTTCCAACTTAACGGATTTCCACATACATTCCGCCAACTGGTTAACGTGCTCAGTATGGAGTGTGACCATCTCTATCAGCACACAGACCTGACAACGACTGGGCACGCTGTGAATGATGTCATCAATGTCATGTTGAGGCGATAACGCCCCTTCTCCCTGCAGAGCTGCTCACAAGTCTTGAGAGCGGTGGTGGATGCTGATGTGATGCAGCCCGTCTCCCTACTGCATCCCAGACATGCTCTATGGGATTCAAATCGGGAGAGTGCTCGCATTATCTTCCGTTTCCAAGAAAACACCAACCATCCGTGGTCTATGAGGTAGAGCATTATCGTTCGTCAGTACGAAGTGAGTATCCACAGCACCTCGAAACAACCGCACAAGAGATGCCAAGACCTCGTTACGATACCTGACAGTAGTTAAACCTTAGCGATTCACCAGCAGAATCTCATGAAGAGGTGTTCGAGTGGTCAACATAATCTCTGCCCTCACCATTAGGGACCCTACTGGATATCGGTCTATTTACACAATGCTTGGGTCTCTAAATCATGTTCCACGTTCCCTCCAGATGTGAATCCGTCGACAATGACTCTCCAGACCAAATCTGGACTTATCTGAGAAAGGAACATTGGCATAATGTTCGACCGTCCAGACGGCATGTTGACGACTTCACTCTAGACATTCGCTTCTGTGAAGACGCGCAGAGGTACACGTACAGCAGGTCTCCGACAATAAAGGCCACTCTGCCGAAGCCTTATGTACACCGTTTGCCTCGATAGAACACGTCCAGTGGATGCTGCGAGGTCAGATGTCAGCACAGAGGAGGTGCCTTACAGCCAAATAACGGTCCTCTCTTTCTGATGTCGCACATGGTCGGCCCTGCCCTGGACTTTGGGATACGTTTAGGTCTCTGTAAATGGTCACCATATCCGAGAAACAGCGTAACGATTTCCATTTAGCCATCGGGCGACATCGGTTTGCGTCTGTCCTGCCTCCATTCCTACTACGGTCCTCCACTGCAGAAAGTATGGTAAGCGTCTTCTCTGTGCCATACTGCACCATTTGTGACTGTGTACACAGCGATTATGGATGTGAGACTATTCGGCAAACGCTATCCCGTTTGTTAGGTGCACTGACATCATCGTTGACGTAGTTGTCTGTTTACTGGAATGCCATCTTCCGTGCAGAACACGATCCTACGGAGATCTGGTTGACAGTTTGTATGATTATATCGTGAATTAGACGCAGGACGGGGAAGTAGAGGTTTGTTGCTTTAATTTTGTATTTCAAAAATCATAATGAGTTAAATCTCCTTAATAACTTTTAAAAATAAATATTTGTATTACGTCGTTCAGGCAGTCTCCTGCTGTGGAGACGTCTGGTTACATTTTCCATCGCTCACTTGTTTTAAAAGTGAAGACGTGTAACACTTACTGTGAAAGAACAGCCGAAACAGCAGAATAATTACCATGTAAATAGTCGATAATCGGCCAGTTGAGGACTAGCTGGAAGTCGGTCGGTGTAGTTTGCTTTAACACCTATAGATAATTTTCAGCTTACTCCTCCTATGTAGACTTTTTTATATTTAGATTCGGAGGAACGAATTTAATGGTCCTCTGTCTTCGGAATATGTATTTTCCTACCGCCTCGGGTCTACGTAAGTTACTTTTGCGTCCCTTATGTTTATGCTTCTTTACATTATTTCAGATTATACCCGAGGGCCTTTACTTGACCCCCAACGTGACTAGTGGATGTCGTTGATCGTTTGCGGTAAGGAAGTATGCATGCATGTATGTCATTCAAATCTCGCGAAATGCAGTCTATTTGATAAAAGTTCATACGTCAGAAAGATTTGTATGGAACCACATCTGGATATTTATCGCACATGATAAACGTTAATGGTAATAATATAAACACCTGAAGCACCAAATGGTTCAAATGTCTCTGAGCACTATGGGACTTAACTTCTGAGGTCATCAGTCCCCTAGAACTTAAAACTACTTAAACCTAACTTACCTAACGACATCACACACATCCATGCCCGAGGCAGGATTCGAACCTGCGACCGTAGCGGTCGCGGGATCCGGACTGTAGTGCCTAGAACCGCTCGGCCACTCCGGCCGGCTAAAGCGCCAAAATTGGAATATTACCCACTTTCTCCGCCTTTAGAAAACGAAGCCAATCGATAGGTTCTACTTCCATTAGATGGTCTTCGGTGCGTCATAAGGGGCTTGTGGAAGCACATTCAGTGCATGCGCGATTCCTGACAGAACCCGAAAAACACAGTTTATGGGTATCAAAACCAAGCCGCTGATTCAAATATGCAAAGCAAATGACTGAAATTTTTCTATTTATTCGTAACACCCTGATCACTAATAAATTTGAAATTTTTTTAGATATCTTGATCCGTTTCCGCGATATAGAGGTTCAAATTCATCATAAGTGTACATGTAACACACATAAGGTGTGAGCCGAAAAACTGGTTAACAAAGTGATGTACCAGGGGTAAGTACGTTGCAAAGCGTCTCCGTTATCATAAGAAGTATTCTAGGAACGCTGTGTCTGTGAAATAATGAAGCACATGCAAAATATATGTGCACATAAAATCTGGTCTGATGTGTAAAGTTATATGATTTTACGTTATTTTATTTTCACGTAACTGTCGAAATTTTTCTGACCCGTAAAATTCTTTTCATATAGAAGACATGCCCTACTTTTTCAGGGAACAAAGGGAACCAGTGGAAAAATTCTCCCATCGGAGCACAGAAAAGGCTAATATGGTAAGACTCTGACTGGTTAATGGGTACCAGCTACCTCATTCTATCTTCCTCAGCACCTTCAAACATTTTACCAAAAATTTTGACTGGCGAACGTATTCGTATCTTTTTGTGCTGGCGGAGAAGGAGACGGTGACTGTAGAAAAGAGGCGGAAAATTAGGAAATGCTGGAAGATAGTAGGCAGCGGTAGTGTTAGAGAAAGAACCAGGGAGACAGTGAAGGTAAGATTGAAAGGGAGAAACACAGTGGCTGTGGAACATAGTTAACAGTTAAAAAACACTGGTAGGAAAAGAGTGAAGAAGATAGTGCCAGAAGGGAGGAATAAGGAGTAGGACAAAGTGAAAATGTTTGAGAGCATTTGATAATGAGAGGCAGAATCTATGACATAATGAGGCAGCACTGTGAAGGAATGAATAAGATAATAGCAGTAAAAGAAGACGGTGACAGTGAGAGGAGACTGTAGTGGCAGGACAGAACGAAGGAGACTGTGGCTGTGAGGCAGAGGACATTGTCAGAAGGACACAAAGGGATAAGGATAATGAACTGGGTTGAATCAGTGAGTGAGAATAGACATGTGGGGCGGATAGATATGAGTGAATTACAGTGATGGACTAATGGGTGTGTGCGACTTACAGTCAAGGGAGCCTGTGGGAGCGAGGGGTGAGCTGCATGTTACAAAAGAGCGCGAATATATACGCATATCAAAATTTTTTTGGAAATGTCTTAAAGGTGCTGAGACACGTAGAATGGGGCTGCTGGTACCGTAATTTTCAGTTGGAGTCTTTTAATAATTTGGAGCATATTCGTCTTCTTTGTGCTCCGATAGCAGCATTTTTCTTCAGACTAGCAAACAAATAAGTTGTGTACAGGGAGACGATAATCTAATGATCATGGAGGATTGGAGTGCGATACGGGTGAGCAAACAGCAGACAGAGTTGCGGTAGAATATGAGCTTGGTAGTAGGAATGAGAGAGGAGAATGATTTCTGCAACAAATTTCGGCTCATAACGCGGAATACACTCTCCAAAACTCAGGAGAAAGTATACTTGGATAAGACCCGGAGGCACGAGAATATTCCAGGTGAAATACGTCATGGTCAGAAAACGAAACCAGATAATTGACTGTAAGCCGTACCTAGGACTAGATATACACAGATGGAAAGGTGCTAGGGAATTATGGGATGCGTTTGTAGTTCTCTAAGGATGTAGATACCACGATAATGTATTCGATAGCAAACAGTATAGTTGAAGAGGAATGGTCATCTCTAAAAGGGGCAGTCACAGAAGTGGGGCAAACAGTTGCAGGCACAAGAAGAGTAACGGTAAGGAAATCATCGTTAACAGAAGGAGTATTTCATTTGATCAGCGGGAGGAGGAAGTAAAAAAATTTTCCGATATAAATATGAACTGCGGAAGGCCGTGAGAAATAACTGCACGGAGAATCATATAAAATGGTCAAGACAACATTTGTTGCAAATGAAAGCAAGGGCGTCAAAGTCAAACGCAGAGGAGCGGGTACGAGGGAAGTACATTGATGGCTTCTACGAGGGAGAGAACCTTTCCTTTTTAGTAGAAGAAGAAATGGGAGTCGGTATGGAAAACATAGGAGGTACGAGATTCGAGACAGCGTTAACAGTGCTTTGAAAGACTTCCCGTAAAAGAAGACAGAAGGAACACATATCATTCCACTGAAATGGTCGGAAGTGCCAACCAAATGTGTATACAAGGTGGTCCATTGATCGTGACTGGGCCAAATATCTCACGAAATAGCGTCAAACGAAAAAACTACAAGGAACGAAACTCGTCTAGCTTGAAGGGGGAAACCAGATGGAGCTATGGTTGGCCCGCTAGATGGCGCTGCCACACGTCAAACGGATATCAACTGCGGTTTTTTTTAAATAGGAATCCCCATTTTTGTTACATATTCCTGTAGTACGTAAAGAAATATGAATGTTTTAGTTGGACCACTTTTTTCGCTTTGTGACAGATGGCGCTGTAATAGTCACAAACGTGTAAGTACGTGGTATCACGTAACACTCCGCCAGTGCGGACGGTATTTGCTTCGTGTTACATTACCCGTGTTAAAATGGACCGTTTACCAATTGCGGAAAAGGTCTATATCGTGTTGATGTATGGCTATTGTGATCAAAATGCCCAACGGGCGTGTGCTATGTATGCTGCTCCATATCCTGGACGACATCATC
Source organism: Schistocerca americana (assembly GCF_021461395.2). NCBI lineage: Eukaryota > Metazoa > Arthropoda > Insecta > Orthoptera > Acrididae > Schistocerca > Schistocerca americana. The sequence goes on along the minus strand of NC_060121.1, from coordinate 747,541,229 downwards.
GAAGTGTCCGGAGCGTTTGCCGGATAGTTACGTTACAAACTGTTCAGTCACATGTGAAACGTCAAACACGACCTGCAACAAATGATGATGCCCGAGTAGGTGTTTTAGCTGCTGTCGCTGCTAATCCGCACATCAGTAGCAGACAAATTGCTCGAGAATCGGGAATCTCAAAAATGTCGGTGTTGAGAATGGTACACCAACATCGATTGCACCCGTACCATATTTCTATGCACCAGGAATTGCATGGCTATGACTTTGAACGTCGTGTACAGTTCTGCCACTGGGCACAAGAGAAATTACGGGACGATCACAGATTTTTTGCACGCGTTCTATTTAGCGACGAAGCGTCATTCACCAACAGCGGTAACGTAAACCGGCATAATATGCACTATTAGGCAACGGAAAATCCACGATGGCTGCGACAAGTGGAGGACCTTGGCGGGTTAATGTACAGTGCGGCATTATGGGAGGATGATAATTGGTATAAAGCGGTATTGAATAGCATATTTCGTGACAGGTGAATTGGTCGTCGAAGCACGTTCACCGGATCTGACGTCCCCGGATTTCTTTCTGTATACAAAGTTGAAGGATATTTGCAATCGTGATCCACCGACAACGCCTGACAATATGCGTCGGCGCATTGTCAATGCATGTGCGAACATCACGGAAGGCGAACTACTCGCTGTTGAGAGGAATGTCGTTACACGTATTGCAAATGCATTGAGGCTGAGAGACATCATTTTGAGCATTTTTTCACATTGATGTGGTATTTTCAGGTAATCACGCTGTAACAGCTTGCGTTCTCAGAAATGATACGTTCACAAAGGTACATGTATCAAATCGGAACAACCGAAATAAAATGATCAGACGTTCCTACGTTCTGAATTTTAATTTAAAAAACCTACCTGTTATGAAATATTCGTCTAAAATTGTGAGCCATATGTTTGTGACTATTACAGCGGCATCTATCATAAAGTGAAGAATGTGCTCCAACTAAAACACTCATATTTCTTTATGTACTACACGAATATCTAATAAAAATGGGGGTTCCTACTTTGAAAAAACGCTGTTGATATCCGTTTGGCCTATTGGAGCTCCATCTAGCGGGCCAACCATAGTGCCCCCCTTCACGAAAGACAAGTTTCGTTCTTTGTAGTTTTTGCGTTTGATGCTTATTTCGTGAGATATTTTTCCTGCTCACTATCAATGGACCACCCTGTATAAGTAGGTCTGTAGAACCTACGAGACCAAAGACATACATCAGACTTGCAGAAAACTGTACCTGCGGAGTCTGGTAGGTAGCAATGGTAGACAAGTACGAGAAATACCGTATAATCACTTCAACAACTTATGCATCCAAGTTGCTGAGAATAAGGTACGGAAGAACGCAAAATAAAACTAAGGAGCTGTAGGTTGATGACCACTTTGGGTTTCGGAGAGTTAAGGGCATAAGAGAGGCAGGTTTGACGTTATGACGTTGCACTTGATAACGGCAGCAAAACTTCAGAAAAATCTGGACTCATTCATAGAATTTGTCGTCCTAGAACAAATCATTCGACAGTGTAAAATGGTGTATCATGTTCAAAAGTCTTAGAAAAGTAGGAGTATGCAAAGGGAAGGCTGGATAATTCACAATATGCACAGGAACCAAGAGGGGACAGTATGACTGAAGAATGTAGTGCTCATTTTAAAAAGGGTGTAAAGCACGGATGTACTCTTTTGCTGCTAATTTTCAGTCTACAGTGAGTCACAGTCACATAATCGCGTAAATATCTTCCAATGCGATACAGAAGTTTTAGATTTCGCGCGAAGGCTACAACTTTTTTCTGTAATGTAAATCTTGGGCTCAGGAACGAGGAATGGCGGCTGGTGGATGATATCTAATAATACGTTATGACGGCTGTTGGTACGGTATTATAATATTTCCTATGTAATGGTGAGAACCACGGCGCTCTGCGATGTAACCCTTGGGCTCGGTGAAGCTTCAAACAGCAGGTCGTCGGCACATGTGAGGAAAGGCCTGAGTTCACAAGTTCTTGTGAAGTGTAAGGTCGGTTGATGGTGTCACCTTCGCCTCAGTTCTGCTCAAAGACAGCTTCAACGTGTCACATGATGGAAACGTGTTCACACACCACCTGATCCACAGCTAAGCGCTTCATGTGACACCTCTGCGTGGAAGTCAGAACTGCGACGCACAGCTGTTGAAATCACTCGGTTTTCTTATGGGTGGCCAAGGAAAACGTTTCAGACCTATCTCTCAGCATGGAGACGAAAATGCGTCTGGGGATGGTGAAAATGGCGTCAATTGAACCACTCCTTCCCTTCGGTGTTGATTCCCACAAATTTCACAATCGAAATTGACAGGTACCAGTGTTGTGAGCAGATGAGCAACAGGACGGAGTTTTTCGCAAGCTTTGACACTGCCGACTTCCCCGGAACCCCTCTCCACCCACCCCTACCCCCCGTCCTGCCCACCACCGGACGAACGCCAATGACCCCTTCTCGAATGACATAGTGGACATGCAACCACTTTTGACCTCAATTTTTGCTCTTTTATACACGGTGGAGACCGTTCCGCACTATTAGACGAAATTCAAAAGTGATCTGAAGCAGCACGAGGTTTGCGACACTGATACATTCATGAATAAAATGGCAGGGATGCCACTAAGACATTCCGAGTTTGGCAACATCATCGGTGCCACCTGCACACCTTTATTCAGCATATTAAAAATGTACCTGTGCAGAAACAGCTTATCCCTGTTTACTAAGTGCCGGCGTGGCAGGCAACCATTTCTACTCCTCTAAGTTGAGTAATGCTATACAGGTTATTGCTGAATAAGCGCCCGCAGGTCGCATACGAACTCTAAGGATTATAGAAAGAGACGCCTGTCATGCTGGCGCATAGTACTCAGTGACTGCCTGTCTCTGTACCAGAACATTTTGAAAGTGCTCAGTAAAGGTACGCGGGTGGCACCGATGGTGTTGCCGTTTTAGTCACGCATGTGCTAGTATCATATCCGTTGAGACAACACTGCCGGAGGGCATAAGCACCCTTTTCTGCTTCAAATCACGTTCAGATTTCGTCGAAGCGTTTTGAACGGTCCCTAGTGGTTTCAACCCTGTTTACTAGAGAAAAAATTGCCGTCGCATTACACTCCAAAGACCTCGGATCACATACACAGAGATTACAGGCCCACGATGCTCTTAGAGAAGGGCTTAATGGGCTGTGGGATGTCAGCAGCAGTGTCAAAGATTATAGAGAACGCTGTGCATTGCGGACTGTCGTTTTCGACCATGAAATGTGTGGGAACCAATGCCCCGGGATAAAGGGTGTTTTCATTGAAGCCAACCCTGGAGAGCATTTCGTGTCGATACTAAGAGGCGGTGCGGTTGAAATTTTTTCTTCGGTCACCCATAAAAAATCGTATCCATTCAACGCTGAATATCGAGACACTGACCACTATTGCAGAGTTTTCAGAATGTCGGTAAGAGAACGTGTGGCAACGTTCCCATCATGTGACATGTCCACGGTGGCGTTGAGCAGGATTATGATGAAATCTGATGCGAATGTGGCATCATTACGCCACCTTATACCTCACATGAACTGAGCAATCCCGACGTTGACGCTACAAAACGCCACGCTTTTGGACTATTGTAGGCACCATTGAGCGGAATTTCAAGATTCTGCGTCGCATGGTATACAACTATACGGTCTCGAAAAGGTGAGACTTTAATTGAATTGGCAATGTATATAACGAAGGAGTAATGCCGGAAATAAAAGGAAGATACAAGATTGGTATTAAAATTGAGGGTGAAAGGATATCAAAGACAGTATTCACTGTTAACATTTATTCTATGTAAAGGGGAAAAAACTGTAAAGCAGACATTGAAATAGACAGGAATTCATGGTAGCATGCATCAAACCAGTCAGAAAATAAAGTATTCAAAAATAGAGAAAAGGAAAAGAAATCTTTTGTTAATATAGATATATTTCTGTTTCAGCAACACAATTTATTTGGGTAACAAAACAATATACCTTCTATGATACCACTCATCTGCAAATCTTACCTGTGTGAGATAGCAGGTAGATGCCTCCGTTCATACACAGATCAGGGTAAGAAATACATAGGATGACCGAATGTACGAATTAGAAAGATCCAGAGTGAAAGTATACAGAAAGTATCTGCATCGTGTTAGTTTTATTCTGCTGTGACAACTCTTCTAAAGTGCTCAGTCACGCAGGATTTCTTTTGCCAGTGCATCTCTCATCTGAGTGCATCTAATGTCTCTATCTTTCTCAATTGGTAAAACAGTCTTGTGCGAGCCAGACATTGCGTAATCGCATTCTTTTGGCATCCGTCAGCAATGCATAGTAGCTTCATCGTTATTCGGAAGGCAGTCTCTAACGTAGAGCGTCTGAGAGTTGTACTTATTTGAATTACGAATCAGGTTCAGCTCTCACTGTTCGATTCACTTGTGAAAACTGCACTCAAACTGGGTGTCGGTAAGCTGTGTGACGAGCATAGCAGGAGGGGAATTGGTGTTTCATTGGCGTTACTTCCTGAGGAGGTCTTGATGATTCTCTGAGAAATGACAAGCGTTCCTTTTGGCTTGTATCATCGATTTCAATTTATCACAGAATCATAGAAAATACGATGCGCTGGTGAAAGTTGTTTCTCGTTTACACCAAAAGTATCTATAACCATCAGCATCAATTACACGTTATAGGAGACCAAGTGTTCTCATGTAATTTACGAGAAATAGATGAAAAGCTCCGCGTCTAAGTTAAAGATCCATTTACGTTTTGACAATGTTCTGTTTTAAATTGTGATAGCAGGTGTAGCTTTTTTCCAGTCATTCATTATACCTTTTTTCATCAAGACCTTCTCTTTCAAGACGAAGTCGTTGTTTGAATTACAATCATTATGTTACCTGTAGGAGACCAAAATTATTAACGTAGTGTAAAAAATACAATGAAATAAAAGGAAGTGATGTCTACTTGGCATAAAACTCCAACTGAAGATGAAATAAATTAAGCACTACATATGCACTCCCTTTTTTTATTCTATTCTATATATTTTCAAGGTCTCGCGGCTGTCTACGAAAGACATCATGTCATGCCCGTCTCCGTCGTTCACCTGACCTTTGTAACTACACTGTTCCTAATCTAATCTGTACTCACCGGGCATTATAGGTGTTGGCACTCCACGAATCGTAGGAAGTCTGTGTGGGTAGCCGATGTTTAAATTCTAAAACTGAATACTACACAGTACTTTACAACTCTGTACAACAGAACCAAAGACAAACTAGTAAAATATAAACACAAAGTAACATCAGGAAAAATGCCAAGTAAGGAAGTTACGCTGTATTTTCGAAACCCTACGTCCAGCTACGACTACAGATGAATGTATTTCTGGGTTCATTAGGAGGTTATGAAATTCTTCAGTAGTAACCTACTCAGTTATTAACTTAGGTGGATACACTAATGCTAGGTGTTCGACAGTCGGGACTTCTTTCTGACTGTGGATTGTCAATTTGAGTCAAATGTTGTGGGTAGGAACCGTGACTATCAATGACATTCACTGATACTGAAATTCTGTAATATCTACAAATTTACAAAACGTTTTCCACCCATACATTGTTTCGCGTGTGGGAACACGCGGAAGTCACGAAGTGACACATCTGGTAAACAGGATTCATTCCACTAATTCGTATACTAAGTGATACCATTAGAGACAATTTTTTTTTTAGTTTCCGCGATTCAAGCTTCTCGTCACCTATGTTTCATCCCGTAGAGCAATATACTTTCTTCGTGTTTGTGTTACCCTCCTTCATAAGCTAATGAATAAGAAGGGTCTTTATTAAATCACTGTAAACAAAGTGGAACCTTTTCTTGGCGTACAGTCACTTGTTTCCAGCCACGGGTTTGAGAGTGTCGATCAACCTGTCTCCTGACATACCTGAGGCGTCACCTTCACCACATATCTAGTATTTACGAGATTCCTTCTCGATTATTTGGGTCAAATGGCTCTGAGCACTACGGGTCTTAACTTCTGAGGTCATCAGTCACCTAAGACTTAGAACTACTTAAACCTAACTAACCTAAGGACATCACACACATCCATGCCCGAGGCAGGATTCGAACCTGCGACCGCAACGGTCGCGTGGTTCCAGACTGTAGCGCCTAGAACGGCTAGGCCACTCCGGCCGGCTTCTCGATGATTTCATTCGAGGTTGTGGATTTGAGACGGCATCCATAAGGATTATCTCCAAGAGACATATGGGGATCCGTTTTTAGTGACATATTTCTAATCTTTAGAAAATACAGATCTGTCTGTTTGTAATCAATTTGGGGTGAATTTCTGTTGAGGATACACCATCTACGTTAGGAATGTTTTAGCGAAACAATATTCCACTTAACCATCTGAAGGAAACACACACAGTGCGATTACTTCGAAAAGCGCTACCTTTCCACCGAGTAAACTTATATGTCTTACGTTATTGCATAACATGTACTAAAACAGAAATAAGAAATAAATTCCTTAATATCAACTATTTCTCGATGTGAGACCTAGAAAAGTTTCCTTTCCCTCGAGTAGTGGTTACATCTTTGTATCGTGAACAATATACGTGGAATGTTTTCAAAGGATACGTTGAACGGATAACTGATGTAGGACTCGGAACATTATCTGGGAAATAATATCTGTACCGATTAGGACGTACTTGTTGTAGGTCTTCTCCACATCTGAGAGGATAAGTAATAGCATAGGATAAATAGTACAATGCTATTCAAATGGTTCAAATGGCTCTGAGCACTATGGTACTTAACATCTGAGGTCATCAGTCCCCTAGGACTAGAACTACTTAAACCTAACTAACCTAATGACAACACAAACATCCATGCCCGAGGCAGGATTGGAACCTGCGACCGTAGCGGCCGCGCGGTTCCAGACTGACGCGCCTAGAACCGCTTGGCCACACCGGCCGGCAACAATGGTATTCAACTGTAGCATTGTTCTTATGATATTACTTACCTTTACAATAATGTACCTCATGCCAAATATTGTACTCTGTTACTAATTTAAAAGCTTCAGCATCTCTAATTTTAATAAAATACAGCTACTATGCTATATGAAAACTTTTTACATGACCTTTTTGGTTTAATGAACGTTGCGTCAAAGCCCAGTTACTTGAAAGCTCCGTTTGCTTGTGCAGAGAATACGTAAACCGAAGTTGAAGATCAGTGATTATCGGAAGGGAGTGGACTGTTACAGTTACAGCCACCGCCAGGCTTCTGTGGCTGGATTAATTGATATGATAATTAATTTAGAGAGATCCACTTTAATTGTACTAACATTTATTTAAACCATGACCGGATTAGAGATTTTAAAATCCCATCTTCAGGTTTGTGAAATTATGGTATTTGGTAATACGTAACATACGTTTGGGCCAGTCAATGTAAGAGTTCCAATCACGTGGCGAAAACTGTCCAGCGCCGGCAGCCGCACGATAGAAACGCCAACCAGTGTTTGGAACCCTCTGATATGTACCACGTAAATGTCACATATTATGTCAAAGAGGTATTCCACATGTAATTGAACAATAAAATATCGTAGATGCCACACAGCGTGAAATGAAGAGAGCCTAAGTCGTGAGTTCACTAGTGAATAATGTTCTCTCACGAAGAGATACAAGCTGTATTAACGTCATCAACTTTTGCGGTCCCTTCTTCCTCAGTTGCGAGTAATGTCACGGTATATTGATAAATTTTACTTTATGGATCGTCTGACTACAACTAAATGAAACACAATTTTCGTGCCATAAGCCTTTGGGCTTCATTTTCTGCAAGACATCTTCAGTGGAAGGTTGCGTGGACGATTTTCTACATATTACGGTCCTGTTCCATTTTTGGTGTCGTTGCTTCAAAACATGTGTTCAGTTCTAAGTGCTGTGAAACGTGAAATAAAACGCGAGTGGCGTTTATAAGAAAGGGAACGACACCAAAAATGGGACAATAGCGTAATGTGTAGAAAATCGTCCACGCAACCTGCCATTGAAGATGCCTTGCAGAGAATAAAGGCGAAACGCGTATGGCACGAAAACGAAGTTTCATTCGTTTGCAGTCAGGCGGTCCAAAAAAACAAAAAGAAAGCTATCAATATACAAGCATCGATATTATTTTCAATCGTTGTGTTTAGGTTATTGCCCTGAGGCACTGATCTCTGTTTCCCCATGAGATGTTCTAAGCGAGCGAAGTTCATTACAAATTCAGTAATTTCACCTGCAAATGAATGTTATCCAAACTCGACTGGGAAACCTAGCTGCAGAGAACTCAATCAATAAACGTGTAAACTTACTTCGTAATTCGTTCGGCATTTCAGGCAAAGTAGCAGGAAATGGGTTTGAAGCAACTTGTCCGTAGATATTTGATAACAACGTACTATCTTCTTTAATAAGCAATCAATACACCACTGGAATGAGATTTTCACTCTGCAGCGGAGTGTGCGCTGATATGAAACTTCCTGGTAGATTAAAACTGTGTGCCGGACCGAGACTCGAACTCGGGACGAGGTACTGGCAGAAGTAAAGCTGTGAGGACGAGGCGTGAGTCGTGTTTGGGTAGCTCAGTTGGTAGAGCACTTGCCCGCAAAAGGCAAAGGTCCCGAGTTCCAGTCTCCGTCCGGTACACAGCTTTAATCTGCCAGGAAGTTTCAATACAGCACTGCTGTCCAAACATAAATTAATTAAATGACAGTGGCGTAAACCAGTTGAATGGCATTTTCTGAAACTTTGTTCTTCCTCCAGCAGTCTTATGTATTATTTATACTTGTTGGAGATTTATATCGAGGCTATTCCTTAACAGTCAATCGTTCAGAATGGGCTGTTAAAATCAGGCATCGTCGTATTTCTTCTGAATCTAAAATACGTATATGACTTTCCAGATCTACAGCAGTAGGTGAAAACGCAAAATACGGATAATTTATGTTCAAATGAGCACGGACACGGACTGCAATAAGTAAGAAGTGAGGAACAGAACCAATCCCTACATTCATCAAAACTGGTTTACGAAAGCCATTGACAAACTGACTCTGTGAAGGTTCAAATGGCTCTGAGCACTATGGGACTTAGCATCTGCGGTCATCAGTCCCCCAGAACTTAGAACTACTTAAACCTAAGGACATCACACACATCCATGGCCGAGGCAGGATTCGAACCTGAGACCGTAGCAGTCGCGCGGTTCCGGTCTGAGGCGCCTAGAACAGCTCGGCCACAACGGCCGGCCTGTGTGAAAGAGGAAAAGACTTCGCCCACTTCTTTGGATTGTGTGTCCACTTTTTGAGCCAGTTCATTTGGCCCTTCTGTTACACGCATGACGAAAATCTGTAGACCTTATCGGAAACCAAGTGTTGCTTTACACTTGATAGTCCCCAACTTTTACTTGGTGTCACTGACCTCATTACCTGCGACCTTTGAGTAACGTAGGTAATATTTTGGGTTTCTGGAGCAGCACTGAGTAAACCCAAATAAAGAGAAAGTTAACGCTGTGACCCTTCTGATAGTTTATATTTTTCCCAAATCACTATTAACTGCCGAAATACCTCATATTTATTCTGTTTTTGGATTCCGTAAGTCACCTGTCCCGCCCTCCACTAAGGCAAACAGCCAATTCCCGTAGCAGTAGGGCAGCAGGTCTGGCGGCGAGCCCGCTAATCAATATTCGGTTGCACCGGCCGACGCCGCGGCGTGCTTTGTTTCCATGACAACGCAGGGAGGTGATCGACTCTTCCGGGATCTAGGAACGGATGTCGGGCACAGTAGACACCCTCAGGAATGTCCTCCAGGACTGCTGGCCGACTGCCCTCCCTCGGAGCCTCGTTTTATTCGGTTTTCGTAGCCAGAGTTACCTCATTGTCACCCAGTTACACTACGCACGCTGCCAACGTTGCGTCTCCCCTTCTTCGTCGACGGACCCGCCCGGCCATAAAACCGCTGCACTCACGTCGTGGCCGGACACTATAGCCCTCTGTCCGTGCAGCACTGCGTAACCCTCCCCGGGGATCAGAACTAGCAGTTTCAATTGTGTAACTGCTGGCCAACAACACCAGATATGCGGCTCTGGATAGCAGTTCTCTCCGGAGCAACCTTGTTCAACGTGGTCCTGAGTACAGCCATTCCGACAGCTCCGGTGGAAGCTGCCGTTGTGAAAACAGATCCGCCAGGAGAATCCATTTCAGAAAGCGGACAGAATGGGAATGAGCTAGCCACTGGCAGCGAAATGGATAGCTTGGCTAGTGCAGCAGTTGGTGGGCGTTCTTCTGGAGATGCAAACGACTGTGGAGGCGACCTGGACTGTGAAGAAGGGAAACTTGTAGCTATGGTAGACAAGGCTGATTCCAAAGAGAGTATATCAGTCATTCCAGGGCTGGTGACATTGGATAAGAAGGTAGCAGATAAGGAAAACGACAGCAGTAACATAGCGCCAGAGGAAGGTTCACAAGACATTGAAGTACGACTCGACAGGTACTTGCGATCACACGCCCTCAGCCTGCACGTCTGGGGAACCAAGTTCCAGATGGACCTGGAGAGATTCTCTTCAAGGAGCCGAGATGTAGCCGAAGGTGAGACTTCTTATACTTCTCTCTACATATAACTAGATAACGTAGCTCCAAAATCGTTAAGTTTCTTTTTTATTTTATGATATGTAGGCTGTACTGCTGGTAACTACACTTCTTTGTCAGTTCTGTCAGAAATGACATATAGGGCTTTGATTGCCGAAGAAATGTAAATTTATTGTGTACATTTATTGTCGCCTACTGCAGTTTTGTTTCTTGTAAACATGTAATCAGTATAGGAACACATCAGACTTTCATAATTATTTTGGTGTAATATTTCTGTTCCGTCAGTCTAATTTCGTCTTCTTTCCCCTCCTTCCGTAATGTCTTCATTCTCTCTTAACGATCATCAGGAACTAATGTCGTCCACATATTTCATTGACGGACATTTTGCCCTCTGGTATGAAACACCCCCTTCACTTCTATTAAGCTTTTTAGGGAAAGTTAGGCCCTATCCCTTCGGCTGGGAATTTAACCATCGTCCTACAAAACGTAAAATTAAAAATACACAGCTGCGCCACTGCGTTGGGCATCGTTCTAAGATTTGGAAGAACACAGAAAACGCAACAAATTCGTTGCTTCTCGTGGTAGTTGTTAGATATGGTTATGTAATCTTTGTAACTTCTCATTTACCTCTTTATTAGGTAACTGGTGAAGTGTAGAAACACGTGAAGGTATTCTCTCTCGGAAATACATTGCTCTGATTTCTGTCTAAATGTTTGGGAATAATTCTGTGAATAGATCTGGTTGTTATTAGGTATTCAAGAGGAAATTCTTTTGTTCACATGCTACCTTGAAGGTTGCGTAGCAAGTTACGTTATCTCTACTTTGGTGGCTATTGACTTATTCTACAATACTTATACCACAGTTCACTTCAACAAAGAAATTTAGCATACTTTGCTAGCGTATCCAATTTTATGATGCTGGTTCTTTAATATTATCCACTGACATTAATACCCATAGCTGCATGTTAAAATCTTTGTAAAGCGAAGGATACAAGAACTATTTCCGCACATGACCTCAGTTATTTCAAAGACTATAATTGGAATTTAGGCCAAAGTAGGTAGCTGCACTACTTCCCTGATGCCTGTTTACATTCATTGACTTACTCCTTTGCCATCCAAACTCATAGAGTTGTTCATAATTTTACGTAATATCGTTGGAAAACAGCGATCTTTACTGTCATAAAATTATATAGGAAGAGTCTTGATCGCAGCCTATTTTAACGTCTGATCGGTTTCGGCGTTACGGGGCATCATCAGAGTTTTCACCATCTGTATGACGGCGATGGCACCTCATCAGTTACAGCGACTGAGGCCTCCACAGCGGGTCAGGCGCCATAGCCTTCATCCGGTTAGTACAAACTCTGATGATGGCCCGTAATTAAAAGGCCGAAACCGGTCAGAAGTTAACATCGGCAATGATCAACACAATTTTTAAATAATTTTATCACAGATTTGTTCTAATCTTTATTGGACGAATTCCGTGGAGATATTCTGCTCAGATTATGGTCGTTCTAAATTTAGACCTCAATAACCTCATTTAAAATTCACTAATCATTTTAAACGTCCTTCTTTTTGTCTTAAATCTTTTTGTATGATTTTTTATTCCATATCTTAGTAGAATTTTTCTTTGCTTGATGCTAAAACTGATAGAAAGTTTAGCAAATGAATAGCATAAGATCTGGAATATTAACACTAACAGTACGTTCCCTGGTTTGATTAGTGCAGCTTATTTTACTGCATGTTCTCGCTGAATACTGCCTAAAACACCTCACTAGCCATTGTGGAATCTGCTCTTTAAGCACATATTGCACCTACGAACCAGTGAACGGTTTCTTACGTTGCAGATATTTGTTGTACTTTTCCTGTGTATTGGCCACTAAGCACAATTAAAACTGAACGTTTATCCACCAGGTAAATTACTCATTCGCAAATGTGGATCGTTTTCTCCCTAGTGTGCTGTATAGCATGGACTTCAGCGCTCGTGTTTTACTATCGATTTCATCTCGGATGTGTTTCATTTCAATCACACGGAACAAGGAACTATGCTTTTTCAGTAATTTGATGAAAACGTAGTTCAGTTCTTCAGGAATTGCAGTATCTGAAAGCGACCGGTATTCCTCATTCTAATGTGATCTTCCAGTCTCGCAGAATGACGTATACGGCAGACACAGAGAGCGCAAAGATTTCTTCCCTTTTTCTGTGCACACTCACTTCAACAAGTTATCGAAAAAAGAATTGAGAGGAAGGACGAAGCGGTACGATATCCTCGACAATTTGAAACAGTTATAATCACGGAGATACCACAAAATGTGGAAAACATTTCCCATGCACCGACGATATTTCTTCTCACGAAAAATCCGTTGTCAGCAATTCAGAAAATAATATTGCAAAACTGTCATTCTTCTAGCTGCTTCTGCATTATTCAATTATTTTAACTGATCTAAGACTGTGACGAAACTAAAAGAATTTCGAAAGCAATTCCCCCCTTTTTCGTCTTCATGTTCTAATTTATTGTGTGAAGTCGTACTGCGCTCTTTCAAGCACGCTCTAGCAATATCAGATAATTTCACGAATTCCATAAATATACTTCTTCTGTGCCTCTTATTCTTAATATTAGTTGCATAAAACAGTTTTTACGTATTAGCACAGAAATATTCAAAATTATCAATCCATGAAAAATGTTAACAACTGATCACTTCCTCAGTTCCATTAGATATATCTACAAGATTGCTTTGCGTTTTAGTTCTATGCTTAACTTGAAAAATTTTTCTAAAATAAGTGTTAATCTTTCTCGTAACTTTGAGATTGGCGTCATTACAGACGGCTCCTGAATTCATAATGAGGATGAGGGAGGAAGTAATGATCCAGTGCTTTGTTTGAAGGAACTGTCCGGGTATTCGCCTCAAGTTGAGTATATGTGCTTCCTGGCTCATTCCAGTCATTATTTAGAATGAGACGCCTTAGGGCAGCACAACAGATTGCGCAACATTAAAATAATACCGTTAGATCATTACTGTGCCATTCGAGCAGCCAGCTTTGCACTGCAGAAAGATGCCATCTCTATGATGTTGGAATTTAGATAGGAAGTCATTCTCGGAGACAGAAATCCAAGTGCGGCAAGCTGGTTTCGTTGATAGCTCTACATCTACATACATGTCCGCCCCCGGTCTCTGAGTGGTCAGCGCGACAGAATGTCAATCCTAAGGTTCAAATGGCTCTGAGCACTATGGGACTCAACTGCTGAGGTCATTAGTCCCCTAGAACTTAGAACTAGTTAAACCTAACTAACCTAAGGACATCACAAACATCCATGCCCGAGGCAGGATTCGAACCTGCGACCGTAGCGGGCTTGCGGTTCCAGACTGCAGCGCCTTTAACCGCACGGCCACTTCGTCAATCCTAAGGGCCCGGGTTCTATTCCCGGCTGGGTCGGAGATTTTCTCCGCTTAGGGACTAGGTGTTGTGTTGTCATAATCATCATCATCATTGACGCGCAAGTCGCCAAAGTGGCGTCAAACCGAAAGACTTGCACTAGGCGAACGGTCTACCCGAAGGGAGGCCCTAGGCACACAACATTTACATTTATCTACATACACACCGCGGGCCGCGGTGGTAGAGCGGTTCTAGACGCTTCAGTCTGGAACCGCGCTACCGCTACGGTCGCAGGTTCGAATCCTGCCTCGGGCATGGATGTGTGTGATGTCTTTAGGTTAGTTATGTTTAAGTAGTTCTGAGTTGTAGGGGACTGATGACCTCAGATGTTAAGTCCCATAGTGCTCAGAGCCATTTGAACCTTTTTTGAACATACATACCCCGCAAGCTACCGTAAGATGCGTGGTGAGGGTACCCGTACAACTACTAGTCTTTTCCTCTCCAGTTCCACTCGCCGATACAGCGAGAGATAAACGGCTGTGTGTATGCCTCCATAAGGGCCCTAATTTCTCGAATCTTGTCTTCGTGGTCCTTGCGCGAAATGATCAGAGGATGGCGGATAGGCTAACACTCGAAGACGTTCCCGTGTTTTAACTGAAGTTGGTTTGTTAATAATCAAAATAAATTTCCTGTATGAATTCGCTATCATTGTGGCTAATTAGTGAATAAAGTGGCATACATCTCTTCGCCTGAGTTCCAGTGTTAGAAACCTGTTCCGAATCGGGGGTCAGTTACATTAGGCATAGCTTTCTAGTACTTCAAAAATGGCTCTGAGCGCTATGGGACTTAACATCTGTGGTCATCAGTCCCCTAGAACTTAGAACTACCTAAACCTAACTAACCTAAGGACATCATACACAACCATGCCCGAGGCAGGATTCGAACCTGCGACCGTAGCGGTCGTGCGGCTCCAGACTGAAGCGCATAGAACCGCACGGCAACACCGGCCGGCTTTTAGTGCTGACATCGAACCTTACATTATTAGTTCTAAGCTTTTTGGTATCTGACAATGGGAGTAGCCGAAACGGCGTATTAAGCAAAGAAGTTTATTAAGTGGATCATGACGGTGGTGTAGGCGTACACGATTGTAGTTAAAAATAATCTGCGCGCCACTGTAAAGGCGTTCAATTAAATGAAGGTAAATAATAACTTCCTCTTGAATAGTTCAAAATCAATCATATTAGTAACGAGTTCTTCGTCTTTGCACCATGAATTTACTTAAAAGGCCAAGAATTTGTTTTAGTATCGCAGTGCACCGAACTTTACTAACAGCATAAGTCCTGATATTGACATCTGCGCGAATAAAACTGAATTTGTAAAGGTATAAAAGTAAGTGGTGAACAAATTTAGTGCTAGTAATGAAGCATTAACCAGCTAAAGGAGTGCTGAGGGTGTCTTATTAGTTGTGTCTCTGCGAGTCAGAGGCGGGGAGCGGTCGTATATATGCTGATCGTCTGGGAAGGGGCTTCCGGCCTGGCGACCAATGGGAACTGGAAACCTGCAGTAGTTCCGTTCTGGTGACGGGCAGCCGTGTCAAGGCCGAGGAGAGAACACGGGCTCGCTCCCGAGGAGAGCGACCGCCCTTCACCTGTCGTAGCCAGGCTGCGTGCGCCTGGCAGCTAGGCAACCCACTAGCACGCTAAGGAAGCTGACTCGCATCCTGGCTAGCAGTTAATTACTGGTACTTGATATTTAAGACCATGTTAATGATGTAAGTCAGAAAATTATAGTTTCTGCCCGCTCTGGGCGACATGTACGTGACCACGGAAAGAATGTAACAATTTTAGTCATTCTGTAGATTTGACTTTGTATGAAGTTACACTTCGCAAAGTCCGTAAACCGCAACGAAATATCTCTCAAATGCTGAGATAGCGCGCTTGGCCATGTACCTTCTGATTACCATGATGTGCTCCAAAGCCTTCACATTTATTCCAGACATCTCCATAGTTTGCTACAAAGTTAATGTATAAGGCACATTTGTTGATTGCCAGTTTTAGAGATGCGGATACTCATAAATTTGAGAATTTAGATCCATGCACCACTTACAGTTTGTAGAGAATACTTTGGCTAACTGTAGCCATGTAGACGTTATCACGTATACAGTGTGGGCTTTCAAATACTGTCACTGCCTTCAGTCGTCGAAGAACAGCGTTAATCGGACGTTTCATATTCAACGACCTGCTTTGTGACCGACAGTGCAGTCCCTGCACAACATCACAGAATCTACTTCCACTAACTGTGCGAAAGTTTTCTGCCTTGGAGTGTTTCCGATTTAAGCAAAGCTACGTAACAACTTGAATGAGATGAATGAGCAAGACGCAAGAAGTAAGTAATTTGTGACGTAAAGCAGCTGGACACCACGACAACTCGTTGCGAATCATAAGAGCCATCAAATAATGTAGCGATGTAGGCATGTCACCTCACATGTAGGGTGTCCCATGAGGAATGGTCAATTTTCATAAGCAAGTCACCCCATACACAGGGTGTCCCATGAGCAATCGTCAGTTTTCAGGGCTGTGTATGAACGGTCCTTAGACACAAAAAACCCTAGTAAACATGGGCTCTAAAACACATACCTTAAGAACTATGGGGACTTCTTTGTCTTCGACACTGTGAAACAAATTTCTTCTACTGCAAGCTCTTTGCTTTTCATATTTTGCGAGAAGGCAGTGTAGACCAAAACAACAAAAATTGTCTAGTTAACTTGGGTTCTAAAATGCGTGTAGCTAGCACTTGTCCAGTAGAAGAGGTGTGTTTCACCGTAGCGAAGGCGAAGAGATGACGGCTCTTAAGGTATGCATTTTAGAGCCCATGTTTATTAGGCATATTTGCTTCGAATGATCGTTCCGTTCATGTCTCTGAACACTGATTGTACTTCCTGGGACACCAAGTAGAAAGCTGCTACGACGAAATGTTATCGTCTGAAACTTTATGACAATTCCATATCCTAACAAATATGTGTTTAAACAAGAGGTAATCAACTGGGCAGTTAAATTTAAGTTATTCACAGAAGGTCAACAAAGTAATATAGTTCTAATAATTCCCATAAAAAATTTATTTAACACTCAAGAACCCTTTCATTATGAGTGAGTCCATGGAAACATTTATATCAGATCCCATCTTTCACAGTTCCTCAAGTGCAATGCTCTACCACAAATTAACTAGATCAAGTGAGTATGCTACGTTGAACGTTAGGAATGCAGTCTTTCACTTATTTTGTGTTTAGCTATTGCTGAATGCAGTGTTTAAGAAAGGAGGGAATATTACAAGCGCATAACTGAACTTCGTCTAAAATGACTGTATTTAAGATATTTCTCAAACTATTAAAATGCAAATTAAACATGTATGGAAAAAAAAATCTAGATTTTTTTCTTGTCATCGGCATCAAGAGTATAAAGAGAAGGTAATAGTGCTTGTAGATAATGGACGGGGAGTGATGTATTTTAAATTATCCCGACTTTCTCCTCCAGTGTCTTATGAATGCAACATCTCTCGAACATCACAACTGTACGTTAACGCTTGATTATGTTTTTCAGTCTGTGTAACAGAGCTTAATATATTCGTTGGAGATTACTTCACAATAATTAGAAATGAGAGACTACAATACTACGTAGCTACACTCTGATAATTGGTAGCATAATTGTTCGATTTGAAAAGAGCTTTACATCTAAGCCGTTTCATTTCATTCACGTTCCAAGTAAGAGTTTTCTGGATGTCTAGCCAATCCGATCTGCTTCTCTGACGATGATGAAATGGAGAAAGAAAGCAGTGATGTTGGCTAGTGCCAGGATGGGGAAAAGGTCATAAGGTGGGGAAAAGAGGGGAAGGAAGAGTTTAGAGCAAAAAAGAAACGACAAGGAAGGTGCCTGGTTTACTGACACAGTTTTCGCCGCATGCCAGGTGCCGCGTGAAGCCCTCCAAGCAGATGCGCCTCCTTCCAGAAGATCCTGATTTCACTCCGGAGCACAACAGAGGCGCCAGAAGAAAGTCGCTTCGGAAGCGGGACGCTGTACAGGGTCGACAGCGTTTCTCCTGCATAAATACCGACCGCGCTACGGGGATCGGCTTAAAATAAACCCACAGTCAGCTGAACCCACAGCGAGAGAATCAGCGCTGCACCCGGCCGCTGTAAACAGATCCGTACAACAAAGACGACAGCTGGCCATGTAGACTAATCGCAGCTTCTGCCCCAAAAATATGGAGAGGTATTATTTACTTTAGGTTCACAGTATTTTTTGCAGGCTGGTAGCATTAAAGGACATACGGGACTGGAATTTCGTTTACACTCTAGATTCTCACCAAAATTCACTTCGGGAAAATTTTAATATTAGTAATTACCAAAACTACTTCAAGGCTACGGGTTCCTCCGTAGATGAGCAGTTGGCATCGCTGCTTTCATTGCGGAAAGATCCAGGTTTGATTGCTGGTATCGTCTCAGATTTTTCCTTAGGTAGTGGTTCATGAACTGGGTCCATTCATTATCGTGAGTATTCGTTTGAATACAGAGGCAGCGTTTCGTTGGGATTCATCTACTGGCAGTAACAGCTGAAGCGACTGGAGATTTGGTGATCTCATGTCCCATAGATGGCTCCTCATACTGCCTTGTAGGCAGCAGTCGCCCAGTCTGAACGGGCGTGGTGAGCGGGTTTATTTTGACAGTATTCTATTGGTACGCATTTGCTGCGTATAAAGAATTTTCGTTACGACGCCTCATTACCGCTTCATGATAGCCATGCAACCAGAACGATGGATCGACGTAACAAGTAAATAACTTCTTCTTTCATTTTCCGAGCCGTACATTGTAGCGTTACAAGTAGGCGACCGATTTATTGTATTCACTCCTTATTATGAGGGGCGTTCAACAAGTAATGCAACACTTTTTTCTCGGCCAATTTCAGTTGAAAAAATTCGTTGTAGGACATTAGGGAAAATTCCCACTTCTGCACCTATAGTGTCATCAAGTTCCGATATGTGGCGGCGGTACACTAAACCCTCAAAATGGCGTCTGCAACAGAGGTGCATTCCGAGCAGAGAACAGTCACTGACTTTCTTTTGGCGGATAACCAGAGTATCGCAGATTTTCATAGACATTTGCAAAATGTTCCGGTACTCAAAGACATGTGCCCGCGGGTTCCTCGCTGTCTAACAGAAGGCAATAAAGAACAATGAAGGACCAGATAAGCGGAATTGCTTGTACATTACGAGATAGATCACGACAATTTTTTGTTGAACTCATCACAGGCGATGAAACATTGGATCATCATTTCGAACTGGAAACAAAGTGGCAGCCTTTGAGTTGCCCCACATCATCACTCCTCCAAAGAGAGAGTTCAAAGCCGCACCCTCAGGCGGTAAAGTCATGAAGATGGTCTTCTGGGACTCTTTTTGATGTCCACCCTCACGGTACACCGATCAACTCGGAAGTGTATCGCGTTACCCTCAGGAAACAGAAGAAACGACTTCAGCGTATTTGTCGCCACAAGAAATCAAACAAATTTCTCCTTCTTCCTGACAACGCAAGGCCTCACGTAAGTCTGCGCATCCGAGACGAGCTCACAAAACTTCATTCTTCCTCATCAAGCATCTCGCAACTTCTGGGTTCTGTCTCTTTCGCCTAACGAAGGATACACTCCGCGGGAAGCAGTACGTGAATGAGGGGGGTGGGGGGTAGGGGATTATTGACGCAGCAATACATTGGCTCCGACGTCGACCAGTGATTGGTACCATGTGTGCATACGGACCCTCCCAGTAAAGTGGCGTAAGACCGTCGATTTGAAAGGGGATTATGTTGAAAAATAGGGATTTTTAGCCAAAGGAGTGGAGAAAAATATGCTATAATGGAATCCTGAATAAAACTAACCTGCTTTCAGGAAAAGTGTGTTGAATTAGTTATCGAACGTCCCCCGCAGATCAAGAGGCTGTCGCAACCAACCACTTTGTAGAACGCATATTCCAATATCAGCTAACTGCCAAATGGTCCCACGCCTGTGTAAAGGAAAACGTAGTAAGAAATTATGATTCAGCTGCGGATTCTCCTTACAGATGCAACCTACCGAGCGACAGAAATAAATAGCTACTGAACAGGCATATACACTGTTAGCTTTCAAATTTGGATCTTCGGGCAACGTTTGTTTAATGATTTTCTGACCTTTCTCGAGGACAAGTGACTAGCGGTATCAATACAATGGCGGATAAATCTTTGATACATAGAGATGGCAGATCCGAAAGAATAAATACCATCTCCATATAGTTAAGGCTAACCGGCCACAGACCTTCTTCTTCAAAGCGGATGCACACGCATTGCCTAAACTCTTACGGGACTCGGTAAGATTGTCCGCCACGAGTAATAAGTGTAGTGGGCAGGGGCACTACGAATGTAGTGTGTGGAAATTAAGTTGGGAATGCCGGTCGGAGTGGCCGAGCGGTTCTAGGCGCTTTAGTCTGGATCCGCGCGACCATTACGGTCGCAGGTTCGAATCCTGCCTCGGGCATGGATGTGTGTGATGTCCTTAGGTTAGTTAGATTTCAGTAGTTCTAAGTTCTAGGGGACTGATGGCCTCAGATGTTAAGTGCCATAGTGCTCAGAGCCATTTGAACCATTTTTTAAGTTGGGAATGTGGGTCTCACGGGGAGCGTGCGAGGGGTAAATCCCTGCAGTCGCATTATCCTCTGTGCCCTCGGAGGCTCAGATGGATATAGTGTCTGCTACGTAAGCAGGAGATCCCGGGTTCGAGTCCCGGTCGGGGCACACATTTTCAAACTATTCCCGCTGATGTATATCAACGCCTGCCGACAGCTCAGGTTACTGATTTAATTATCAAATCTTTGATGATGCCAATCCATCCACTCGTCGCGGCCGAACGTCAGAGAAATCATTAAACAAACGTTAGCCGAAGATCCCGAGACAGACAATACGTCAGCAAAGTGGCCATGAAACCCTCAACAATTTTGTATTCAAATATACATTTTTATTCACCTTAATGAGTTGTTAGCAATAAAAGCATCTCAACTTTTACATTGTGCCTAAATTCCAATAGGTATTTTTCTCGTTAAGAGGCAGAGTATTGATTGATAATTTCCCTGAAGGTTTCAGCAAATGAAATACGTTTTCTGTTCTTTGTTTTACGTTGATAACCATTTACCGAATCAGCAGTCTGACCTATCAGTCTTTTATTTCAACTCTCCTCGCACTTGAGGTGTTGAAGCAAGGCTGGAAACACACTCAAATGTTGTAGTGTGACTGTGCTGGTACAGGCTATCTCTTCGGTGTTTCTCTCTTTATGCGTTTAGGATTTTGGTTCACAGTTTTAGAGATTTTCATTTCCTTCAAGCCTAGAACACTTCACCAAATGTCCATAAATTAATGTTTTCATATTTAGCAGTACGAAGTCTATTACGGAAAACTGTTAAGCTATTATTTTCAAAATAGCTGTCGGTAAAGTAAACGGTACCTGTATTGGCCGTGTATTCGTAAGAGAAAGTATAATTTCCCGGCATTCTTTCAAAGGCTTTAAATTCTTTCTCTACGGTTTAGATTGAATGGAACTTGGACGTTTTATTCCCTCACCAATGTGTCTGGAAAGACTGCTATATTAGAGACTTAAGCGATTGAGTTTTTACATTTAACTTAGCACAGACTTTAAAGTTTTCCTTACCTTCCAGATAAAGACCGTTTCCTGCACCTTCATGTCCAGACACATTAATACGACCACCTGTCAAAAGGCTGAATAACCATCATTTAAAGCGTGGACCATTGCGACACGCGCAGAAAGAGATTCAATGAGGTTCTCTAAGGAACCGACAGATAGGTGGATCCACGCTGACTCCAGTGCCGTGCGCAGGTTCGATAGATTTCCCAGTTGAGGATACACGATGCGAACGGCCCGATCGAGATGGTCCTACAGTTGCTCGATTGGGTTAAAATAGGGGAGTTTGATGGCCAGGGGAGTACGTTAAATTCATCCTGCTTCTCTTCGAACCAGGCGAGATCTGTGAAACGGGAACTTGTCGTGGTGATAAATACCATCCTGCCGAGGAAAAATAAACTACGTTCAGGGGTTGACGTGGTCCGCAAAGATAGACGCTTAATTCTCTTAATGTGTTTTGCATTCCAGAATGATGAGATCACCCAGGGAATGCCACGGAAATATCCCCCGGACGACAGCACTCCCTCTTCCGGCCTTGACCCTTTCAAAGTTTGTTGCAGGATGTTTGCATTTCGTCCGTTGGGGCGTAAAACGTGATTCATCAGGAAATGCCGCCTACAACCATTCGGTGGACTGGAGCACTAATTCCAACCTTGGTTCCCGATGAACAGCAGTCAGCATGGGTGCGTTACCAGGTGCCTGCTGAGGAGGCTCATAACCAGCAACGTTCGCTGAACGGGCACTGTTGGTGCTATTCGTAGCCCCATGGTTCATCTGGTCGGTCATTTGCTCAGTAGGTGCGCGGCTATTCCCACGCCGCAGCCGTCGCTCACCTCTGTCGTCCACGTGGTGGTCCACAGTTGCCTTGGCGCCCGTTTTGGATAGCGCTGTTTTGCCATGCACAGCACAGCGGCTCAAGCACAGTTTTAAGAGTTAGACGTTTCGGATATGATTCCACCTGTGGGCCGAAAACCAATGATCATGTCCTTTTGGACGTTAGATAAGTCGCTCCGTTTCCGCATTACGACAATGACTACACTGTTTTCCAGCGTCCAACCCCCCCCCCCCCCCTTGCCATCTCCGACACGTTTCATCTCACGCTCACGTCAAACATAGGCGATAATGTGACTGAACCACATGTACCGTGTGATGAACGTACCATAAGCGGTGGCGTTACGTGTCTGATTTATCTGTTGATCCATCTGATGATTTATTAGTACAGATTACAGCACGTGCTGTTTCCCGTAGCGTCAGCGGGCAGCGACTATAGTAATCTCAGCCTTCGATAGTGACTCTCTTTGGTTCGTAGCGTAACGCATTCCGTTTCTCAATACCATCAATGTGTACGCGATAAGGGAAACGTCAAGGCTGTTACCGAGACGGATGAAGATTACATCTAATGTGTCGTTAGGATACTTTATTCACACTCGATGTAGTAGGGTTCTTAAGTACCTTTGGCCATTCTAGATATTGATTATCATTCGTTTCCCTACATGGATTATGGCTGGTACCGAAATGGTTTATATAAAAATGATTCCATCGATTTCCTACCCCATCTTTTTTTTCTTTTTTTTTTCTTTTTTGCAGCATCGGTGCAGGGTCGGCACGGCTGTTAACGGATTTTTCGTGGTAAATTTAAGGGGTAGTGGGAATCCCTCTCTCTCGCCACCCCGTTACCTCCTGGGATGGAAGAATATGTGTACCCAAACGTCTGAGAATAGTGTTGCCATGTTCAGAAAATGGTTCAAATGGCTCTGAGCACTATGGGACTTAACATCTATGGTCATCAGTCCCCTAGAACTTAGAACTACTTAAACCTAACTAACCTAAGAACATCACACACATCCATGCCCGAGGCAGGATTCTAACCTGCGACCGTAGCGGTCGCGCGGTTCCAAACTGAAGCGCCTAGAACCGCTCGGCCACTTCGGCCGGCGTTGCCATGTTCAAGTGAGTGTAAGTTTTTCGTCTGCGAATCACGTATCTGTGGCGGTACTTTGGTAGCAGCCCGGTATTTACCTTCTGGGATGTGGTAAACAGGAGAAAAAGCACATCCAAGCCGACCATCGTCGTTAATTCACCGGGACATTTCGATCCAGATTCGGTACTCTCTCCGTCCAAGAAGCGACGCTCTGACACGCATAAAATGTCGAAACACCTTCAGCTGTTCAAATTTCCAATTGTTATTTTATTTGAACAAACAGTTTCAGCGCTACATTACGCCATCTTCAGGCCCCCTGGCCGACTGATGAACAGACGACAAGTGAGAGGTGGGAATCTTCATAAACGTTGGTCAGGTGGCCTGAAGATGGCAGAATCTGGCGCTGAAACTGGTTGCTCAAATAGAATAACAACTGGAAAGTTAGACGGCTGAAGGTGTTTTGAGTCGACATTTTATGTTGAACAGCTGATGTCCCGTAACCATCTGTATAATGATGGACGTAGACATAGAACGCTATCCAGGCGGATTTCATAATCCTAACCAGACGGGACTGTCAACCATAATGTAACATCCATGCTACAAACCTATATAACGTATTTCTGCTGGTCACGATCGATTTTCCACAACGCTGGTTTTTTATGACTACTATACTTTCCTAGTGATAACTTGTGTTCCCTTACAGACAAATCATTTATTTCCGGTAAAAACAGGAGAAGTATAACTGAACTTCTTTTAACGAACTAATCAGCTATCTATAACTTCATTACGATGAACTCGTTTCATTTTCTTACAGTTGCGATAAATACAATTACAGGCAACAGCTTTCACTACAATGTCACCATTCACGTCTTTGTGCATAATGAACATTGGCTGTATGGCTACAGGAAGAACAAAAGCTAAAAATACGCCATAGTATTTCCGTCCATGCCATATGTATTACGCTTTTGATTTCATCGTACATAAAACAAACTATGTCTCACGCTCACACCTTGGTAAAAAGTGGTACACTAAATTTGTTGAGAAATCCCTAAAGTGCAACTGGAAGGATCGTCAGCTACATTGGCAGCAGCGAACTTGTATGTAGTCCTAAATGTCGTCTAGCTAACACAAGTATTGAAAGCTGAGCCGACTTTCATCTACCAGATGTGTGTGTGTGTGTGTGTGTCTGTGTGTGTGTGTGTGTGTGTGCGTGCGCGTGTGTGTGAGTAGAAATTCCAATTTAACTTTATCGAAAAGACAGATCAAATAACCTGTGAACAGAGGATGCCGTTAAATGCACTCCACCATTACATGTTGGACGACTGGCGCTCAGTACAGACTTACACCAATCAATGTGTCGTATGGGAGTTGGTGTGTCGAACATAATAGGTTTTTGCCCTTGAGGAGTCCTAAAGCGCCGTCTAATTCTCTTATAGAGCAACAGACATTGGCCATCTCCGGGCAAGAGAGGAAGAAAACTCAGTTTTTATTCTTCAGATGGCCTCACAGATGATTTGCTGAAAACTTATCTAAGCATGGGGCAAGTTGTATCCTGTGTGGAAATGACTACCATTTTCTATGGGAAAAACTCATAGAATTCTTAAGAACGAAAGATTTATGGTTCGGGACTACTTAGAATCTCTTACTTCAGCATGGCAGTTCGAGTAATCGGTGAGATGTATTAAAGTGACAATGTTAGTGATGAATGTATATAGAAGCGTGAAATGTGTTGGTGCACCACGACAACCTCTATATGGTAAACCGACGTTGTAGTAAGAATCAAAGAATGTCTTAAGAAGTTCAGAATGAAAAATTTTATCCCATAGAAACATTGGGTGTGATTATTAATGCAAATGGACATGTTGCACTAACGGTCACACCAATCTTGGTTTTATAGTAGCCTCTAATCATGTTAAATTACGCCCTATGAAGAGATGTAGTGATATTATATTTTGTTCATTGAGAACGTTGAAAATTATTTTGAGGGTTACTATGGGGCATCTAATACCCGAAAAGTCAAGGTAGGAGAAGAAAACACGAGGGATCACTGTTTGGTGACGTAGATTTACGAAACCCATCTAAAATTTCTTCGAGTTTTGTCACGAGAACAGACTAGTTTGCTGTCCTTGACTTATAAAACAAATCACAAGAAATATCATTAACAGTTCAAACATGCTACACGTACCGATTCGACAAGCAACACATGTCTTCTTTCTTTTTTTGTCATTGCATATGATGAACAACGGAAAACAGTGCAAAAGTAAACTTCAGTTTTAGGCAGAAGTGTAAAAAAATTTGAATCATTCCAACAAGCAACGTGCGTATTATTGCTGTAACATTCATTTTTCACAAAGTGAAAACGTTCCGCGGACACTTGTTGAGAATGACAATTATCTATCCAACAGTGATCTTACATTCCACTGCGATTACATGACTCATTCCATCGCTTTTAATATCTGTGTGTTTCTCTTTCCTCATTGGCTGTTAAGTTGTTGACCATGGACAGTGTTGTTTTATCTATGCATTCTATAGTACGTTAGTTAATGAGATGCTTTTTAGTAACGTTTTAATTTTTAGATTTTTAGTTGTTCTCTCATGTGGGCGTTTAAGATGCGACCTACATATTTTATAAGCTTTTTTCCAAAATACTTTCGCTTTCGTAGTCCTGAAATTTTTTGTTACTGTTTTCAATAAGTGACACAATTTGCATTATTCTTCAATATTTACTTACGGTTTAGGTTTCCCAGCAGATGTATTACTGTTGCAATCATTGCTTACCAGTAACCGTATGTGATGCGTACGCCTTAACTCGAAGGAGACGTTCAGCATTTAATTATATGTTCCCTTCCTTCTGTTGAATACTCTAATTTTATTATAACCATTTTGTCAGTTTCCAACACTTAGAAATTTCTTATTTTCTTCATACCACATTCCATTTCTCCTATCTCAATATCGTACGTGTCTGGGGTGTTACTCGCCTCAACATTTTCGATACATATGTCTTTGGTCTACATACATAACTTTCAACATTTGGGCTGTATATCGTATTCCCTTACCTCCTCATTGTACTCACTTATATTTTACAAGTCTTTCGGTTCATTTTATTGCCTTATTCTACATCCGTAAGTATTCTCCGCAAGCCAATAAATAGAGAATGATGACGGATGCTTATCGTTTTTTCTCTTTCTTTCGTGTTGCTCCAGTTCGTGAAGCGCATGAAGAACACTGACAACCTCCTAACGAACTATTGCGACTTATTCATAGTTCTTCTTTTCTTTCCTACTGTTTAAACAATGATAGTGAAACAATTCTTCGAGGAGCCACAGCTATTGATTCTCTACACTAGTCCAACAGCGGAGAGATAAAATAAAATTTTCTTTCTCCTAACTCTTCCATGTAATAATTAGGAGCAGTTTCGTAGAACTACTGTAATGACTGAATAGGCTGTTGCAACTTTAGCAATATACTTCAGGATTCATCCGATCTCCTTCGATTTATTCCGACGTGGTAAGGGTCTCAGAAGTACTGATCACGAGTAGGTAGCACAAGTTTCTGATACATAGTCTTTCTTGCAAATCCAATACGTGTTTCCAGAATTTCCTAAATTATCAAATATGGTCATTCTTTCCATCTACCTCTATGCCTCCACTGATCACAAGGGCGAAGGTACGTGAACAGTTGCAAGAATAGTTTTGAAAGCGTGAATAACAGATCTCTGAGAAAGTTAGAATATTACTGTAAAACTGTGTGGTTCAGCGTTGCCTCATGATGCGGTTGCAATGTATTATAAAACGTTTGTTTGAAAATTATTGTGGGTAAAAGTGAGACAACCAGCAGGTATGGTTTCTTTTAGTTTATAAATGCTGCAATTTTATCGATAATAGATATTAGTGGCTACCGTCTGCATCTCCTGTGCAGGATGGTATGGAAACTCATTGGAACACCACTAACAGTAATCAAATTTGAAAGATTAGGACGTCTTTATAGAAACGTTAATGCAAATACAAATAAATTTTGGGTAAGTTTCATACTGAATTTTATATAACCCTGGATAACGCAAATTCGACTCGTACAACCTACACGCAGGCATGACAGAACTTTCTTGAGTACAGCATGTACAACTAACACTGATTCAGTTTTACCCTAAGGTGTACTGTATGATGTCCAGTGGCCTCGATTTGTGAAGAACGAATGTGTTTGTTGTCAAAACTGCTAAGCAACGAACTGCAGTGAACTTGAAAATTATTAATCTGCCACTACAACCTGCGTCTCAGGATCCGCATTACGGCGTCTTATCTTACCAAAGATAGCAGGAGTTCGCTCTGCGAAGCATATAGGTACTTTGGTTCTTAAACCAATTTCCCAGGAGAATGGGATTAGGCGCTATGGACCAGTTCGTATCAGCCTGAATGAATCATGTCACGTGCCTATACGGGAAGACAGAAGGAAAAATATGCGAACGAAAAATCCGAGAATGATAATGCTATAATAGTTTGAGAATAAATAAGAAATAACTTGTAGTTCCACAGCCGGCCGCGGTGGCCGAGCGGTTCTAGGCGCTTCAGTCAGGAACGGCGCGACTGCGACGGTCGCAGGTTCGAAGCCTGCCTCGGGCATGGATGTGTGTGATGTCCTTAGGTTAGTTAGGTTTAAGTAGTTCTGGGTTCTAGGGGACTGATGACCTCAGATGTTAAGTCCCATAGTGCTCAGAGCCATTTGAACCATTTCGGTGTTCCACATGGACAGTAAAGCTCACTAATACAACTGCAACACAAATGCATAAGTCACTTAATTATCGGATAATGTTATACTGAAACGTACAAAATGTTTCCAATTACTACACAATGTTGTAGTGAGTTTGGAGTGTACACATCGAGTAAGTACAAGTTCACGAAATCCAATTCAGTATATTCGTATCTATTCTATATGCGCCAGTGTTTGGTTGTCACCATTCGTTTTTCGCCTAGGGACCCGAAGATGACGCTAACGAGGCATCGAAACTGTTTACCAAAATAATAAAATATTTTGGAAGAATTATGGCTACTGGTATTCTCTTTCTACGACTAAATGAAGTTCGTGTTCAACGTCAGGTCGACGGAGACACACAACATTATTGAATAAGACGTAACCAATACTGACATGTAGATATTAAATGAAATAACGTAAATCCTAGATGAGGGTATCTAGATGGGATTTTGAACACCACTCCTCACCCAGAATACAAGGTGAATGTCGTAACTAACCAAGTCCAGACTTCGAAAAAGGTCTTATCTAAAAATCGTCAAGAACACCCATAAAGATAATTATTTATATAGTACCGGCTTCAGTCTTCTAATTACCTTCGAAAAGTAAAACTGAAATCTGTCCGAACAATACTCGGAAGGCCCAACGGTGCTGACCGACCGCCGTGTCATCCTCAGCCGATAGGAGTCACTGGAGGAGAGGAATATGGAGTTCACTCTGCTTTCCCGGCCGTTGTCAATTTTAGCGACCGAAGCTTCTATACAAGTAGCTCCTCAACTGACCTCACAAGGTCTGACTGCACCCCGCTAGCCACCAGCAATCGGCACACCCCGACCGTCAAGACACGCCGGATAGTGGCTAACTTCGGTGATCTGAAGGGAACTGGTGTTACCACTGCGGCGAGACCATTGGCTCTTATCGTCTTCAGCCGTTATAACACTAGTGACCCAATCAGGACGTTGCAAATGTTCTTCCTTGTAATTAATTTCGCCATATCTGAAGATGGTCAGATCGAAACCCTTAATAAACAATTATTTCCTCAGAAACTCCTGGGCATTTTGAATTGTGACTCTTTTCAGTAGAAAGTACGTAATTAATTGGTGAAGGAAGCAGGCGATCTGAAGATGGCCATGGCAGCCGGAAACCGATAACAGCACTCATTTTAAAAAGTTTTTTCGGCTAGTTGCGTCATTCACCAAGTATAATTAGCGTCCGCGGAGATCACAAGATCCAACATGGATGAAATAACAAGTATTTCATTTCTTGTGTTAACTCCGTACTCACAACCGTCTTAGATGAATAATACGTGCGTATTGTTTCATTTCTTGTGTTAACTCCCTACTCACAACCGTCTTAGATGAATAATACATGCGTATAACTGAACCTGAGAAAGTACAGCTGGCTTCAGTGAGCCATGTTACCGTTTTAATATCATTTCTATGCAGCCCCTCGTGTTGATAAGTCTTTGATACGGAGAGTGGTGTCAATCTTGTACGTTCGTGGCTGCTTATATGTATGAGTCAGACAGGTCTCGAGACACAAACCTTACTTTTAGCATTCAATAATAATTAATGAAGGAAGTCTCGTGGAACTACGGGAAATTTTGGCTTCTTTGTGTGTATATCATACTGTAACTGACATTCTAGCCGATAGAAATCGTGTTCATTCCCAGCAGACACTAAAAGACGGGTGTAGAACATCCAAGCAGACGGGCCGAAACTTCACGTTTTGAAATGAAAACTTAATAATGCTGTCTTTGCAATACATGTTGTAAACTGAGTGAACAGAGACCACTGAAAGTGTTTTCGCAACTTAATGTTGCTGTGACATGCTGCGTTGGCGACAGTGTACACGCGGTATCTGTGGTAATGCGGTTGAGGTAATTGATTCTGAACGTACAATTACAATCTCTGAGTACGCAGTGGTCATAGGTCATCAAATATTATACAATTATTCGTATTTCCGATTTAAACAGTGTCTAAGAGTGTCTTCAACACCGCAGAGACTCACTGTTGCCATACGCGGAAACCGCCACCCAGGTTGACCACAAACGCCTGACGCATGGAAGTCATGTCACCTCCACCAAACTTTACCACGTTATTGACGATCTTCTGTCGGTCTGATCGCTTTCGATTTGAAAAGGGGTCGTCAGGAATCAGTTTCAACTATGATCAGTTTCAACTATGACTGTAGGGAGATAAATGCATTGCTTAGAATTTAGTAGCCTACGACCGAAACCACATCGAGGGCCTTCCCAGGAATTTTTATCACACAATGTACTTCGCCAAACTACATTTCGAAGCACATCTTCATCGCCACAGCTTATTATTAAGTTACCCAATTAATTACTCGGTTTTACCAAGAACAGCCACTGTGACTTACGTGAAGCTCAGGTTCAAATGGCTCTGAGCACTATGGGACTTAACAGCTGAGGTCATCAGTCCCCTAGAACTTAGAACTACTTAAACCTAACTAACCTAAGGAGAACACATACATCCATGCCCCAGGTAGGATTCGAACCTGCGACCGTAGCGGTCGCGCGGTTCCAGACTGAAGCGCCTAGAACCGCTCGGCCACTCCGGCCAGCTGAAGCTCAGGTTTTGAAATCAAATATGACGCAGCTTAGAATAAGCTTAAAGTCATCGGATAAACTATAACGGTTTGGAACTAAACCCTCCTTCAATTTAAACTACGAAGGCACCGTGTAGAATATTGGAGTATGATCCAAAAACAAAAAAATGGCAAAATATTGATTCCAAAGACATGTTTTAAGAGAAGTTCTGTAACCCTGCGTTTGAATAGAAGACAAACTAACCTTATGTTAGGAGTAATGACAGACTATGGGAACTTTAAGAGACGCCTGCGTACGATGGTTTCAGAGAAAGAAGCCCTTTAGTGTAGGCTGTGTGGTGACAGTGACGAAACCGCATCACACTTAATCTTCCAATACGAAGCGTCGGAGATCAAAACACTGAATATTCGGGTCCTCATGTCGTGAAGAATTTGTCTAATAAGACACTGGTAAAGGGCCTCCTGTTACTCCTCAAAGGAATTTGTCGGCCTTAAAAATTCCGCACAATAAAACCTATTTCGTTGCGAGCAATAGTGGGCTGTTTTCTTCTTTTTTTCTCTTTATTTTGTCTCCCTGTTCAAATAAAATAAAATCAACATCTCCTCAAGCAAACTGACACGAATACTTTTTCCGTAATTGTGTAAGTTATATAGTTAAATTCGCTACATTATCACAATGCGGATCGTCGGCTCATCAAAAGAGAACAGTGAGGTATTGAGGACAAAAATTTGGAAATCTGTGGTGCTAAACGGGCACACGGCGAGGCCCACGCTCTCATTATCCGTTTCTCCCGGCGTGCGCCGCGACGCACCCAGCGAAGAAAGTAGGTCTGCCGCTCTCGGTTCTCTCCGTGGGAAGTGTCGAGCGTCGGCGCCGTAGAGAAGCTGTGCCGAGAAAGCCGGACATCCTGGCCACTTTGGCGGCGAATTTCACGGCGGCGGAGACGACGCGCCGCTCCGGGCCGAATGTGTGCCGGCCCCGCAGCGCGCAGGCGCAGGTGCGGGGGAGTGGCTGCTGGGCGCGCCGCGCGGCGCCGTGCCGCTGACCCGCTGAGCCACTTTGCTGTCACGTGACCGGCGCCGCGCTGTGGCTGCTTGTGCATAATCAGCCCTCGCGGTGGGGACGAGCACCGTTACTCCTGCGGCACGCCCCTCCTCTCTCCGCCCCACCAGTGTTGGGAATGGAGAGGGGGAACGCAGGCTCTCTCCGGCCTCTCACAGGTGTCAAGGACGCTTAGCTAGCTGGCATCCGGCAATGTCAGTGATGCCGCGGACAAGGCCGCAGCTCTGTGTCGGGACGGCAGTGCCTTGCGTTCGTTTATAGCGAAATTTGTCCCATTTCATACGGATTCTTCTATTTCCAACAGTTTAGTTTCCTGCATAATTAGCTCCTTTGCTAGCTCATAATCATCGAGAATTTCACACACAGCAGGTAGTCTCTTGTGACTGGTAAAGACAGCAGGCCTCTCTTGTATAAAAACTGGGTGATAGATCAGGTGCACAGAACTGCGGACAAAAATCGTTGATGTTCGTTTGCTGCAGAAACCGAGAATGTATTCTACGGTCAAAATTTATACCGTCCCTGGGGGAAAACCAGTTTCATTCAGTGAGTGAGCATGGACTCGAGATAAAGCACTGTCACGAAACACGGCTTGCTTTCTTCCTAAACGTATCTTGCAAACAATAATTGCAAGTAAACAGGTCGAATTCGTCTTCCTACTGAAAGACATTCATCACTGTACCATATCCTCGGCTATTAAGCGAGGTATGAACATAACACGCGACTATGATATTGCAATGCCTGTGTTGTTCAGAAGTACGATGTAATGTTCCTTCAGACATGAGTGCATCGAAGACAGCACCGTCCTTCCGAACAACATAGGCACTGAAATATCGTATTTCTCCTCCGAGACCGAGCAAGGGACTATCAACTAAAGTGTCTCGCCTGCACATGAATACACATAAAGGGTGTATGAATGTAGGTTGTAGAGACATGGTCGACGACGTATGGAAGTTTCGGTCTGGCCATGAAGCGTGCTCGGACAGCCTAATTGGAAGGTGGCCGTTCGCGATAAAAGGGCAATTTGGGTTCGAGTCCTGGTCTGGCACAAATTTTCACTGTCGTCATTCCAATATACAGCTGGTCGCTCTCCATATTCGCAGCTGCGTGTACATTTCATGTATGACACATGACTGACATATTTTTGGACAAATAGAACCAAGCACCAATTTTTACCGGGCGATAAATGTTCCACATAACGAAAGTAACATCGTGTGCACCCAAGAAAATTTAATAACACCTCTCATTTTCTCAGTATACATAGACGACTTATCATATCTATCAGCTTTCAGTAACACGATATCTTGTAAAGGGTAGATGCTGGTGAAAACGTAGTGTCGTCTTCCTACTTGTACGGAAAAATTTCGACGTTGTACCACATTGTTGCTATTGATCAAAATGCGATCAACTGGTGTACAAATATGTGATTGACTGGATGACTGTTTCACTAATACTGTACTGTTATCGAGCGATGTGGCGCAGTAGTTAGCAGACTAGACACGCATTCGGGAGGCCGGCGGTGCAAACACGCCTCCGCTAGTTCAGATTTAGCTTTTCCGTAATTTCCGTATGCCGCTCCAGGCAAATGCCATACTGTTTCCTTGGAAACGACTAGACCGATTTCCTTTCCTATCCTTAATAAA
The DNA here is from genome assembly GCF_021461395.2 of Schistocerca americana. NCBI lineage: Eukaryota > Metazoa > Arthropoda > Insecta > Orthoptera > Acrididae > Schistocerca > Schistocerca americana. The sequence continues at coordinate 747,507,595 of NC_060121.1, read as the reverse complement.
AGCAATCCGAGTTTGTTTTCCGTCTCTGATGATCTCGTTGTCAAAAGAACGTTAAACCTTAATCTTTATTTGTTTTCAAGTTATACTGGACGGAGTATGTTCCCCACAATAAGCACTGCTGTTAGTTGTTCCTCTGTCGCTAGAGGGCTCTAAATTGTAGCATGTAATATGGTGATGTGTTATAACTATGTCGGTGTATCAGAAACAGCGTACTCTAATCGACTTTATAATTCGAAAAGTTGCCCCACACGTGGAGTACCTTCTCCTTCAGGATAACAGTGCCAGACCATACACGAGCGCCGCGACATCTGCATCAATCTCACGCCTTCAATTCGCTGTCATCGATCGTTCTCCATACGGTCTCTACTTGATTCCATCCTATTTTTATCTGTTTCCAGAACTTATAGAACACCTTCGAGGACTCCAATTTGAATGTGGTGAACCGTTGCAAGCAGAGATGAGGTTGTTGCTGCGACAGCGAACATTCTAGAGTGAGTAGTCTCTCGTTAGTAGAAATGCGTTCGTCGGCAGGGCGATTAGGTCCAGAAATGAATGTGTAGACATGAAGAATAAAGATGCAGAATGTTAGTAAAGTTCGTTTTAAGAATGAGATTTTCACTCTGCAGCGGAGTGTGCGCTGATATGAAACTTCCTGGCAGAAGAGCAGAAGAGCTTCTGTGAAGTTTGGAAGGTAGGAGACGAGATAGTGGCAGAATTGAAGCTGTGAGGACGGGTCGTGAGTTGTGCTTGGGTAGCTTAGATGGTAGAGTACTTGCCCACGAAAGGCAAAGGTCCCGAGTTCGAGACTCGGTGCGGCAAATAGGTTTAATGTGCCAGGAAGTTTCAAAGTTCGGTTTAGTTTGGAAAAACTTTAAAAACTTTGGCTTGAGAAATTCAGAGGCATTGCTTTTCAACGCGCTCTAGTATGTAGCTTCTCTCAGGTTAAGACAAGGAGAAAAAATTGTTCATACATACAAACATACAAATACAGGGACAGGCTATGACAGGATGTCGGTCTTGAGCACGATCAAGAATCCATCCCGGCGTTGGCTGAAGTAATGAAAGAAAATCACACAAATGTAAAGCACATTGGCCAGCCAGCGCGTCATTTCGAATGTGATGCCAGTGTCCTGACAGACGCTCTGCCACATCCGGCGGCACAACTGTGCCGCAACATTATGATTGCTGCTGCCACACAGCCAGAATAAATCCCATGTGGTGTCGTTACGCACAAGTAACACTGTAAGGAAAGTATTCAAGCAGAGCAGAGATGAATGATGAATCTTTCTAGGGTCGATGGTGCGAATGGGCAAAGCCTTTGACATAACACAATTTCCTCAGGCATCTGTCAACAGCGGATATACGTTTTAGGAAATTCAAGAGACTTGGCTACTTTAGATGGTTCAAATGGATCTGAGCACTATGGGACTTAACATCTTAGGTCATTAGTCCCCTAGAACTTAGAACTACTCAAACTTAACTAACCTAAGTATATCACACACATCCATGCCCGATTCAAGATTCGAACCTGCGACCGTAGCAGTCGGCTACTTTAGAACAATTTATTAATTTGGTACTGGTTTCGGTCAGTGACTGGCAGGAAAAGTTGCAAGTCACATGTCAGTCATATCGAACCACAAAATCGTATTGTCTTCCAGTTTCACGAGTAATACACAGACACAAAAAAATCACAACACCAAAATATAATTAATATGGAGTAATAAAATTTCGGAAAACCATTTGTCTAGGTAATATATCTAAGTGTTTAACGTTGAACGATCATAGGTTAATGTAAGCACCGCATAAGCCATTGCAGATGCGAAATGCTGTTACATTAATAAACGCTGTTAGCAAAGAATATTGAATGCAACCATGCAATCGTACATACATTCTGTTATACTGGTATTGGATGTCACTTTGTAGAACGAAGTTCCGTGCCTGTTGCACTTGGTCACGCAATACATGGACGGTTAATGCTGATTGTGGATGACACTGGAGCTGTCACCCTATGATGTCCCGTATGTACTCGATTGGAGACATATCTGGTAATCGAGGACACGCAGGCAACATGTCGACACTGTAGAGCATGTTGGGTTACAACAGCGGTATGTGGACGTGCGTTATCCTGTTGGAAAACACCCCCTGGAATGCCGTTCATGAATGGCAACACAACAGGTCGAATCAGCAGACTGACGTACAGTTTGGCCGTCGGGTGAGATGGATAACCACTAAAGTGCTCCGGCTGTCAGAAACTCGGACCCAAGGGCATAACCCCAGGTGTAGGTCATGGGGGTCTGGCATGCTGAGTGGTTGGTTTCAGGCTCACAATTGGCCTACTTCTAACCAACACACTGCCGTCAATGGCACCAATGCAGAACCAGCTTCCATCAGAAAACACTACAGACCTCCACCTTGCCCTCCCAGGAGCCCTCGCTTGACATCACTGAAGTCGAAAATGGTGGTGGTTTATGGTCAATGGAATGCACGCTTCAGGGCGTCTGGCTCTAGGCTGTCCACGAAGTAACCGGTTTTGCAACACTTGTTTGTTGCACGGTGGTCCCAACTGCTCCTTAGATTTCTGCTGAATAACCAGTACAATGCGTCCGAGCCATACATCGGACATGATAGTCTTCACTCTCGGTAGTGCCACATGGCCGTCCGAAACCTGGTCTTCCTGCTACCGTAAATTCTCGTGTCCACCGTTGCCAGCAATCATGTGCAGTGCCTACATTGCCACACGTGTTTCTGCAGTATTACTTCAGGACCATCCAGTTTCTAGGCGCCCTATCACACGACCTCATTCAAACGCATTGTGATGTTTATAATGGCGTCTTTGTCGCATAAAAGGCATTTTTGACTAACATCGTATCACCACGTTCAACATCAAAGGTAAGTAACGCTCCCGACGGTTACACCGCGTGTTGAAAACAAACGGGATTTGCATTCTCAAAGTAGCGCTACTAGCGCCACTCTTACGCGACTGGCATGAAGTTTGAATTCACATCATCTTTCAGATACAGAAACACGCCTACCAACTTTCGTTTATGTCGCACAACTCCGTTTCGGCGTTGCGATTTTTCATCAGTGTAATACAGAAGAACAATACATTTCACACGTCAGTGACCTTCCTCCTACACACACAACACGAGGTTTCTGATGAAACTAACAGTTCATGCGACTGAATGGTTCTGCATGAGTGACATGTGTCCCGCAGTTGCCAGTTTTTCGTGCCAGAAGATGGTCAGTGACCGAAACCGGTAGCAAATTAATAAATTGTCCTAAAACAGCGAAGTGTCATGAATTTCCTGAAACATAAAACCTATGACAAGGGCTAATCGTTAAGGAACGGCGTGTGGGAAGGAGCGTCCCGGAAACGCCGAAGATCGACAGCTGCCTGGGTGCTACCCTACCGAAAATCTGTCGAAATGGGTTGGACGCTGGAAAAACGTGTACGGGACAATGTGTAAGAGTTCACGACTCTTCACGATGGCAGCATGACACCTGTGGACCAAGTGAACGTTACCGGGGCCACTTGCATCTCTTGATGCTTGATGTTTACCCCGACGACAATGGCATCCTCCAACTGGAAAACTGTCGATGTGACAAGGTCAGAATCGTGCTAAACGTCCTTGAGGTGCATGGTAGTTGATGTCTTGGCCACCAAATTTGCCTAATCTCAACGCTTTCGAGGTCATATGGGACGCTATTACTCGCAATCTCCGCGACCACAAACAATCAGCCCGTAATTTACGAGAACTGAGTGATCTGGTGCAACATTTGTCTAATGGTGGATTTTACGAATTCATCTCCTGTAGATTCGCTGCTTTATCACTTTCTAAGGTGGACTAACACGCTATCTAGCAGGTGGTCCAACGTTTCAAATCACTGGTGTGCATAAACCATAGTTCCAGGGTGGGCCCCAAAGTAGCCTAATAGAATTTCCAATATTCTCAGTATACTCAAACTATTGTAGCACTATTATTAGACTTTTCACTGACGTCTGCAGAAGACTTTGTCATTGGACGGTCATGAGCAAATGCAGGAAATACTACTATTTTAGTAATGACTGGCACCTTTTATTATATGCTGATCAATGCAATACAGCGCGTATAAGAACGAGGAAGATCCCGATAGTTTTCGATTACAAGAATAGTGGTGAACATTTTCAGCACATCACATCGTACAAGTACGAGGTGGTCATTCCGTGAAGTGTTGAGAAACGTGACGAACGCATAAAATCCACGTTAGGCAACACGAATGACAAGACCTCTATTTGTTCCAGCTTTTGGAGTATTTATCAAATCGACATGAGAACAGTCACCGAACGGTTTCACAGACGACCTTCCACGATCATACGAGCCCGGTATAACTGTAAACAGTTGTAACATAGTCGGAGAAATTAAATGACAATCCGCAAGAGGAGGAGAAGGCTAAGAAAAAGAAGAAGAAGAAGAAGAAGAAGTGGTTCTCACGAAAACCTGTTGGATTCGTTTAGGAAACGTGTAGTCGAGGTGGGCACTACGAGCATTACGCTGTCAACGGCGTATAGACACATCAAAAAATGTTTACCATCACCTCGGTTCTGAGAGTTTCGGAACCTGTACAGAAAATTGGAATATGGATTAACATAAACCTCATTTCTGCCCTTTTCATTGCTCATGAAAACCACACATTGCGTGTTGTACAACCATACAGCGAGACCTTCAAAGGTGGTGGTCCATATCGCTGTACACACTGGTACCTCTAATACCCATTAGCACGACCTCTTGTACTGATGCATGCCTGTATTCGTCATGGCATACTGCCCACACGTTCATCAAAGCATTGTTGGTCCAGATTATCCCACTCCTCAACGGCGATTCGACGTAGATCCCTCAGAGTGGTTGATGGGTCACGTCGTACTTAAACAGCTCTTTTCAATCTATCCCAGACATGTTCCCATGTCGTTATCCTGAAGGAAGTCATTCACATGATGTGCACGATGGGGGCGCGAATTGTTGTCGATGAACACGAATGCCTCGCCAATATGCTGCGATATGGTTGCACTATCGGTTGTAGGATGCCATTCGCGTATCGTACAGCCGTTACGGCGCCCTCCATAACCACCAGCGGCGTACGTTGGTCCCACATAATGCCACCCCAAACCATCAGGGAACCTCTACCTTGCTGCACTCGCTGGACAGTGTGTCTAAGGCGTTCAGCCTGACTGGGTTGCCTCCAAACACGTCTCCGACGATTGTCCAGATGAAGACATATGCGACACTCATCGGTGAATATAACGTGATGCCAATCCTGAGCGGTCCATTCGGCCTGTTGTTGGGCCCATCTCTACTGCGCTGCATGGTGTCTTGGTTGCAAAGTTGGAACTCGTCATGGACGTTGGCAGTGAAGCTGCGCAACATGCAGACTATTGCACAAAATTTGAGTCGTAACACACGTCCTGTGGCTGCACGAAAAGCATTATTCAACATGGTGACGTTTCTGTCAGGGTTCCTCCGAGCCACAATCCGTAGGTAGCGGTCATCCACTGCACTAGTAGCCCTGCGCGAGGCATGTCATCGACAGTTTATTTCTCTCTGTATCTCCTCCATGTTCGAACAACATCGCTTTGTTTCACTCAGAGACGCCTGAACACCTTGCTTGTTGAGAGCCCTTCCTGGTACGAAGTAACCATGCCAATGCTATCGAAGTGCGGTATTGACGTCTAGGCATGGTTGAACTACAGACAACAAGAGCCGTGTAGCTCTTTCCTAGTAGAATGACTGGAACTGATCTGCTATCGGGACTCCTCCGTCTAATAGACGCTGCTCATACACGGTTGTTTACATCTTTTGACGGGTTTAGTGACTTTCCGAACAGTCAAAGGAACTGTGTCCGTGATACAATATTCGCAGTCAACGTCTGTCTTCAGAAGTTCCGGGAACGTGGATAATGCAAGACCCTGGGAACGTGGATAGTGCAAGACTTTTCTTTGATGTGTGCATTTCGGTAGGGATCATAAAAATAACAGAGTGTCACTTGTTCATAGCTCAATATCCGGATGACATAGGACAGAAAACCTCGTATGCTTTTACGAGGTACGCTCCAACATGTCAGGCTTGAGGACGTTATATGTTTAGATGTATATGGAGTTCTTTATTTCGTGTTGCACTCTCTCATAGTCAGATTTATCCACTTTCAAATTTGCGAAATGATTTTCGTTTTGGAAGTGCTGTTTGTTGTTGCTTGTTCTTGGGATCCGTTCAAAATTTCCATGGTACATATTCGTTTTCCCATTACGGGGACAACTTCACATTCGGCAGCCCATTTAATTCTTTTTTTTTTTTCCTTCTTTCATTACTTGCCGTTCAAACTGAGGGCGTCAGAGACGGAGAGATTCTTCATATTAAGGTATGGGCAGCGGTCATCGTTGTCACTACCTTCCCTACTGCCATATGAATTGATTTAGAGGTAAAGAATCACTAAATAAGGATTGCAGCTCCTGTTGAAAGCGTTCCGAGTGACCTCCCTGCCGTCATCTGAACTGGTTTAGAGGTAAGGAAGCACTAAGTAAGGATTACGTCAACTCCTTTTGAAAACGTTCCGGATGCCGTAGTCTCACACCAACCCAACTGTACCGTTACGCATAAGTCTTCTGAAGTTCTTTCTGCAAAACATGTTTCCTTACTTCTTGTTAATAGCTTTGGGTATATGCAAATAAAGATATTAAGGTTTTTAAATTGGTGGAACTCCATGTGATGACTTTTCTCGCCTTTCTCTCCCCAACTTTTGGTCAACGTTCACAAAACGAATTATATTTCCAGTAAATGAAATATTTGCTTCAGTTAACTGCACTGTCTGCGAGGACTGGTGTTAAGTTATTGGCTTCGATGCTATTCAAAATGATTATGGTTTAACACTCTGTCAACGAGATCGATAGAAACACTTGTTAATTTTTGGTGTCTCGTGGAGATTCTGATGGACTTCTCGAGATGTTCCAGTGGCTGCCGATTTTTGTGAGATCCGTTTTCTGTTACAGAGTCTTGACAGTGAACTACACAGAAAACCTCTTTTAAGTGCTCTATTATTGCACATTAGAAACAGTTTTGTTATCTCATCTCTGAGATGGCACGTAATATATTTCGTGACACGAGTTTATTAACGGTTCGAACGTACAACAACGAAATAAATACGCTGCTCTGCATGGACGTCTGACTCCCCCAAAATCACAGAAGGATACCTAAAAATATAAATCTGCATTATATTTGACGCTCATAAAACTAGTCTATATCAATAACAATAACAATAACAAAAGTGAGAGATGGCCGCTTCGGAGGTGGAGAATAGTTCCTCACAGGCAAACTAAGCCTCAAATTCTTGCGATAAATCGTCAAGCGTCCTTTATATTTCAGCGCATCCTGGTTTACCACACTGATGATATAGCTCTGCATTTCAAGTGGGTACGTTACCTTATTAGAATGGAGTGTGCTGTACTGTGGAAAGTAGTTTTACATTCTTAATATTATTTTTGTAAACTACCATAGAATTATGAAAATCACAATTAATACGCTCGCCATGGTGAAGCATAGGATACTTTAACTAACACTGTGCTGAGAAAACGACAGCAGTCCTACTTGTTTATTTCGTAATGTCTTACGAACGTACGTGCGAAATTGGACTTGAGTCTGGTGAGTCGACATGTCGTGTTGCTTTTCGTGAACAGCATTCCACGGAATGTTTTCCAACAGGATAGCCCTCGCCCACATACCGCTGTTGTAGCCCAGCATGCTCTACTGAGTGTCGACATGCTGCTTCGGCCTGCTCGATTACCAGACCTGTCTCCTGTCGAGCACATATGGGTCACCTTTGCACAAGAACTCCACGTCGTCCCTGTATTAATGCATCATGTGCAACAGGCGTAGAACTGTAACAAACTGAAATCCCCTCCCTATATAACACATTTCATGCATGTTTACATGCTTGTATTCAACAGTTTGGTGGTTACACAGGTTATTAATGTACCAGCATTTCACAACTACTATGGCTTATCTCGCACTTATTTCAACCTCTGATCTTGCAATGTTAATCACTTAAATATGTTACCTACAGAAATGCATTCTCAAAATTTCGTTAGTCTACATCAAGTATTTTTTTAACTTTCGATTTGGTTCCAACAGAGTATGTACATGTCTCCTCGCAAGGCACAGCGGTGACATCGGAGACGACGTGAATCACATCCCATGTCAACGGTAAGGTTTCAGATGGCGCGTCATCAGACTCATGCAGTAGCGAAGTAAATTTAACGTTGAATTCAATGCGCGACAGTTGTAACGGATTCCACGATTCAACGTTGTCTCTAAACCTGGCAGAAAATTCAAAGAGATTCTGGGCGTATATAAAGTATGCTAGCAGCAAGACACAATGACTTCACAGCGATAGCGCAATAGAAATACTGTCGATGACAGTGCTGCTTAAGCAGATTTACTGAACAAAGACTTCCGAAATTCATTCGCCAAAAAAGATGAAGTAAATTCTCCAGAAATATAATCAAGAAGAGCTGGCAACGTATCTTAGAAGCACATACGCCAAGAATAATGAGGCAACTTAATCACTTAGTAAAAGCAAGTCTTCCGGACCACACCGTATACCAACCATGTACCTTTCAGAGTTTGCTGATGCAGTAGCTCCATACTTAACAATCATATACAACCGCTCGTACGACCAATGATCCGCACCCAAAGACTGGTAAATTGTACATGTCACATAAATAATCAAGGAAGGCAATAGGAGTAAATCACTAACTTACTGGCCCGTATAGTTAACATCGATATGGAGCAGAATCTTGGAACATATATTGTATTCGAACGTTATGAATTACCTCGAAGAGAACAGTCTATTACACATAGTCAACACGGATTAAGAAAACATCGTTCCTGTGAAACACGACTAGCTTTTTATTCAGATGAAGTATTGTGTATTGTCGACAAGGAATTTCAAATTGATTTCCTATTTCTAGATTTGCTGAAGGCTTTCGAAACCGGACCTCACAAGTGGCTCGTAATCACATTGCGTGCTTAATTATCGTCTCAGTCATTCGACTGGATTAGTGATTTTCTGCCAGAGAAGTCACAGTTCTAGTAACTGACGGAGAGTCATGGAGTAAAACAGATATGATTTCTAGCGTTCCCCGACATATTGTCATACGTCCTAAGATGTTCCTTATCTATATAAACGATTTAGGAAATAATCCGAGAAGCAGTCTTAGGTTGTTTGCATATGATCTTACCAGGAGATCAAAACAAATTCCAAAACGATTTGGAAAAAATGTCTGCATGGTTCGAAAATTGCCAGTTCACCATAAATAATGAAAAGCGCAGGGCCATACTGACGAGTGCTAAAAGGAATCCGTCAAACTTAGTTTACACCGTAAATCAATCAAATGTAAGGGCCATAAATTCAACTAAATATCTAGGAATTATAATTACGAGCAACTTAAACTGGGAAGAACACAAAGAAAATGTTGTCGGGAAAGCGAACCAAAGACTGATTTTTACTGGCAGAAAGAAGATGCAACAGCTCTACTAAAGAGACTTCCTTTAATACGCTTTTCCTTCCTCTTTTGGAGTACTGCCGGGTGGTTCAGGATACTAACCACATAGAGAAAGTTCAAAGAAGGGCAGCATGTTTTGTACTATCGAGAAATATGGGAGAGAGTGTCACGAACATGATAAAGGATTTGGGGCGGACATCATTTAAACGAAGGCGTTTCTGGTTGCGGCTGGATCTTTTCAAGAAATTTCAATCACCAGCTTTCTCCTCCGTATGAGAAAATATTTTGTGACGTGGACCTGCATAGGAAGAATCGATCGTCATAGTAGTAGATTCCAAATGATTGGAAAAGAGCACAGGCAGTCCCAGTCTTCAAGAATGGTCGTCGAGTAGATGCGCAAAACTGTAGACCTATATCTCTGCCATCGATCTGTTGTAAAATTTTAGGACACGTTTTTTGCTCGCGTATCATGTTATTTCTGGAAACCCAGAATCTACTCTGTAGGAATCAACATGGATTCCGGAAACAGCGATCGTGTGATACCCAACTCGCTTTATTTGTTCATGAGACCCAGAAAATATTCGATACAGGCTCCCAGGTAGATGCCATTTTCCTTGACTTCCGGAAGGCGTTCGATGCAGTGCCCCACTGACGCCTGATAAACAATATAAGAGCCTACGGAATACCAGACCAGCTATGTGGCTGGATTGAAGAGTTTGTAGCAAACAGAACACAGCATGAAGTTCTCAATGGAGAGACGTCTACAGACGTTAAAGTAACGTCTGGAGTGCCACAGGGGAGTGTTATGGGACCATTGCTTTTCGCAATATACAGGGTGTTACAAAAAGGTACGGCCAAATTTTCAGAAAACATTCCTCACACGCAAAGAAAGAAAATACGTTATGTGGGCATGTGTCCGGAAACGCTTACTTTCCATGTTAGAGCTCATTTTATTACTTCTCTTCAAATCACATTAACCATGGAATGGAAACACACAGCAACAGAACGTACCAGCGTGACTTCAATCACTTTGTTACAGGAAATGTTCAAAATGTCCTCCGTTAGCGAGGATACATGCATCCACCCTCCGTCGCATGGAATCCCTGATGCGCTGATGCAGCCCTGGAGAGTGGCGTATTGTATCACAGCTGTCCACAATACGAGCACGAAGAGTCTCTACATTTGGTACCGAGGTTGCGTAGACAAGAGCTTTCAAATGCCCCCACAAATAAAAGTCAAGAGGTTGAGGTCAGGAGAGCGTGGAGGCCATGGAATTGGTCCACCTCTACCAACCCATCGGTCACCGAATCTGTTGTTGAGAAGCGTACGAACACTTCGACTGAAATGTGCAGGAGCTCCATCGTGCATGAACCACATGTTGTGTCGTACTTGTAAAGGCACATGTTCTAGCAACACAGGTAGAGTATCCCGTATGAAACCATGATAACGTGCTCCATTGAGCGTAGGTGGACGAAACTAAAATGAGCTCTAACATGGAAATTAAGCGTTTCCGGACACATGTCCACATAACATCTTTTCTTTATTTGTGTGTGAGGAATGTTTCCTGAAGGTTTGGCCGTACCTTTTTGTAACACCCTGTATATAACTGACCTAGTAGATAGTGTCGGAAGTTCCATGCGGCTTTTCGCGGATGACGCTGTAGTATACAGAGAAGTTGCAGCATTAGAAAATTGCAGCGAAATTCAGTAAGATCTGCAGCGGATAGGCACTTGGTGCAGGGAGTGGCAACTGACCCGTAACATAGACAAATGTAATATATTGCGAATACATAAAAACAAGGATTCTTTATTTTATGATTATATGATAGCGGAAAAACACTAGTAGCAGTTACTTCTGTAAAATATCTGGGAGTATGCGTACGGAACGATTTGAAGTGAATTGATCATATAAAATTAATTCTTGGTAAGGCGGGTGCCAGGTTGAGATTCATTGGGAGAGTCCTTAGAAAATGTAGTCCATCAACAAAGGAGGTGGCTTATAAAACACTCGTTCGACCTATACTTGAGTATTGTTCATCAGTGTGGTATCCGTACCAGGTCGGGTTGACAGATGAGATAGAGAAGATCCAAAGAAGAGCGGCGCGTTTCGTGACAGGGTTATTTGGTAAGCGTGATAGCGTTACGGAGATATTTAGCATACTCAAGTAGCAGACTCTGCAAGAGAGGCGCTCTGCATCGCGGTGTAGCTTGCTGTCCAGGTTTCGAGAGGGTGCGTTTCTGGATGAGGTATCGACTATATTGCTTCCCCCTACTTCTCCCGAGGAAATCACGAATGTAAAATTAGAGAGATTAGAGCGCTCACGGAGGCTTTCCGGCAGTCGTTCTTCCCGCGAACCGTACGCGACTGGAACAGGAAAGGGAGGTAATGACAGTGGCACGTAAAGTGCCCTCCGCCACACACCGTTGGGTGGCTTGCGAAGTACAAATGCTGATGTAGATGTAGATGTAGATAATAAAATAAGGAATCTCGGAGCTTGCACGAAAAAATATGTGTTCGTTATTTCTGCGCAACGTTCGAGACTGGAATAATAGAGAAGTTGGTCCGATGAATCCTCTGACGGGCACTTAGGTGTGATTTGCAGAATATTCATGAAGATGTGGATGTAAGTATAGAATACTGGGGTGTGACAGCCGCTCTTAGGATCCCCACAGCGGTAAGTGCTCCTCGCTGTTCCCAGGACGCGTGCGGCTGCGGAAGCTTCTGTTGCCGATGCTACTGCTGGTGAAGGACCTGCCGCTGGTGGTACTGGGCGTCGTCTTCTCGTCGGCGGTGGTGCTCATCAGCTTCCACGCACTCTGGTCGGGCCTGGCGTCGCTCATTGTGTCGGGCTGGGTGGGGCTGAAGCTGCTGCTGCAGCAGGCGCAGCCGCCCTCGCCGCGCGTCTCCGTGGGCGTGGTGCGCGCGCCGCTGCCACTGGACGTGGTGCACCACGACTACCTGCACCACGGCCACGGCTGGAGCCGCGCCGGCGTCGCCCCCGTCTCCGCCGCAGCCGCCGCCGCCGCCAGCCCCCTGGTCGACCCCTACCGCGCCTATTACCAGCGCGGCGCCCTCGAGAGGGACTACCTGGACAGGCCGATGCGGCGCTAGTCGGCAAAGCGCTCAGCCACCGCGCCGCTGCTGCCGTCTGCTGCTAGGCCTCTGTTGTCATCGCTGTTGTCAGTCCGAAAGACTGATTTGATGCACCTCTCTAAATTACTCTCTCTTGTATAATTCTCTACATCTCTGAATAGTTATTCGTACCTGCATGCACTCGAACAAGTTAGTTGTAGTCAACCTTTGGTCTCCATCTACAGTTTTTACGTATCCCTCCGTACCAATATTCATTCATTAATGCCTCAGGCTCTATCAACCGATCCCTTATTTTAGTCCAGTCACAACCTGTTCAGCTAGTACTGGAACAACGTTAATTGAAACCAAAACAGCTGTATTGTAATTTGACGTTGTTTGTTCAAAACGTGCTACCAGTTTCGACCCCAAAAAGCGTCATCTTCAGGCCACAAGAGCAATCTGCCATTAACTTACCAACCTCAGGGACAAAGACCGGCGGAGTCTTCAAATGGAAACAGTAGAAGCATGTTACTTCAGCATGTGCAACCTACAAAGTCGGGTGCAGTGGGGCAAAAATCAAATGTATTCCGTATCTTCCTAGCAGTAAAAACCCCACTAATGGTCTGACCATACTATGTTGTGCTGTTTCCCTGTGAAGAATCCGTTGCTCTTGGTCATTTATGGTTTGACAATAACAAGTTGTGTTGTATCCATCTGAAGATCCCATTGGTCTTTGGTCGCTGTGATTCGTAAGTTAACGTCTGGTTACATTTTGGACCTGAAGATGACGCTTTTTGGCTTTGAAAGTGGTAACATGTTTTGAATAAACGTAGCTGGATTACAATACAGCTATTGGTTTCAGTTACCATTATTCAAGTACTTCATGTTGTCCCACTGGCCCCAGTGGATTACCAGAGGTTCTTCAGGTAGTCTTCTAAACCACAAGTGGGTCCCATTTCTTACTTCCGTAGTAGCGAAGCATCAGCAACACTTACTCACGGGGCTTGAGTCTACACTGTATGAATTCTGTGCTCGCACAATGCGGGGGAAATTCTCGAGGATTAATATTACACTCGACATGTTCGTAAATCTTGTACGAAATCCGCGAATCAGCGCAACAATCAGCATGTAATATCCCTCTTAATCAGTTCACTTGATTAGATACTGCCGACATATTTTCAATAAATACGAATTACTCAATAGTGTGATGTGTCGTGACACAAAGGTCTGGTAAAGCTTTAATACATTTATTTCCCTTACATAACCGTCTCAAATTGACTCTGTTACGTTGTCGCAATATGAACTAAACATACAAGTCTACTCGTGATTCACTACAAAACGAAAATACTGTCGTGTCATTCACTGAATACTATGCATTGGTAGGCCTCCAGCTGACCAGTTTCACATTACACACTCAGGTTGCACTCAATGGTTTTCGACTGTATGGTAATGAATCACTTGTTTTAAAAATTTTATAAGCAATATTTTTATAAGGAATGTTTTTATAAGGAATATCATGAAATATTGGTTAAGTAGCAGTTAAAACAGTCAGGAGATTCTAAAGAATCAACGCTCAGGATTGCATTACGTACAAAAAACTGCCGCCGGTGTTATTGAATAAAACTCCTCATACGCAATAACTTTTAACAATGATTAATGATTAATAAAAACCACATCAGCTTTATTATCATACATTTATTGTGCTACAACCATTTCGTTCGTTAAATATCTTCAGGTTACCGAGCTATGCTAAAGTCATGCTATAAGTCGTTTGGTTGTCGTATACAAAGTCTGCTGTGGTGCTCGGTATGACTGAGATTATAACTTTTAAGAAGTCGCATAACCCCCACGATATGTCAGAAGAAACTAAAGCAAATAAATTAAAGTCGGGAAAACGCAATCACGTGTTCATTTGAGAGAAAAAAGTTGAAAGGGTGTTAGTAGGAGGAAGAATTAAATAGCTGTTTCTACCTAAGACGAAAACTCCTTGCTGTGTCGTTAGCATCAGTCCTCAGAGTTGGTTGTGACTTCACGCGTATCACAGATACATTCTACTTTTAGATTACAATTTAATTCCTAATTTTTAGCTTATGATTTACTTCTTTATTACTAAAAAATGACAGTAAAACGCAAACGCGTCTCTGAATGTTTAATCTAAGCCTCCTCCAAGCATGATGGCTCTTTAAGACAGTAGCACCTCGATCCTCTGAAATGCCAGACAGAAAATGTTTTAACCATTGCCTAATGTATTCTTTAGCCGAACGCATTCCATGTGCAAGTGTCGAGCACTGGATACGCTCATTTTATCTTCATATAAATTATTCAAGACATTCCTAAGCAATACGAGAAAACGATTTCTTCGTGCGGTGACAAAGAAACGCTCCAAATTCCAAAATAATCCTTCCACTACGCAGCAGTTTACTTAAAACGGTTTGTGAAAACGTGAAAAAATAAAAAACTTTAAGGATTCTTTAACAATTAAGGCAGTAACTACCATTATCTATGGCAATTAAATATGATTTTTGTATATAGACGTTACTCTCGCTCATAAAATATTAACCTAAGAAGTGGAAAATGTTTTTACATTTTCATTTGAAGTGTCATGTCACGTATGTTTTATGCATCCAATGGATGTAACAAGCTATTCGCTGTACGTGTAATTTCTTTGGCTGTAATTGTTAACTTATACACTTATGTACAAAAATATGCTGACGTCATATATATAAAAGAAATAAAGAAGTTATCATATTAAAATAATAAAAACTTTCACTCTTATTTCTCTATAGCTATAGCAAGTTTGGAAAAAAATGTCATATTGTGTAGAGATTAAGTGGTTGACTTTTGTTGTTTTATATTTTCCACGACTAAAGCTTGCGAACACCTTTATATAGCTGAAAAATGTTTCGTACAGTCAGTGGCAATTTTCAGACTAAAGAAACGTTCTGCAAGTTGCTTCGATTGCATTACGTATTGTCGGCAACTGTTGATCATCTTCAGATAAATGGCACATCCAGCGGCTCGTATTGCATTGCGTGTTGTTGACAATGCAACTGCAACCGCTTGCAGCACGTGCCCTTCTCTGAAGACGACCACTTGCCGGTCTATACCTATTGTAGTATTAATAAAAAAATTATGACGTTGTGTCGTGGTAAATATAAAAAATGAAACTACTATATCAAGTAGTGTGTCACGTTTCGGATTCAATACGTCTAGTAATTACCGTTCACTGACCATAACGACGTTCATAATAAAGGATGACGCTAAGAAAAGGAAAGAAATTGAAATAGTTAGAAGAAATGAACGAACCATACACAACCTTATTTGATGCTGAAATCTGTGTTCTACAAGAGCGGAAATTCCGTTAAGCATCATTTATTAAAAACTGTCGTGTAAATACTGTCCGATTCTACATACGTATATCTTCGCTAAATCACTCTGAAAGTTCTACACAGTGCAGCGCAATTGTGTTCTCCGGAATGTTGGTAATATATTTTCAGTATGACTATTGAGCAGGGAAAGGTTTGTAGGTGTCCCACAAAAAGTAGTCACAGAGTGGGAGGCCTAAACGTCAGGAAAGCCAAGTGATGTCTGTTCTCTAATTGAGAACAATTACCCTCAAATGGTAACATCCGTGAAGAAGATACCGATTCAATTAGTATGTTTTTCACTTTACTCTGTTTTGAATGCGATTTAGGTCCTGACAGTGTGTATTCCACGGCAGTGCGTACATTCCAAGGCAGTCCAGTTTTACAATCGACCTGTTGCATGTTGTAGAGTAACCGGCGTCAATTACTAGACAGAGAACAATTCCCAGTGGCATCAACAGAGCGGTAGAGCCATCATCAATACACGAAAAACTAGGGAGCTCTTTCGGAGGACCGCTGGTCCGTGTCTCTCAGTGTACCTTCTTGTTGGAACCATCTGTCTACTTCCAAGACAAATAATGAAAGTCATTGTGGTCATAATTAACGCCAGACAGCATATAACACACATACAATAAAAAAGAGATGTATCAGATAATTACTTCCGAAATAACAGGAAGTTAATGCAAGACAATGCAAAATATTCATCCAAGATCATATTTTAAGAAACCAAATAACACCAATTACAAACGAAGGACTTCAGGAAACTTTGCAGGAAACACGGCAGGAGTGATTAATGAACAACCATTCAGCCTTACTCCTTAAGATGCGGTGAAGAAGCCAACAGAAAATACGCAACCAATATGATTCAGAATTCACAAACATCCTACGCTGGTACGTTACTTAAAATTCCCGTACAACATAATATAAAATCCATAGTTTTACTTACAAATACCCGACGTCTTGGTACAGAGAGTTGTCGTGGATATTTAAAGCATCAGGCCGGACGAGCACACAATAATTTCCCATCATACTCTTCTCACTGATCGAAGTCATAAATTATCTTTCACGTACAGAAGTGTTATACGACACTCACGTATCACTCAATACCTGGGAATCGCCTTCAATCCCCCTTCACACTGCAAATGCGTACAAGCATTCGTCTAGTGCTGCGATGCCTCAGGAAAACTACACATTGCCATACATTGTAAAACAGTGGATCGAATCCTGATATTAGTAAGTTCTGAAACCCTGAAAACAGCTAACTGCAGTCTCACATTGTTGGTTGCACAAAACCTTACGTAAAAATTAGTTCTTTTCCACCTTACCAGAGATTTATTTCCTTTTGTGTGATTGCTATTTCATATTATATCTCTTTCTGTCGAAAGCGGTGACACGTCCCTTGATTAAAACTGAACTAACTGCAAAAGGTGGGAATTTAAGGAGACGGCACCTGGATAAACTGAAAGAACTGGAGGTTGTAGAGAGTTTCAGACAGAGTATTATGGAACAATTGACAAATATGGAGGAAATAAATACAGTAGAAGAAGAATGAGTAGTTTTGAGGGATGAAACAGTGAAGGCAGGAGAGGATCAAGTAGGTAAAAAGACGCGGGATAGTAGAGATCCTTGGGTAACGGAAGATATGTTGAATATAATTCATGAAAGGAGAAAATATCAAACTGCAGTAAATGAAACAGGCAAAAAGGAGTGAAAACGTCTCAAAAACGAGATCGACAGGAATTGCAATAGGTACGTACTGTCTACAAGAAAATTAAAGAGATCTGTGCAGAAAAGAGAACCACCTGTATGAATATCAAGAGCTCAGATGGAAAAGCAGTCCTGAGCAAAGAAGGGAAAGCAGAAAGGTGGAAGGAGTATATAGAGGGCCTATACAATGGGGATGTACTTGAAAGCAATATTATGGAAATGGAGGACATGGATGAAGATAAAATGGAAGATATGAAATTGCGTGAAGAGTTTGACAGAGCAATGAAATACGTAAACCGAAACAAGGCCCCGGGAGTAGACAACATTCCGTTAGAGCTACTGATAGCAGTGGGAGAGACAGCCATGAGAAAACTCTCCCATCTAGTGAGCAAAATGTATGAGATAGGCGAAATACGTTCATACTTCAAGAAGAATATAATAATTACAATCCCAAAGAAAGCAGATGTCGACAGGTGTGAAAATTAACAAACTATCAGTTTAATAAGTCACGGCTGCAAAATATTAACAGAAGCCGACTTCGGGGAAGATCAGTTTAGATTCTGTAGAAATGTTGGAACACGTGAGGCAATACTGACCCTACGACTTATCTTAAAAGATACATTAAGGAAAAGCAAATCTGGTTTCTAGCATTTATAGGCTTAGAGAAAACTTTTGAAAATGTTGACTGAAATACTCTTTTTCAAATTCTCAAAGTGGCGGGGGTGAAATACAGGAAGTGAAAGACTATTTACAATGTGTCCAAAAAGCAAATGGCAGTTATACGAGCCGAGGGGCATGAAAGGGAAGCAGTGGTTGGGAAGGGAGTGAGATAGGGTTGTAGCCTATCCCCGATGTTATTCAATCTCTATATTGAGCAAGCAGTGAAGGGAACAAAAGAAAAATTTGGAGTAGGAATTAAAATCCATGGAGAAGAAATAAAAACTTTGAAATTTGCCGATGACATTGTAATTCTGTCAGAGACGGCAAAGGACCTGGAAGAGTAGCTGAATGGAATGGACAGTGGCTTGAAAGGAGGATATAAGATGAACATCAAGAAAAGCAAAAGGAAGATAATGGAATTTAGTCGAATAAATCAGGTGGCGCTGTGGGAATTAGATTAGGAAATGAGGCACTTGAAGTAGTAGACAAGATTTGCAATTTGGGGATCAAAATAACTGATAGTGATCGAAGTAGAGAGAATATTAAATGTAGACTGGCAATGGCAAGGAAAGCGTTTCTGAAGAAGACAAATTTGTTAACATCGAGTGTAGATTTAAGTGCTAGGAGGTCCTTTCTGAAAGTATTTGTATTTGAGTGCAGCCCTGTATGGAAGTGAAACATGGACGATAAATAGTTTAGACAAGAAGAGAATAGAAGTTTTCGAAATGTGGTGCTACAGAAGAATGGTGATGACTAGATGGGTATATCACGTAACTAATGGTTGGTTAGTTGGTTTTGGGGAAGGAGACCAGACAGCGTGGTCATCGGTCTCATCGGATTAGGGAAGGATTGGGAAGGAAGTCGGCCGTGCCCTTTCAGAGGAACCATCCCGTCATTTGCCTGGAGTGATTTAGGGAAATCACGGAAAACCTAAATCAGGATGGCCGGACGCGGGATTGAACCGACGTAACTAATGAGGAGGTACTGAATAGAACTGGGGAGAAGAGAAATTTGTGGCACAACTTGATTAGAAGAGTGGATCAGTTGGTAGGGCATGTTCTGAAGCATCAAGAGATCAGCAGTTTACTATTGGAGGGCAGCGTGGAGCTTAAAAATCTTAGAGGGAGTCCAAGAGATGCATACACTAAGCCTATTCAGAAGGATGTTGGTTGCAGTAGGTACTGGAAGACGAAGAATCCTGCATAGGTTAGAGTAGCATGGAGAGCTGCATCAAAGCTCTGGACTGAATACCACAAAGTATCCTGATACCTCTGTGTACTGCAGAAATGGTGACTGGATGTCACTAAGGGAGAGCCCACCAGTATAAAAGGCGGTAAGACGCACTACGTTGGCGGTAGAGGAGCAGTAACAGCAGAATGGGCGTGCCAGAGAATTCAGTGATTTCGAATGTGGACTAGTTATTCGATGTCACCCAAGTAACAGTTCGATCAGGGACATCTCAACTCGTCTAAAGCAGACCAAGTCGACTGGTGGTAATGCGACCGTAAATTGGAAACACGGAGGAACAAACTCAGCTACACCAAGACCAGGCATAGCTCGCGTACTGACGGACAGGGACAGTCGAGCATTGCGGAGGGTGGTTGTACAAAATCACACAAAATCAGCGGAGGGAATATCTCATCAGCAGTCCAGGCAGTACAGTGACTGAATGTAACGAATTAAAAATAGTGGTGTACAGTGGTGAGCAGCTACTCATAAGCCACACATTTCTGCAGTCAGTGCTAAGCGACGCTTGAGGCGGCTTAAAGAGAGACTCCACTGGACGTGATCTGGCGTGATCAGTCACGCTATACTCTGTGGAAGTTCTGTGTAAGGCTATGAGTTTGGTGGCGAATGTCTGCAGAATTAGCTGCCGTCATGAGTAGTGACAACAGTGCTGTATGGAGGAGATGGTGTTTTTTGAAGGTTACAATGTGCCTGCCAGCTTAAGAAAACTCTAAATGCAGAAAGATTCGAACACATTTTGCAGCATCGTGTACTGCGTACAGTACGGGAATAGTTGCTAAAGGATGGTTGTATCATCATGACAGTGCACCCTGTCGTACAGGAGTACCTGTCACGTAATGGCTTGTGGACAATAAAATTTCTGAAACAAACTGAGCTGGCCAAACTCCAAACCTGAACTCACCAGTGATCATAAGGCTGTGACATCATCTATGAATATGGGTCCTACAAGCAGTTTTAAGAAAGGTAGGAAGATATATTTGCTCTGCAAAGGTGACAGGATACCAATTTCAGAATACCTCAGCAGTCAGCATCAAATATTCGGTGATGAGGACGAAGATATGGAGAAAAAATGGAAAAAATTCAAAGGCGTCGTTCAGTATACCCTAGACAAGTATTTCCGAGTAATGTTTTAAGGGATGGGAAAGTTCTCCTATAGTTTAATAGCCGTGTTAGAAAGGCGCTACGTAAGCAAAGAGCACTTCGTCTCAGATTCAAGAGAAGTAAAAACCTAGCTGACAAATAAAAGCAGAACGAAGCGAAAGTGATGGTACGAGAGCAATGAGAGAAAGTTCAATGGTTTCGAAAGTAAGATGTTTTCAATCGACCTGAATGAAAACCTATGTAAAATCAGTAAGTAGTTGAAAAACATCTATTCATTCTCTCAGCGATCACACCGACACCGAAACGGAAGATAACAGATAGAAGGCCGAAATACTGACTTCGGTCTTCCGAAGTTGTTTCACCGCGGAAGATGGTAACACTCTCCCTCTCTTCAATCGTCGTACGAACGTCAAAATGGCAGATATTGAGATAACAGATCGCGGAAATGAAAAACAGCTACAATCGCTTAGTAGTGGAAAGACGACAGGACCAGATGAAATACCTATATGATTCTATAAAGATTATGAGAAATAACTTGCTCCCCTTCTATCAATAATTTATCGTAGATGGCTTGAGCAACGAAAGGTACCTAAGACTGGAAAAAAGATCAAGTCATTCACGTTTTTAAGAAAGGCCGTAAGACGGGTCCACACTATTATAGACGTACACCGTTGACGTCAGTCAGTTGCAGAATTATGGAACTATCTTACGCTAAAGAATTATGACGTTTTCGGTAAATGAACATCTCCTCTATAAAAATTAACATGGGTTCCGCAAGCAGGGATCTTGCGAAACTCAGCTCGCTCTGTTTCTCCATGAGATCCACAGCGCAGTGGACAACATCGTCCAAGTTGATGCCGTGTTCTTTTATTTCAGTAAGGCATTTGACACCGTCCCACAAGTACGACTTTGCGGAGTGTCGGAGCAGACTTGCGAACGGATCCAAGACATTCATGCCGATAGAACTCAACACGTCGCTCTTAATGGAACAAAATCGACTGATGCAAAGGCAATATCCGGAGTATCAGAGCGAAGTGTGATAGGAACGTTGCTGTTTACAATATGTATCAATGATCTAGTAGAAAGCGTCGGGTGCTCTTTAAGGCTATTTGCAGATGATGCAGTTGTCTATTCCAAAGTAGCAACGCCAGAGGGTAAAAATTTTCAGAACGACCTGCAGAGACCTGATGATTGGTGCAGGCTCCGGCAGTTGACACTGAACGTAAATAAATGTAACGTATTGCGCATACATAGGAAAAGAAATCCACTACTGTACAGCTACACTACTGATGACAAACAACGGGAGGCAGGATCTGCCACAAAATATCTAGGTGTAACTATCCAGTGCGACCTTAAGTGGAATGACCATATAAAACAGATAGTGGGAAAAGCAGACACCAGAATCAGATTTATCCGAAGAATCTTAAGGAAATGTAACTCATCCACGAAAGGCGCTCGTTCGCCCGATACTTGAGTATTGTTCATCTATCTGGGATCTGGTAGGACTGATAGAGAAGATAGAGAAGGTTCAACGAAGAGCGACGAGTTTCGTCACGGGGTCATTTAGCTTGCGAGAGAGCGTTACGGATGTGCTAAACAAACTCCTTTGGCAGAAGTACAAGAGAGGCGTTGTGCATCTCAGAGAGATTTAATATTGAAATTTTGGGACAGCACTTTTCGGGAGGGGTCGGACAACATATTACTTCTCTCCCCACCCCCAACCCAAATACATCTCGCGTGTTGACCATGAGGAGAAATTAGAGCCAATACAGAGGCTTACCAACAATCATTCTTCCCTCGCACTATTAGCGAGTGGAACAGGGTTGGAGGGATCGGATAGTGGTACCGAAAGTACCCTCCACCACACAGCATTAGGTGGCTTACGGAGTATGATGTAGATGTAGATTGGAATACCTTTTTGGATGATTTACAACGTCCACTTCCCTTGAGACCCCAGTGTCCAAGATCAGTACCCTCACAGGTTTCAGCCCTTGCCACTCTTCCACAGCCATTCAGAGACCTCATTGAAATCGTTTCCAGGAAATTTCAAGCCGTTAAAAGGTGAAGAATGGACGCACATCACTAACAAGAGTCCACATACGTTCATGTAGTGTATCAGTATATTTGCTCTGTAATTACAACGTAAATGAATGTGTGGTTACCGAGTAGTGCGCGGTGCAGTGTAAGAGATACGTTGACTGTCCTAATTTTGCCAGAGAAAATAACAATACAAATCACATTATTTAACCAATGTTGAACACCTCAATAGCGAGGTCTCTGTCATCTGAAGATGGCTGACCACGGATATAACCTTCTGGGGACACCTCTTCTATGAACGTATTTCCTGGTAGGATCTTCACACCCGGCCTGTACGTATACGGGTGCTGTTGTAGCTGCTGAGCTGCAATCGTTAAACCTTATTTGTGGGAGATTTACAGGAACTAGTAAATGGTGCGAACAGTCACAATAAACATAGAATATTGAGAGTAAACCAAAGAAAAACTAAATCACTGAGGAGTAACAGAAATAAGGTCACTGATAACTGGTGACAGCGAAGTAGACGATGAAAATCCTTCCAATACTTGGCAAAATAATACATAATGGACGAAGGAAGGAAAGAAAAATGGCCTAATTTCTCAAATAAATCTACTGGTAAACCCTTATTTAAAAAAAAATATTGGAAAACAGCATTGGAT
Organism: Schistocerca americana; assembly: GCF_021461395.2. NCBI lineage: Eukaryota > Metazoa > Arthropoda > Insecta > Orthoptera > Acrididae > Schistocerca > Schistocerca americana. The sequence goes on along the minus strand of NC_060121.1, from coordinate 747,484,217 downwards.
GAAATTGGATCGTTGATTGCGGGACATTCGGCAAAGAGAATCTAAGAATTTGCAATATCTCTTACAAATTTACGTCTTCGTAAATATTCCACAATAAACTGTAAAATGCATGGAAGAAAATACTTGGCATCAATAGCAGCGATATTTCGTACTGTTTCATTTTCTTGTTGAGCAAGGGTCTATGTGTCATTGTACGTACGCTAATCTACCTTACGTAATCCTCATTGGCCCTAGGAGGGGTATACCATCGCGGCAGCAGAACAGCCAAACGGTCTTTATCGAATACAAGTTTAATAAATTTATCCAACATAATGTTTCTAGAATTTAATCATCTTTCTTCGTTTGTCACCGTCCAGGCAGCGCATTTCTAAACTTGTACTATGCCTGTTGATATGGAAAAATATGAATTGCTAAAACTGGAACAATAGGTCGCACTAGCATCTCGTATGAAATTTGCAGATAGACTGTAATTTCCCCAGAATCCTTCAAACAACTGTTCGACCCGTCTTCACTAATACAAATTTAATGCGATCGCCCAACTACATATCATATATTGATACCACTACTAAGTGCTAATACGATGTGAATTTCGCAAGTTTGTATTTCCTTACGATCGACAACGACAGCACTCCCTCATTAACATCAGCATAGTCAACAACGAATGCCATAGTGCAGCTGATTCTTTCTGATAAATCGTTGATATATACCCAGGTTATCTAGAAACAGGACATCAAAATAGGGGAGCACTTAGTACAACAAGTTAAAGAATTTTCCAGTCTTGTTAGAAAACAAAACATAGTGAAGAAAAGCACGGAAAATACAAGAAGCAGACGAGCAGAGACAGTGAGGGCATTCCTCGCCCATGTAAAACCTTGGCCTTAATTTCACGAAGGAAGCCCGCAGAGAATGTACGTCTGAAACACAGTGTTCTATGATAATAATCCACTGATATTGGGAAATCTCAGAGGTAGAGAATCAAGCCGTTTGAGATTTAGAGAGTGTACCATTACAATGAGATACTGTAATTTACGTAGTCTGATAAGATAAGGAATGAGAACGTGCTACGTGTGGTCGGCAAGGAAAGGAAAGTTTGGAAAACACTGACATGTTTCAAGACAGAAGCGAATAATTATCATAGCACTAGATTAATTGATAACGGCAAAAAGAAGCCGTACAAGAAAACAAATATTGGAATCCGTCTTCTGACTGGTATGATGCGGCCCACCATGAATTTCTCTCCTGTGCCAACCTATTAATCTCGGAACAGCGCATGCAACTTACTTCCTCAATTATTTGCTTCATGTATTCCAATCTCTGTCTCCCTCTACAGTATTTACACTCTAAAGCTGTCTCTAGTATCCTGTCTGTCCTTCTTGTTAATGTTTTCCATGTATTCTTTTCCTATTCGGCTCTGTGCAGAGCCTCTCAATTCGTTACAAGATCAGTCCAATTAATTTTCAACATTCGTCTATAGGACCACAGTTAAAATGTCTCGATTGTCTTCTGTTCCGGTTTTCCCAAAGTCCATGATTCACTACCATAAAATGCTGTGCTCCAAACGTACATTCCCTGAAATTTCTTCCTCAAATTAAGACTTATGTTTGATACTAGCAGACTTCGATTGGCCAGGAATGCACTTTTTGCCAGTGCTAGTCTGGTTTGGATGTCGTCCTTTTTTCGTCCGTTACTGGTAATTTCGCCATCTTCACAGCAGAATACCTTAACTTCATCTTCCTCGTGACCATCAATCCTGATGTTAAGTTTCTCGCTGTTCTCATTTCTGCTAATTTAATTTAATTTGTGGTAAATTACTATGTGACCAAACTGCTGAGGTCATCGGTCCCTGGGCTTAGAAACTACTTAATCTAACTTAAACTAACTTACGCTAAGGACAACACATACACACACCCATGCCCGGGGAAACACTCGCACCTCCGACGGGGGAAGCCGCGCGAACCCTTGCAAGGTGCCTTACACAGCGGCTACCCCTCGCGGCTTCTGCTACTTACCATTACTTCCGTCTTTCTACAATTTACTCTCAGTCTACATTCTGCACGCATCGGACTGTTGATTCCATTCAGAAGATTATGCAATTCTTCTTCACTTTCACTCAGGATGGCAGCGTCATCAGCGAGTCGTATCGTTGATATTCTTTCATTTGAATGTTAATACCATTCCTGAACCTTTAATTCAATCATTGCTTCTTCGATGTCCATATTGAACAGTAGTGGCGAAAAGCTGCATCCCTATCTTACCCACTTTTCAATCCGAGCACTTCGTTCTTGGTTGTCCACTCTTATTATTCCATCTTGGTTTTTGTACATAATGTGTATTACATCTACATCTACATTGATACTCCGCAAGCCACCCAACGGTGTGTGGCGGAGGGCACTTTACGTGCCACTGTCATTACCTCCCTTTCCTGTTCCAGTCGCGTATGGTTCGCGGGAAGAACGACTGTCTGAAAGCCTCCGTGCGCGCTCTAATCTCTCTAATTTTACATTCGTGATCTCCTCGGGAGGTATAAGCAGGGGGAAGCAATATATTCGATACCTCATCCAGAAACGCACCCTCTCGAAACCTGGACAGCAAGCTACACCGCGTTGCAGAGCGCCTCTCTTGCAGAGTCTGCCACTTGAGTTTATTAAACATCTCCGTAACGCTATCACGGTTACCAAATAACCCGGTGACGAAACGCGCCGCTCTTCTTTGGATCTTTTCTATCTCCTCCGTCAACCCGACCTGGTACGGATCCCACACTGATGAGCAATACTCAAGTATAGGTCGAACGAGTGTTTTGTAAGCCACCTCCTTTGTTGATGGACTACATTTTCTAAGCACTCTCCCAATGAATCTCAACCTGGTACCCGCCTTACCAACAATTAATTTTATATGATCATTCCACTTCAAATCGTCCCGTACGCATACTCCCAGATATTTTACAGAAGTAACTGCTACCAGTGTTTGTTCCGCTATCATATAATCATACAATAAATGATCCTTCTTTCTATGTATTCGCAATACATTACATTTGTCTATGTTAAGGGTCTGTTGCCACTCCCTGCACCAAGTGCCTATCCGCTGCAGATCTTCCTGTATTTCGCTACAATTTTCTAATGCAGCAACTTCTCTGTATACTACAGCATCATCCGCGAAAAGCCGCATGGAACTTCCGACACTATCTACTAAGTCATTTATATATATTGTGAAAAGCAATGGTCCCATAACACTCCCCTGTGGCACGCCAGAGGTTACTTTAACGTCTGTAGACGTCTCTCCATTGATAACAACATGCTGTGTTCTGTTTGCTAAAAACTCTTCAATCCAGCCACACAGCTGGTCTGATATTCCGTAGGCTCTTACTTTGTTTATCAGGCGACAGTGCGGAACTGCATCGAACGCCTTCCGGAAGTCAAGAAAAATAGCATCTACCTGGGAGCCTGTATCTAATATTTTCTGGGTCTCATGAACAAATAAGGCGAGTTGGGTCTCACACGATCGCTGTTTCCGGAATCCATGTTGATTCCTACATAGTAGATTCTGGGTTTCCAGAAATGACATGATACGCGAGCAAAAAACATGTTCTAAAATTCTACAAGAGATCGACGTAAGAGATATAGGTCTATAGTTTTGCGCATCTGCTCGACGACCCTTCTTGAAGACTGGGACTATCTGTGCTCTTTTCCAATCATTTGGAACCCTCCGTTCCTCTAGAGACTTGCGGTACACGGCTGTTAGAAGGGGGGCAAGTTCTTTCGCGTACTCTGTGTAGAATCGAATTGGTATCCCGTCAGGTCCAGTGGACTTTCTTCTATTGAGTGATTCCAGTTGCTTTTCTATTCCTTGGACACTTATTTCGATGTCAGCCATTTTTTCGTTTGTACGAGGATTTAGAGAAGGAACTGCAGTGCGGTCTTCCTCTGTGAAACAGCTTTGGAAAAAGGTGTTTAGTATTTCAGCTTTACGCGTGTCATCCTCTGTTTCAATGCCATCATCATCCCGTAGTGTCTGGATATGCTGTTTCGAGCCACTTACTGATTTAACGTAAGACCAGAAAACTTCCTAGGATTTTCTGTCAAGTCGGTACATAGAATTTTACTTTCGAATTCAATGAACACTTCACGCATAGCCCTCCTTACGCTAACTTTGACATCGTTTAGCTTCTGTTTGTCTGAGAGGTTTTGGCTGCGTTTAAACTTGGAGTGGAGCTCTCTTTGCTTTCGCAGTAGTTTCCTAACTTTGTTGTTGTACCACGGTGGGTTTTTCCCGTCCCTCACAGTTTTACTCGGCACGTACCTGTCTAAAACGCATTTTACGATTGCCTTGAACTTTTTCCATAAACACTCAACATTGTCAGTGTCGGAACAGAAATTTTCGTTTTGATCTGTTAGGTAGTCTGAAATCTGCCTTCTATTACTCTTGCTAAACAGATAAACCTTCCTCCCTTTTTTTATATTCCTATTAACTTTCATATTCAGGGATGCTGCAACGGCCTTATGATCACTGATTCCCTGTTCTGTACATACAGAGTCGAAAAGTTCGGGTCTGTTTGTTATCAGTAGGTCCAAGATGTTATCTCCACGAGTCGGTTCTCTGTTTAATTGCTCGAGGTAATTTTCGGATAGTGCACTCAGTATAATGTCACTCGATGCTCTGTCCCTACCACCCGTCCTAAACATCTGAGTGTCCCAGTCTATATCTGGTAAATTGAAATCTCCACCTAAGACTATAACATGCTGAGAAAATTTATGTGAAATGTATTCCAAATTTTCTCTCAGTTGTTCTGCCACTAATGCTGCTGAGTCGGGAGGTCGGTAAAAGGAGCCAATTATTAACCTAGTTCGGTTGTTTAGTGTAACCTCCACCCATTATAATTCACAGGAACTATCCACTTCTACTTCACTACAGGATAAACTACTACTAACAGCGACGAACACTCCACCACCGGTTGCATGCAATCTATCCTTTCTAAACACCGTCTGTACCTTTGTAAAAATTTCGGCAGAATTTATCTCTGGTTTAAGCCAGCTTTCTGTACCTATAACGATTTCAGCTTCGGTGCTTTCTATCAGCGCTTGAAGTTCCGGTACTTTACCAACGCAGCTTCGACAGTTGACAATTACAATACCGATTGCTGCTTGGTCCCCGCACGTCCTGACTTTGCCCCACACCCGTTGAGGCTGTTGCCCTTTCTGTACTTGCCCAAGGCCATCTAACCTAAAAAACCGCCCAGCCCACGCCACACAACCCCTGCTACCCGTGTAGCCGCTTGTTGCGTGTAGTGGACTCCTGACCTATCCAGCGGAACCCGAAACCCCACCACCCTATGGCGCAAGTCGAGGAATCTGCAGCCCACACGGTCGCAGAACCGTCTCAGCCTCTGATTCAGACCCTCCACTCGGCTCTGTACCAAAGGTCCGCAGTCAGTCCTGTCGACGATGCTGCAGATGGTGAGCTCTGCTTTCATCCCGCTAGCGAGACTGGCAGTCTTCACCAAATCAGATAGCCGCCGGAAGCCAGAGAGGATTTCCTCCGATCCTTAGCGACACACATCATTGGTGCCGACATGAGCGACCACCTGCAGATGGGTGCACCCTGTACCCTCCATGGCATCCGGAAGGACCCTTTCCACATCTGGAATGACTCCCCCCGGTATGCACACGGAGTGCACATTGGTTTTCTTCCCCTCTCTTGCTGCCATTTCCCTAAGGGGCCCCATTATGCGCCTGACGTTGGAGCTCCCAACTACCAGTAAGCCCACCCTCTGCGACTGCCCGGATCTTGCAGACTGAGGGGCAACCTCTGGAACGGGACAAGCAGCCATGTCAGGCCGAAGATCAGTATCAGCCTGAGACAGAGCCTGAAACCGGTTCGTCAGACAAACTGGAGAGGCTTTCCGTTCAGCCCTCTGGAATGTCTTTCGCCCCCTGCCACACCCTGAAACGACCTCCCACTCTACCACAGGTGAGGGATCAGCCTCAATGCGGGCAGTATCCCGGGCAACCACAGTCTTAGTCCGATCAGGGGATGCGTGGGACGAGCTGGCCGTCCCCGACAAACCCCCATCCGGACCCCCACAGTGATGCCCATTGGCAACAGCCTCAAGCTGTGTGACCGAAGCCAACACTGCCTGAAGCTGGGAGCGAAGGGATGCCAACTCAGCCTGCATTCGAACACTGCAGTTGCAGTATTACCCGCCTCTCCCTATAGTTTACCCCCATTTTCCTCAAAATTTCGAACGTCTTACAACATTTTATATCGTCGAACGGTTTGTCCAAGACTACAAATCTTATGAACGTGTCTTGATTTTATGTGTCTCGCTTCGGTAATCAATAGCAACATCAGACCGCCTCTCAGGTGGCTTTACGTTTCCTAAAAACAATTTCATGGAATTTGGATGCATGAGCTGTTACGCTGAATGTGCGATAATTCTCGCACTTGTCAGCTTTTGCCGTCGTTGAAACTGTGTGGATGATGTTTTCCTGAAAGTCAGATGGTATATCGCCAGATTCATGCATACTACACATCAAAGTGAGTAGTCGTTTTGTTGCTACTTCCCCAATGATTTCAGAAATTATGGTGGAATGTTATCTATCGCTTCTGCCTCATTTGATCTTAAGTCTTCCGAACCTCTTTCAAATTCTGATTCTAATACTAGATCGCTCATTTCTTCTACACCGACTCTTGTTCCTTTCTCTGTCTGATCGGAGAAATCGTCCACCCTCACACAGGCCTTCAATGTGCTCTTTCCTCCTGCCCGCTCTCTCCTCTGTATTTAACACCTGAAATTCCCATTGCACTCTTGATGTTACCACCCTTGCTTTTAATTTCATCGAAGGCTGTTTTAACTTTTGTGTATGCTGAGTCTGTCCTTCGATTTATTCACATTTTTGATGCAGCCATTTCTCCTTTGCTTGCCTGTACTTCCTATTTATTTCATTCCTCAGCGACTTGTATTTGTGAACTCCTGAACTTCCTGAACGCCTTTGTACTTCATCCTTTCATCGTTCAACTGAAGTATTTCTCCTGTTACCCATGGTTTCTTCATAGTTACCTTGTTTGTATCTATGTTTTCTGTCCAATTTCTGTGATTACCCTTTCTAGAGTTGTCCATTCCTCTTCAAGTAAAGCGCCTACTGAGCTGTTCCTTAATGCAGTATCTACATTATAGAGAACATGAAGCAAATATCTTCATTCCTTAGTACTTCCGTGTTCCACTTCTTTGCATATTGATTGTTCCTTACTAATCTCTTGAACTTCAGCCTACTTTTTATTACTTCCAAATAGCAGTCTTTATCTGCTCCTGAGTACGTCTTAACAATGCAGTATCTGATTTCGGAATCTCTGTCTGACTATTATGTAATGTACCTGAAATATTCTCGTATCTCCCGGTCTTTTCAAAATATACTTCCTTGCCAGCTGAAGTGTATTGCCGAACTCATTCTCCTCTCTCATTCCATATTTATCTGACCAGAAGATCTTGCTTTCTTTTCACTTCACTTAACTGACTCCCACCATATCTAGACTGGGACTCTGCATTTACATTTTCAGATTTTCTGTCGTCCTCATCACCTTCAAACTTCTGACATTCCACGTCCCGACTCGTAGAACGTTATCCTTTCGTTGGTAATTCAATATTTCTCTTATGGTCACCTATCCCTTGCCACTCCCCTCCGAATGCAGGACTGTTCTGGAATCTATTGCCAATGGAGAGATCATTATGACACTTTTCCAACTACAGGCCATTTGTCATGAGGATACGAGTTGTGTGTCTTTAATGAAGTGGTTTCTTTTGTCTTCTGCATCCCCAAGCCGTTAGTCATTGCTGATTCTTCCGTCTTTAGGAGCAGTTTCGCACCCCAAGGGAAAGAGAGTGCTCTGAACCTCCGGAATATTTGACAAAGCCGTTGTCTGAATGAGACTGACTTATTATGCTTGAATTTTTCACTGGAATTGCTGACGACTTTTATTCAAAATGAGAGTGAGGAAGGGGTTCGAGAGCGGGACAGAGGAAGTTTTGATTATCAATCAAAAACGCTGCTCTATTTCACATAGTTTGATTTTTTAATTAATTAAAAAGGTCAGCCAGTCCTCTGATCCCAAACGTTGAGCTACCGTACAGGCTTCGCTAGATCACGGGTGCAACACCTGCTTCCTGTAATAGAATCAGTTGCTAATCAGTCTGTCATGGGTGATGATGAACGATGATACAGTGCTATAACTGGTGTGTTCTGATAAGATAAAAATTCAGGATGAGTCTCGAGGTGTGGTAGTATTTTTGGTTCCAAACAAAAAACTTGAAATGAACATACGCCTTTTTCTTAATCGTATCTAATATACAGCTCTTTGGATATCGCATGCGAATAAGACCGAGGCGACATTCTCGACTTCTCTTGCACATGGTGAGGCGATCGAGTCCCGCATGTATGTGCTCAAGTAAAGAGCCGTACTAACGAGCTCAGAGCAGCAACCAGCAGCCGTCTACAAGAGGCGCAAAATGAACTTCAGTTGACGGTGGACTTCCTTAACACTGCATGTGAGGAAATATACACAGCCAAACAAAACAATGTTTCATTTACTTTCACCTGCATTTGTAATGTTCTCCACTGTTTTTTTTATTATTTTCCTCGGTAACTTTTCAGAAAAGGCTAAATGTTTGTTCAGAATCAATAATACTATCACCCCTCAAGGCACGTACCTTTCCTCCTGTCTCACACTGTGTTCCACGCAGAATCGTCGAAGAAAGCAAGTAGTGGTAAACACCGACTGTTGGGAGGACAAGACGGTGGAGCATCTGACAATAACTTCCGTGATACTAAAAAGACAATTATGACGCATAAATATTAAGGGACGATATGAAATGGAATATATTAGTAAAATAATTCAAGACGCTCGGTGGAAGAACCACTGTGAATAGCAAATTTAGGAGAATGAAATTGAAATCTTATCACTAATTTAATGATCCCTCCACAATAGTATCTTTAAAACTAGAAACATTGGAGATCCCGCTGTCAGGATGGTCAATTTAGCTTGAAATAAGTAATTTCGTCACCACTCATTTTCACTGTTGGCTTGTGTTACGCCTTAACTTGCAGGATCGTCAGAGCTGACTATAGAAATTATTGACAAGATGGACAAATTTCTTCGTAGATCGGCTCTAAACGACTGAAAGTCAGTAGTGATCCTCAGCATTTTTCATTGCTATCTAGTGCCCCTACCCAAAAAAGCACTTGCTGTCAGTCATGGTCACCACCCCATTAGATGCATGAAAACTGACCATTCGTTGTGCTGTGGACGTTATACGCATAGTTGATAGCTCTCCGAGATGTATAAAGTTTAGTGTTTATATTACTGTTAAGTTAAATAAAACAATGTAATAAAAAGGTTAAGGACCGGGTTTAAAATTCAGACTGAAAGATTGTTATAATAAGAATAGTTACATTGCTCGCCACAGTCAAAGTTAGGCAAAATTACAGGACCCATTGAATCAGATGAACAGTCTGATGAGCAAACACTATAGATTGAGACTAAGTCGAAGAAAGACGAAGTAATAAGGTGAGTAAAACTGAGAGTAGCGATAACTTTAACATCTAAATTGGGGTACATCATGTAGACGAAGTGAAGGGATATTGCTGACTTGGAAGCGCGTTTTCAAATAGTGTGAATTCAGTTGAACAGAGGAATGAGTATGAAACATGACTTCATATTTGTAGATTTTGCGAAACTGATTGACTTGGTATAAATAAAACCTGTACCGACAACCCTTGCACTCCGTTTTCAGGCCACAAGTGGCCCATCGGGATCATCTGACCGTCATGTCATCCTGAGCTGAGGATGCGGATAGGAGGGGCGTGTGATCAGCACACCGCTCTCCCTGTCGTTATGATGGTTTTCTTTGTCCGGAGCCGCTACTATTCGGTCGAGTAGCTCCTCAATTGGCAACACGAGACTGAGTGTACCCCGAAAAATGGCAACAGCGCATGGCGGCACGGATGGTCACCCGTCCAACTGCCGGCCACATATGACAGCGCATAACTTTGATGATCTGACGGGCACCGGTGTATCCATGCGGCACGGCCGTTGCCCGACAACCCTTGAGAAGCAAGGAATTGATTACACTTGTATCAGTATGCGAGAGTATGTCAATGCTACAGATTTCATAGGACTTCACCACGATAATGGCAAACTCGGAACTGAAATAAGTATACCTCAAGCAGATTCCATATCACCCAAAACTGTCGTCTAGGAAGATTTAAGAGAGAGAAATTTGTAAGATGTATGCTTTGCCGGCGAGGGGCGAAACATGACAGAATCTCTGACCAGAGAGTAGTTTATCGTTAGTTGTTGCTTGTCGCTAGTCTGCGCTTGTCTGCGCGAGTGGACGGTAGTAGTCGGTCGGCTTTAGTAGCGAGTGGACAGTAGCCAGTCGGTAGTAGTCTGGGGGAGTCGGCATGCGTCGGCTGTGTGCTCTGGTCGCGACTCTGGTCAGGACTCTGGAGGATGGGTATTGTTGTAGAAGGTAAAGAAGCAGCCTTGCGCATATTTAATAATGTATGTTAATTGCAATTTACTTTGTTCAGATAAAATGCCGCAATAACAATTTTTATAATATAAAGTAACTCTTTTAAAGAAAAGCATTCATTTCAATTTCCAATGCATTACCATTGCTTCCAAGAATCAAAAAAAAAATATATATATAGGCCAGCATTGCACGAAGCTGCGTCGAAAAATGACTAATTAAGAGCAGATATAATTGCAGTTTTATTGGGGTAACAACTTTTGCCTTTTTTGTTCAGAATACAGTGCCAAAGGGCAGCGCTGCTGTCCTCATAAAATTCATCAGGTTACAAAACTTTTTTATTACTTTGGTGTTTAGGAATTTTTCTGTTTCGAATTTGACATTAAATGACAATAGAATTTTTGTGGTGACATTAAATGTGAATGCATTTCTGCGCACAGACTATAAATGGGAGCCAACTTTGTTCGGAGGTCATAATATTTAAAATTCATTTAATTATTATTCTTTGGGCAGGCTACACTTCGCCCATTTTTATTTAACATTTTTCGTGCGGAGAGGTTACACTTGGCGACATCCGGCCAGGATCGTATTTCTTTGTGAATCTTCTGAGAAGTAGTCATATATCTGCTCTTATATACTTAAATGTAGTTTGCATCTAGCGCAACGCATTTACTAATTTGTTACTCTTTCTTTCACAGATCATCGGCAATTAGTTGCTCTATGTTGTATTAGTGTTTGTAGCATTTTGCATTGTGCTTGTTTCATTTGTGAATAATTTTGATTTGTGAAAACGCCGCGAAAAACTGTTAACAGTACCTCGCGATGTGTAATGAGTGAAATAGCCGATTTGAATAATTTGACCGATAGTACTTGCGACACGCAGTGTAATGATGACAATCCTCCATTTCTAGACAATCAGTGCGTACCGACCACTAGTAATGTTTTTAATGCTAATGATGAGCAAACAAACTCAGTTGTGTCGTCTGTTAATAACACGCTGCCCAGTTTAACACACCCGGTTTGCTAAATTTACGTAATGGACAGACAAATTTTTCTAATGAAAATGAACAGTGTACTCAAAGTACGTCAGATTTATTTAATTCCGATTTAGTGACCAACAGTGCACATTCGATTGGCAAATCGTTTTGTGAGTCACAGAATAACCAAATGGTTACAGAAAACGTGACAAGTGCAGATACACCATCATACAGTACAGAGAATAGAGTCGCTAATTTTGGCTGGGATCAAGTTATGGCATTATTACTACAAAATAATCAAAATCTCAAACAACGTAGTGAAAATTTCAAACAACAACTTAATGAAAATTCCAAACAACAGTATGAAAGACAAGAGAACAATCACAAACAACTTAATGAAAAATTAGACAACAATTCCAAACAGTTGAATGAAAAATTAGACAACAATTCCAAACAGTTGAATGAAAAATTAGGCAACAATTCCAGACAGCTTAGTGAACAGATTACAGCTGTTGCCGCGCAGTGTCATGATACTAAAGAACAATTACGCGAGGAAATTGAGGCTTGTGCTAGGAAAAGTAGTGAAGAAATTAGATCTGTTGCTCAAGGGATACGAAAACAGCTACAACAGAATCACTTAGAGACGAAATTAGTGCAATCGGTAAAGAATGCTCTGAAAAAGCAACACAGTTACGCGACGAGTTTAAATTAATGACAGCAGAACTTTCGCGCACACTGGATGCAAAAGTAGACGCGGAAAACAGTGAAACGCGTTTCCGTAAATTTATATAGGAACAGAATAAAGTAAAGCGACAAGTCATGGAAACAACTACCGCACAGAGACAGGAAGATAAACGTAAATTGTTTACGAAAGCAAAAACATGCGTAGACAACAATATTGCTACAGTATCAGACGAAATTAATACTATTAAATAGTTGAACACCGAATTGCGTGATGAAATTTCCGATCTTAAATCAAAAACAGACACACACACAGTAGACTTTCAGACAGTGACAGACAGACTCGAACAATTAGAACTAACACAGGATTCCGATGTCATCAAAGGTGACGTTAAAAATTGAAGGAAACCACACGTAAAATACAAAAACAAATTAATGCTTGTGACACTAAAAACGATGATCAGGTAGAAATACTGACTGAAAAATATGATTGGCCAGTCATATTGATGTTATCGAAAGTAATGATGACAGCAAATCAGACGATACTTCACCGATTTCGTTTAATCAAACATCTGAATTCCAAAATTTACAGCAGACGATCAGTGAGATAGATTCGTCTAATAATACATTATGTAGAAAATTGTCAACTTTACAGCAAGAGGTAACAGAGACGAAAAATGTTTAAGCGTTTAATACATCACAGCAGACGCCACTTTGCGAACATTTGTCAGACTCACACGGCCAGTATAATTTAGGTAATTTACAGAGAGTTAGATTCCGAACAGTCACAGACAAATAGATTCTCATACAATCGTGAACCTGTTCAGACGTACAGAGACGATAATTTTGATTACAAACATTTTCTATCAGTAAGAAAATTTAGAGTATTTAAAAATGACAGAACACAGATTCACCCCCTGGATTGGATACAACAATTTAGCTTTGCTTTTCCACCGACTTGGCCTGTAACGCACAAACTTGAATTTATTTGCAGTTTTTTGGAAGGCGAACCGGCAACTCGTATGAGACCGATCGCGAGGCAATGCTATTCGGTAGAAGAATTTCAGAATGCTTTTCTGTCAGCGTATTGGTCGAAGACGACACAACGCGGAATCAAGGATCAATTAATTAGTTTGCCAAACTATGAGAACTCAAATTTTTCCACTGTCACGCAATTTTTTGAACACATGGTCCAACAAAACCAGTACTTACGTGAACCATATAGTGAATCTGCACTTATTCAATTATGTATTTCTAAATTACCATGATAATTAAGAGTGTCACTTTTAACAGGTCAACAGAAAGAAAATATTTCGGCATTCAGAGATCTGTTACAGCTTTTGGAAGTGCAGCAATCGGATTATTCCTTTATAAACAAAAATTTTTCATATAATAACCAAGGTCAACAAACATACAGCAATTACGATCAGCCACGTAATTTCAATAGCAAAGCTAATAGACGCTTCAGAAACGATAACCACCAGAACTTTAATAACAGACAAAATTTTAATTATCAGTATCGACAAAATTATCAGCAAGAGGAACCACATTTTGGTAACAATAGACGTTTTTCCTAACAACAGCAACGAAACTAACCGGTTAGCATACCTAACCAACAATGTAATGTACAAGGCCAACCAGGCTTTAATGTTTCGCCGCGTACGCGTATAGCGTCGCCCCCAACAAATAGTAACGCACAGCAACAAGGGAATCAGTACGTACAGAAGACACACTACTTCAATTCCTATCGCAATGAACCGTATAGAAATGACTTTCACCACAGACGTAAAATTAATGAGCACAATTTTCAGCGTACATTTAATAACAGTCGATCTTATCAGCAGCAAGAAGATCAGCAACAACATATTACCATGAATGAACCAGACAGTAGGTATCATCCAGAACGTAATACGTCAGGAAGAAATAACAGAACAGTTCAAATAGTCGAAATGCCACAGCATCCTCCTGAAAATAATAACACATCAGATAGAATTTAACTAGATACAGTACAGGTTGCATCTTCCAGCAACGTAAGCAATACTTCAGATACACAGAATCTTGTTCACGAAAATGTTATTACTTTTGACGACATCCGAGACACTGTTTTGCAGGAAAAACCAGTTGTTCAAAAAACCATTTCACACCCTGTCATCGAAGTTAGAATTGGGTCATCGAAATTTTCAGCAGTAATCGATTCTGGATCACCTATGTCAGTTCTAAATGAAGAAACTTTCAACGAGTGTAACAAAGAGAATACCTATCCTACGTTACAATTAGGCAAAACGAAAGTAAAAGGAGCAGTATCTAGTAAAGGAGTAGATGTAAAATTACAGACACATTTATCATTTTGTACTGCAGGTCATACATTTCACTCAAATTTTTGGATTGTTCCCTTATTGACGACAGACATTATTTTAGGTACGAATTTTCTGGTACAACACGATGTCATTATTGATTTTCAAAATTCCTATTTAATGTTGAAGGATGAAAATGTACAACTGGCTTTAGAATTTCAGCACTCTTTATCGGCAGAAGAACAAACAATTAATCGGCTCTGAGCACTATGGGACTCAACTGCTGAGGTCATTAGTCCCCTAGAACTTAGAACTAGTTAAACGTAACTAACCTAAGGACATCACAAACATCCATGCCCGAGGCAGGATTCGAACCTGCGACCGTAGCGGTCTTGCGGTTCCAGACTGCAGCGCCTTTAACCGCACGGCCACTTCGGCCGGCAACAATTAATCGTAAAGAGGTCATTTCCGCATTACGTAACATAGACTGTCATTTCACATTGTTCACAGATACGTACGTACATAACTATAATGCTCCAGACGAAGCAGAGTATGACGTTATACAGATGATATCTGATAAAGTTAAACAGAGCTGTGCAAATACAACCGACGATGGCACGCAACTACACAAAATTCTTTTACAGCAAGCTCCAGTTTTTGACAACGTTCCCGGTACTACGTCCGGTTTTATGTATGAATTTCAAGTTAAACAGCACGACACATTTAAAGCCAAACATTATCCCATTCCGTATATTCACAGAGAACAAGTTAAGAAAGAATTGCAAGCTATGCTTGACCAAGGAATTATTGAAGCGGCAGTTAGTCCGTACATAAACCCGCTACATACTGTTAAGAAAAAGGATGGTTCACTTCGCCTTGTACTTGATTCGCGTCACATCACTGACATTATTATTAATGAAACAGATCGCCCACAGACACTAGAAGAACTTCTACAGAAATTTCATGGTACTGCTATTTATTCCACATTATATCTGAAATCGGGATTTTGGCAAATTCAGCTCCATCCGAACAGCAGAAAGTACACAGCATTTCTCTGTTTTGGTGACTGTTATCAATTTTGTAAATTACCATTCGGTTTAACTATTTCTTCAGCAGCTCTTATTCGCGGTTTGAATACAATACTTCCGACAGAACTTAAAGACAGAATCACAACGTACGTAGACGACATTCTTATTGCAGAAGCTAACTGGTGTGAACACAATCTGAATCTTGAACGACTGTTGCAAACTTTTCGTGCGCAAGGACTCACAGTTAATCTCAGTAAATCGCACTTTGGTAAAACTTCTATAAAATTTCTTGGACATATAATTTCAGCAAAAGGTATTACGCCTGACCCGGAAAAACTTCAAGCTTTACGTGACATTACTGTTCCTGCGACGAAGAAACAACTACGCAGTTTTTTGGGTCTAATTAACTTTTTTCGTAAATTTATTCATTACTCTGCTTTAAACACCCCTAGATTATGTCAATTGACAGGTAAAAACACTATTTGGTCCTGGGATAGGCAAGCACATTCTGAATTTGTGAACCTGAAAGAAGCCTTGTTGAATGCACCACTTTTATCACACCCAGATCTTACCAGAAATTTTTCCATTTCCACCGAAAGTTCTAACACCGCTTTAGGCGTACACATTTTTCAGGAAATTGATGAAGATGGTTGTACAGTAATTAAAAACATCGCTTTCGCAAATCGCATTCTGTCACCTGCTGAACGAAATTATTCTGTTACAGAACTTGAAACATTATGTGTTGTATGGGCTTTTACCAGATTTAGGCATTTTCTTTATGGAAGACACACTACCGTTTACACAGATCATAGAGGGATACAATTTTCACTTTCGGCTAAATTTACACACGACAGTTTGAGTAGATGGAAACTTTATTTGCAGGAATTTAATTTTACAATTGTTCATATTCCCGGCACACAAAATATTGTAGCAGACGCACTATCCCGTTCTCTTAACAACAATCAGCAAGACATCGCAACCAACTTCTGCAAAGCAAATTTCAGCGTCATGTACGTTCACAAGTTGCATTTGAAAATTTCATTTCGTCGTCATTACGAGACATAGCACAAGAGCAGAGTAAAGACAAAGTATGGATAGAAATTAAACACCTTTGACGAGATAGGAAAATGTTACCATTAGAAACCACTACACTGTACGCAATGACATTCTGTTTCGCCGCTCTCATCCTGACAGCAACAATTGGTATAAGACGTATACGACAAGTTTTAACGTCATGTAAAATCTGCCAGAAAGCTAAATCAGACACGACTTCACACATTCCTCCATTACATCCCATTGTACCTGTTAAATTGAGACATATGGCCGCTGTAGACATTTTTGGTCCGATTCCCAGAACTAATACAGGTTTTTGCTACATCTTTGTCGCTGTTGAACGTACCTCAAAATTTGTTACCTTCACTCCATTACGCAAAGCTACTGCTAAAACTGTTTCGAAAGCATTTGTAAAACATTTTCTATTTCATGTAGGGCATGTGTTGAAAGTAATTTCCGACAATGGATCACAGTTTCGATCTGCTATATGGACACGTATGTTACGAGCTAGAAACATTTCTCCGATCTATATATCCAGGTACCATGCTTCTTCGAACCCTTGTGAACGATTAATGAAAGAAATTGGCAAACTGTGTGGAATATACTGCCATAAAAAACATATCGATTGGGACACACACATACTCTCATTCCAGGATGTAATTAATTCCATACCAAATGAATCTACTATGCTATCTCCGTCTGTTATACTGAAAAATGTTGAACCACCTAACAAAATTAAAGAATTAGTAACCTTTCCTACATCTCGTCGACTACGACACCATGAAATAATTGACATTGCGCTGAACAACATCAAACGTGCCGCAGAGCGCCGGAGAAGACAGCAAAAACAGGTTTGTACACGCCGTGACTTTCACATTGGACAGAAGATATTAGTACGTACACACTATTTATCCTACAAAGGAAAGAATAAATGCAGCAAATTTGAGCTTCTATACACAGGTCCATATCGGATTCGCAGCATTCCTCACCCCAATGTAGTACACGTCGAAACTTTGAGAACCAGAAAAACCAAAGGGAACCACCACATATCCAACATCAAACCTTTTATTGAATGAAGATACTTTATGACTTATCACACTGTAATGTCATTTCCTATTTTTTTTATGACCGCTGATGCAATTATATTCACATGAACACCTACTGATGATTGTCGTATTTTTTCTTGGGAAGTTCCCTGCAAGCTAAGGTTAGCAGGCCGCTTTTCTTGTCGTTACACGTGAGACCGTGCATATTTTCCATTTTTCATGTATGTACGATTGTTCTCCTGTTTTGTTTGTATGAACTATGAAATATTTAAGATATAACAAACACCAGTTGACTTTGACATTTTGCCTTATGATATCTCAACATCGTGACTATTTTAATTTTTTTTTTTTTTTTTTTTTTTTTTTTTTTTTTTTTTTTTTTTTTTTTTGCTGCAACATTGTGATACTTTGTGTACATTTTTGCATCTGAGCACTGTCGGATTTTTTGACATATTACGTTTTCTGTCATGCTATGCTGTATGCTCAATTATGTTACTTATAACCAGCTTTTATTTAATGGGTATATGATATAAATGCAAGACATTAATCTTTGTTCATCGTTTTCAGAGAGAAATAACGTATAAACGAAATAAATTAAACAGAAATGGGAATTTCACCTTCGGAGTGAACGAAAGAAAATGCAATACCTCGTGACGAAGAGTAAATGGATCAGAATTAACAAGCATTAACAAGAATATACTATACACATCGTATGATAGCAGTCTTAACTAATTTTTTATTTCAGAATACGAGGCGATTGATGCAGGCTGTCAGACAGAACTACACATCTTAGTTTTATTGATGAAATATGCTAGAAAAAAGGAATAGTTGTATAGTGAATAATGAAGTGACTTTTTTGCAGATGATAATGAATGGTGATGAATAATGATGAAGAATATGCTACTATGGATAATGAAGTTTTCCTTTACAGATGATGATAATAATGGAGTTACGATAATATGAATAATGAAGTTTTTCTTTACAGATGAGGATAATGATGAAGTTTATAGATTTACTGTTAGTTAAGTGATGCTATGTAGTTATTTAAGTATTTGTTGCAGTTCGTTTTGACAGTATGTCTTATATCGCGTGGTATGATGACTGAAGGTTTTGGAAAGGACAGCTAGAGAACATATATATTTTTATACACATTTCACTACCTGTTAATTCGAAGTTCACTACTTTTCAGCATAATATGCGTTTCCTCTTTCAGTTTAATAATCCATGTTGTATATTTTGCAGGAGAAATTATTCATGAAATTAATGTGCTATAAGCAGTTGTTCATTAAACGTATGTCATTTATGAATGTGATCACATATCCTCTACTTCTTTCATAACCTTGCTACAGCTGACTCATGACGAATGACGTTACACATCTTCATTTGCAGCAATAACTCAAAAGCAAATATTGTTATTCCCCAGTAATTAATTATGGATCCCAACGCAATGCATTGCTAGCACAAAAAAGAATATGCTTTGTAACTGGCCAATGAGTGCCAATGATTACTATAACTAAGTGAATTATGCTAATACTATGCCATTCATTAGTTCCTGTTTTCAATGATGACTTCTGATGGTTTGTAAGTGGACAATGAGTGCCAATGTTCTCTGTAAACAGATGATTTATGAACATTATTCTGTAATACTACTACATGGTACAGAAATGTTCAGTAACTGGGCGATGAGTGCCATCAATTACTCAAATCAGTTGTTAGACTAGTGTAATTCTCAATGAAGACCTTCTGACATAATTACCAGAAATTACTGCAATATCCGATTGTCCTGTCTATCCTCATGATTATGGAGCACTATACTTGGTTTTTGCACTAATTCTACGTTGGTGTACTTTACAAGAACATGGTGTTGACACGACATGCTGTCCACCACCTAGAGCGATGGAGATGTTATTATGGTCCCACTGTTTGGTGTACCTAGTGTACTACCAAAATGATAGCATGGAATATTATTACGACATTTCAGTGTTTTGTCTACACTGATTAATACTTCAAGGAAAAGAACTACAGATTGTCTCACTTGGTGTTGTGCTTCTATAGTAAGATATGGACTTTCAGTGCAACTGCGTGCAACCTAAAGTGCTACAACCACGGCGCAATCCTTCCCATTCCTTTCCTTGTTCTTGTAAAATGGTAAACACTTATACAATGCGTTTAAATTCATGTAAAATGATAAAGACATATACAGTGCGTGTGCACTTTATGCCATTTGTACTCATTACGTATACATTTTGTGATTCCCAGATATGTTCTGTAATACAGAGCGTGTGCACTTTCATCGTTTTGTTAAGTTTTACAGTGCATGTGCACTTTATGATTTGTACTCATTGCCTATACATTTGTGACTTCCCAGATATGTTCTGTACTACAGTGCATGTGCACTTTCTTCATTTTGTTAACATGATTTGTATTCATTGCTTATACATTTTTGTGATTTCCTGATATGTTCTTAACTACAGTGTCTCAACGTGCCGTTAGGCCCCAGTACCGATACGGCGACGTAGGGTTGAAATATAAGCATCAGTGTGGATAACTGTTGCAGACAGTCAACTTTACTAATAAACCTGTTATATCCTAACAAGAGCAATAGAGGTGCTGCTCTTCGCAAGTATCGACGCATTAAAGGAATACGGAGAGGTGTTCCTTCTGCGCCGAGGTTGAAAAACGTGATCTGGAAGTTAGAATTAAATGGAGATTTTGGAAATGCTCCTGAGAGAGGCCGGTGGCCGACTGTGTCAGAAATTGTTGAAGAAGTTACTATTGCTACGGCTGAGAATGCTAAAGAAATGTGTGATCCTTAAGAAGTGCAAGAGTTGTGTCACGACA
This sequence comes from Schistocerca americana, assembly GCF_021461395.2. NCBI lineage: Eukaryota > Metazoa > Arthropoda > Insecta > Orthoptera > Acrididae > Schistocerca > Schistocerca americana. The sequence goes on along the minus strand of NC_060121.1, from coordinate 747,463,778 downwards.
ACTGAACATTCCATGGGCAATCGTTCGAGAAGTGCTGCGAACAGTTGTCAAATGGTTTCTGAAGTGCGGGTTCAGGCTGTCGTGGATGCAGACACTCGTCACGCTGAGCAACATTTGTAACCTAGAACGTAAACATGGTAGGGCCGGCCGGTGTTGCTGAGCGGTTCTAGGCGCTTCAGTCTGGAACCGCGCGACCGCTACGGGTTCGTATCCTGCCTCGGCATGGATGTTTCTGATGTCCTTAGGTTAGTTACGTTTAAGTAGTTCTAATTTCTAGGGGACTAATGACACCAGATGTTAAGTCCCATAGTGCTCAGAGCCATTTGAACCACTTGAAACATGGTACGCAATTAACAAATGTTACCCTCTCATGTGTAAATTAAAATGTGTTTCTTTCAATGGTTTATTCGCTTTTTCTCCATTTCCTTACATATATGGGCACGAAGTTTGTCGTACGGTCAGTTGTTTTTCATATGGGTCGTCTTGAGATCCTACGGGTTGTATGACAATGTGCATGTAGTGTGGATCACGAAATAAAATACGATCTTTCCCATCAAGTCGCCTACAATCAGAGCTTAAACTGTACACAAATTTTATATCAGCTCGGAGCCCCCATGTGCTGTTACAAAAAAAGATTTATCCACATATTACACAGTGCAAACACTGCAATGGGCCTCCGCACATCTGGTTGGACTTACAATTTGCCTACGTTTTGTCTATGGGGTGCCAACTCACATTTATCGCAATAAACCCAATGTTCCATGAAAGTACGAGTATCCAATACCAATATAGGCAGGATTTTATACGCAAAAATCACGTTTCTCTTTTGTAAAATTTCACAAATTCAAGTTTACTTCCAATTAGAACACAGAAAAATCGAAAGTCACAGTTCACAATAAATTAATTTGACAGCCTGACCGACTTTCTTCATATCTTGAAGGTGGTTGAATAAAGCACTGTTAATTGCGTGATTTATCTTCAGAAAACCGTTAAAGTTCCACATTATATCAAACCATACATTCCACAATGGCCACACGCTGATATCTCATAAGTATGGATTGTATAACACGCAATCCGAAAAGTAACAATTTCAACAAATGCCAAAATATATCTATGTCCGAAGGTAGCAACTCTGAATAATGCAGACACGCGAACTAGCGGAAATTTCACCGCTCATCATATAAAACTTTCTCCTAACATAGCCTGACCGCCGCCAACGGCGTCCGAACCTAGATTCCCCTTCATATTGTCACTGTTCACCCCAGAAACCTCAGTCAAGCACCACTGAAGTCAGTTAAAGTATTTAACTTGAAAATTCTGGAATTCTTAATATTAACCTTTTACACGCATAGAATACATCAAATCACACGAAAATTTTCCGAGAAATATTGTGCTGTTATCAGTTTTCTTTTATCTACCATAGTTTATTTATAAACAATAATTTCTATGGTTCAGTTTTCGGTTTTATGATTGTAAATATCGACAAACAATTTAAGTTACACATTAAAAAATTTTCTGTGTAGCTAATGTTTGCAGTACTGCCGCGACTTTTTATGTTTCTCTATTTGTCTAGTAAGAAAAGCTGTCTTTAACTGCGCGAAATCTACTTTTCGGTCTCTCATTTAAATATGTGAATAATGTCAGCGAATCGATTATCACAGTCCAATAGTTTTACGAGATGTATCCGTAGACACCCCATTTGTAGCAATCTCATAATGCATAGCCGAGATTTTCACTTTCACTGTTCTGGAATTATTTATAACATTTAACTTACAATAAGTTATAAACTAATACGGATATCGAAGACACGTCTTCACAGGCGTAATCGTCTACCTTTTCCGCTTCAAATGAGCCTACTGGCTCTTCAGTGACACATCTGGTTCAATATTTATTAATTTTGGAGTAAGCTTTAATTTTTCACTGAACCCGAAAAGCAGCCATGAGAAAGGAGCAGGCATTGTGCTGCACAACGGAAGGGTTTTGCCGGTCACGTGGTCACCTTAGCGGCCGGTGGAAGTCCAGAGAGAACCTCATCTGTGGAGCATACAGCGAAACTGGCCCTCCAAGTGCTCCTGCTAAGCTGATTTCAGCTGTCAACACGAATATGACCCCATCTTAGCCGCCACCTGTGTGTCCGAGATCACGCCTCTGTGACTGAATGAAGTGTCTCTTCGCTTTATAGTAGGCTTTCATGTTACACTTTCAAGCAGTGAATGTTAAAATATAACCACCCTGTAGTTTGAATGCAGGCTTAAAAATCATTTACACTCAGATAGAACTCACATGAAATCAATGCATCAAGGAAGAGAAAGAGTGAATCAGTTTTTAGGCATAGGGCAATTCAAGACATGGACTGGATGATTATGAAAGAAAATAAGAAGAAGAAAAAGTGACCTGGAGTACTTTTGATGTGCTACACTATTCGCCATAAAAATAGCAGTTCCAGTAATGGTAGCAAATAATGCCACTGGCAAATAAGGAAATTTTATTTATTGTCTGTATATAGTACAGCAGGAAAGCCATATGATTTGTGGATCATTTGAGATTGTGTTGTTGTTGTCATCTCCAGTTCGCAGACTGGTTTGATGCATATGACTTCATCAAAACTCCGGGGAAAAAATACCCCTCTTATTCACAGTTTTGACCCAAGAAATACCTGATAACACTAGATACGGTCTCATAAACATATCCAGAAGTAGGGGATGCTTACATTGCACTCCTGGAAGTAATGGAGGTGTAACAAGAATTTTCATGAATTTAAAATCACGATTACTTCTCGAACTTTCGTAGCCTGATTCGGTGAACACGTAGCTGATGTTTCTTGTAGATAAACCTATGCATTGACAATATCAGCATCAGACTATATCCAAACATCTATCTACAGTAGAACGAGAAATATGGCACTTACATCAAACATAATTTGGAAAACAGCAAGTAGTCCCAAAGTCTCAGCAGCCCTTCTTACCTTCCAGGTATTAAAAGCATGCCGGCCGGAGTGGCCGTGAGGTTCTAGGCGCTGCAGTCTGGAGCCGAGCGACTTCTACGGTCGCAGGTTCGAATCCTGCCTCGGGCACGGATGTGTGTGCTGTCCTTCGGTTAGTTGGGTTTAATTAGTTCTAAGTTCTAGGCGACTGATGACCTCAGAAGTTAAGTCGCATAGTCCTCAGAACCATTTGAACCATCAAAAGCATACAAACAACTGTAAAAGGCTTCTGCCTAATTGACGTTTGACGTACTGATTAATACTTCTGTTGAAGACGGACCTCGCAATAAACTACGTACTCAAATTACATGTAGATTCTAAGGTGAATATAAAAGCACATGTGTCGCAGAAATTTAGTATTCATTTCTCAAGTTACTCTGAAAATTCCTGCTGATTAAGAGTCTCTTGGAAAACGAAACAACTTAAAGATTACACCTCTCCTGTGACGGACCACATAGTGTACAGGGACACGATACATTAAAAACTGAACAAAGAAAAATTGTAGACACGTTAACAAAGACTGATAACACTGGTAGTAGCAGGAATATGATGTAGCCAGTAACTCAACAAAACAGGTGAATGAGTGGAAATCCGATGCTGCACCATAGGCTTGGGCAACGATTTACCTCTTCGCACAATGGAAGTCTGAACAAAAGTGAGGGAAAATTTAAAGACTTGAGACGCTGTAGACAGAATATTACACTGAGATGCAAAATGCATGCAACAACTTCAACACTATTTTCGTAATTCGTAGGATTTGCTGAAAGGAATGAACAGTCTAATGAGTACAGAATAAGGACTGATAGTAAATCGAAGACAGACGAAAGTAATGAGAAGTTGCAGGAAAGAGAACAGCGAGAAACTTAATATCAGCATTTATGTCCACGTAGTAGATTCAAGTGAGAAATTCTGCTACCTAGGCAGTAAAACAACTCATAACGGACGGATTAGGGAGGATATAAAAAGCAAATTACCAGTGACTAAAAGGGCATTCCTGACCAAGAGAAGTCTACTAGTATCAAACATAGGCCTAATCTCAGGAAAGAAACTTCTGAGCTTGTACGTTTGGAAGGCATCATTGAATGGTAGTGAAACATAGACTGTGGGAAAACCGGAACAGGAGAGAATCGAAGCTTTTGAGATATGGTGCTACTGAAGAATGTTGAAATTAGGTGGACTGATATGATCAAGAATGAGGAGGGTCTTCACAGAATCGACAAGGAAAAGAATATGTGGAAGATATTGACAAGAAGAAGGGACAGGATGGTAGGATGTCTGTTAACACATCAGGGAATAACTTGCATGGTACGAGAGGAAACTGTAGAGGGTAAAAACTGTGAAAGAAAATAGAGATTGGAATACATCCAACAAACAAATGAGGACGTAGGTTGCAAACTCTACTTTGAGACGAAGAGGTTGGCACAAGAGAGGAATCCGTGGCGAGCTTCATCAAACCAGTGAGGAGACTTGCGGCTGAAAATAAAATGCAGTCAGTACTATCAGAAAGTAACCTGAATTCAGATACACAACTGCGATGAGCAAGCTGCGTGAAAAGTCTTCCAGAATACAGTACGTGGAACGGACGAGGTAAGACGAGCGAAAAGCCAAGAACAGAATGTTTTGTCCGCCGTAAAACAAGACTCACAAACACGTGATACGGCTCGCACAGACCAATCATTGGTCCGTACAACCTGTCTCCAAAGTATAGGCTAGTAGACATGCCTTCTCTCGACTAGTCAAAGACTGAAGTACATTAAGCATCCAATAACCCTGGTTCATAACGTCTCTGCAACAGACTTGCGACTCAGAACACGAATAAGAATAACTAGTTTGATGCATGGCATTTTAACAAAGTGTAGCTTGTGTGGTTGGTTGACTTGTTGAATAACTGAGTTATCGTTGAGGTCTCTGTCATCTCTCCTCTTAAGATTGTAAATCATTGTACCAATTATCGTTGTTGCCTAGCTGATCACCCACCTGCTGATCTTCTGTTCCGAGCGTTGGAGCTTTTTACAGAAGGTGTCCCGCCGCGTAGTGAAGAATTGATTAAAGCGACAACAGGCAAGATACAGACTAATGAAAGCCAGTATCGTCAAGTAATGCGTCTAACAAGAAAGGGACAAATAAAAGAGCGATAGCCTTGTTACAAGCTTCTTAACGTATCACTCACAGTAAAGCAACCTCTAGACGAGCAATGGACTTTCTGTAGGACCAGTCAGGAAAATAAAAATTCACACAAACAATAATGTCTTCGTATAAAGACAAATACATAAATAAAGTGCAAAATAAATTAATGTGAATCACTATAACGAAGAAGCTAGCCATGAGTCAAGAATGACGTCACATGTCAATTTTCAGCACCGATATTTCGCAGTTCAAATATGACGACGGTGTAGACACAACAATCGTAGTTGCAGCGAGCAACGTGATTGTGAACATCACGAGCACCTCGCGGATGGTTAACACAAGGCTTCTCTGAAGGTAATGCAAGCAGCAGTTGTCACAAAATGGCGGTAACTGCTGCACAATGAACCTCGCGATGTCGAAACGTTCAGCAGTTGCAACGGAATGGGATAAATAGTGGTTCTCAGTACTACTTAAAGACCTCTGTTGCGGTGTTGTAGCCAACATAACAGAAGTTGGAGGTGTAAATGTTTCTTCTCTCATGGCCGGCTGGAGCATTCGGGTTCTAGCCTTGAAGCTGGGTTACCAGAACTGCTGCGGATTCCCAGAATACGGGACACTTTGCATGACTCCGTCGTCCAGTGGCTTCAACGACGATTCGAAATAACAGTCAGGGAACCAAGCTAGATTTCTCCATCAAGGATGTCAAAATTACTCTGCCCCATCCAACCAATGAGCATCTACGTAGCCAATACCTTGGTAGTGTCTGCAGAAAATTAGTTTGGTAATATTAAGTAGGATTGACGACTTGTTAATTAATTGACTTATTGGTCTCTGTTTAACATAGATGTGTTTGAAATTTTGTTGTGGTTTCGATTCTGTGATAGAATTTAAGGATTAACTTTATTACTGTCCCTTCCTTCGTGTTGGGGACTGGTCTGGATAGACGCTTTGGCCTCGCTATATGTCTTGAGTACTTAGCAAAGTCACTGCGTTACAAAACGAAGTTCATCACACTATTGGCCACACCCCTCCCCCCCCAAAAAAACTATCCAAACGCTGATCTAAATCAAAGGAGATTGTGATGAAAATCGTTCATTAAAATGAGAACTTCCAAGTTTTTCATTCTTAAGCGAATTCTGAACCGCAAGTTTGTTGCAAAGACAGAGTTATCGATTGCTTTGTGTATTACAGCCTTTGACTCGTCTGGTGAATGCATCTTTGCTGACTTTGTAACGGATCAGTCACAGGCCTGCTTTGGCCGTGTCACGTGGTTGTCAGCGCCATTTTACCGCGGACAAACAATTCTGCTCTTTGCTTTTCCCTTATCCCATCAGGCCGGTTCAACGTGTTGTACTCTGTACTACTGGTGTCACAGCATGCTAATAAACGCTGGGTTTTTGAATGGAGGATACTTTCCAATCCCTGTTCTCAGGATACGAAGTATGAGTATCATGGTGAGGGTGTGGTATACATTTTGCGCCTTGTTGTAATACATTCTAAAGTCATGGAACCGCGATATGCACGTATACAGATGGTAATAGTAGTGCTGACATAAGGTGTAAAAGGGCAGTGCGCTGCCGGAGCTGTCATTTATACTTACTTGATTCATGTGGAATGGTTTGCGACATGATTATGGTCGCAAGACTGGAATTAACAGATTTTGAACGCGGAATGGTAGTTAGAGTCCGACGCATGATACTTTTCACTCTATAACCTTTAGAGGATTCAATATTGTGTGATCCACGTTATCACTAGTGTCCCGAGAATGTCAAATTTCAGGTGTTATCTCTCAGTGTGAACAGCTCAGGGGTCGGCTGCCTTCACTTAACGACCGAGAGCAGCAGCGTTTGCGTTGAGTTGTCAGTGCTAACAGATAAGCCGCACTGCGTGGGACGTACGGCGAACGTATCCGTTAGGACAATGCGGCGAGATTTGGCGATGATGGGGTATAGCAGCAGACAACTGATACGAATGCCTCTTCTAACAGCACAACATTTCCTGCAGCGCCTCTCCTGGTCTCGTGACCATATCAGTTGGACTCGACTGGAAAACCGTGGCCTGGTCTGATAAGGCACGATTTCAGTTGGTACGAGTTGATGGTATGTTCGAGTGTAGCGCGGACCCCCATAAAGCCGTGGGCCCAAGTTGTCAACAACGTACTGTGCAAGTTGGTGGAGGCTCAGTAATGATGTGGGTAAGTTTACATATAATGGACTGGGTCCTCTGATCCAACACAATCGGTCATTTAGTGTAATGGTAATGTTCAGTTACTTAGAGACCATCTGCAGTCAATCATTAACTTTGTGTTCCCGAACAGCGATAGAATTTTTATGGATGACAATACGCCATGTCACCGAGTCACAATTGTTCGTGATTGGCTTGAAGAACATCCTGGACAGTTCAAGCGAATGACTTGGCCATCCAGATCAGCCGACATGACTCCCATTAAACATTTCTACTATAAAATCGAGAGGTTATTTCGTGCACAAAATTCAGCACCCGCAACACTTCCACAATTACGGAGGGCTATAGAGACAGCATGGTTCAATATTTCTACAGGGGGCTTCTAACGAGTCCATGCCACGTCAAGTTACTGCACTGCGCATGGCAAAAGGAAGTCCAACACGATATTAGGAGAAATCATTTCAGGCCTATGAACGTGCCTTCAGTTGTGTACAGTCTTAACTTATGTTGTTCATGGCTGGGTTTTAAAGTATCGGATTATCATTCATTCGCCCTCTGTGCTCCCCCTGTCTTGTTAAAATCTGAACATAAATACGAATGATTGCAGGAAATTGGCCTGTTTAAAACGCCTTCTTACAGCAGGAAAGACGTTGACAAATCAAATTTTCTTACAATCTTTCTGACCGATCGATGGACATAAATGAACCTATAAATGTACATTAGTTATCCAGTTTCCAATCGGCACGTTCATGATTACACTTACAAATTGCGAAAATCCCCAATCTTAAAGTCATATTCATGTTCAGTGAGTTTATACGACTTGGGTTGTTCTCTTAACACACTTCCGCACAAACCCTGTAACTGTAATGTTACACGAGGCCTAAGCTTGTCTACCGGCCGCCGAGCATTCCTCTGCCATTTGGCGTCATGCGGACGCGGAATGAAGCGTCATGTAGTCACCACGCCGCTCACCCCACCATTTTACAGGCTTTTCAGACCATGGAGCCGCTACTACTCAGTCCAGTACCTCTTCAGTTGGTATCGTGAGGCTTAGTGCAACCTGTGCGAGGTATGCCACCAAGAAAAAAATTCTTGGCAGTATTAGGAATCGAACCCGGGTCCTCCTCATGTCATACTACACTGACCTTGGATGAAATTATAATGAAGAACAAAAAATGAATGGAGCCTGAGATGTCGTCAGCTACTACGAATATCTCTAGGCAGCTAAGCTAGAAATTAATTGTGCTGCCGATAAAATGAGTATTGAGCAGTTAGTATGAACAAACACGGTTGCTCTAGGCAACTGATGGTAACAGATTCTCTACTGCAGCATAACTGCAAAGTGCACAAACGTATGGCAAGCTACACTCCAGTTATCGGTTTAACGGTGTCAGTGAAATGTAAATAAATTTGGCGAGAACATATTCGAATGAATGATTACTTCAACTCAAAATATAACCCGTAGTACAACGAAAATACTATTTATTGATATATGAAGCACTTGTTATTCTTTTGCACCACCCACAAAATAAGAATCCTACGACAACAGCAAGAATAATTAAATGAACTTCGCCCCATGAACCATGGACCTTGCCGTTGGTGGGGAGGATTGCGTGCCTCAGCGATACAGATAGCCGTACCGTAGGTGCAACGACAATGAAGGGGTATATGTTGAGAGGCCAGACAAACGTGTGGTTCCCGCAGAGGCGTAGCAGCCTTTTCAGTAGTTGCAGGGGCAACAGTCTGGATGATTGAATGATCTGGCCTTGTAACACTAACCAAAACGGCCTTGCTGTGCTGGTACTGCGAACGGCTGAAAGCAAGGGGAAACTACAGCCGTAATTTATCCCAAGGGTATGCAGCTTTACTGTATGGTTAAATGATGATGGCGTCCTCTCGGGTAAAATATTCCGGAGGTAAAACAGTGCCCCATTCGGATCTCCGCGCGGGGACTACTCAGGAGGACGTCGTTATTAGTAGAAAGAAAACGGGCGTTCTACGGATCGGAGCGTGGAATGTCAGATCCCTTAATAGGGCAGGTACGTTAGAAACTGCAAAAAGGTGGGAATTTAAGGAGATGGGACCTGGATAAACTGACTAAACCAGAGGTTGTACAGAGTTTCAGAGAGAGCATAAGGAAACAATTGACAGGAATGGGGGAAAGAATACAGTAGAAGATGAATGGGTAGCTTTGAGGGATGAAGTAGTGAAGGCAGCAGAGGATAAAATAGTTAAAAGACGAGGGCTACTAGAAATCCTTGGGCAACAGAATAAATATTGAACTTAATTGATGAAAGGAGAAAGTATAAAAATGCAGTAATTGAAGCAGGCAAAAAGGAATACAAACGTCTCAAAAATGAGATCGACAGGAGGTGCAAAATGGCTAAGCAGGGATGGCTAGAGGACAAATATAAGGATGTAGAGACTTATCTCACGAGGGGTAAGATAAATACTGCACAGGAAAATTAGAGAGACCTTTGGAGAAAAGAGACCCACTTGTATGGACATCAAGAGCTCAGATGGAAACCAAGTTCTAAGCATAGAAGGGAAAGCAGAAAGGTGGAAGGAGAATATAGAGGGTCTATACAAGGGCGATGTACTTGAGGACAATGTTATGGAAATGGAAGAGAATGTAGATGAAGATGAAATAGGAGATATGGTACTGCGCGAAGAGTTTGACAGAGCACTGAAAGACCTGAGGCTGAAACGCTGAGAACTACTGACAGCATTCGGAGAGCCAGTCCTGACAAAACTCTACCATCTGGTGAGCAAGATTTATGAGACAGTCGAAATACCCTCAGACTTCAAGAAGAATATAATAATTCCAATCCCAAAGAAAGCAGGTTCTGACAGATGCGAAAATTACCTAACTATCAGTTTAATAAGTCACGGCTGCAAAATACTAAAGCGAATTCTTTACAGGCGAATAGAAAAACTAGTAGAAACCGACCTCGGGGAGATCAGTTTGGATTCCTTAGAAATACCGGAACACGTGAGGCAATACTGACCCTACGACGTATCTTAGAAGCTAGATTAAGGAAAGGCAAACCTACGTTTCTAACAGTTGTAGACTTAGAGAAAGCTTTTGACAACGTTGACTGGAATACTCTCTTTCAAATTCTGAAGGTGGCAGGGGTAAAATACAGGGAGTGGAAGGCTATTTACAATTTGTACAGAAAATAGATTGCAGGCATAAGAGTCGAGGGACACGAAAGGGATGCAGTGGTTGGGAAGGGAGTGAGAAAGGGTTGTAGACTATCCCCGATGTTATTCAATCTGTAGATTGAGCAAGCAATAAAGGAAAGAAAAGAAAAGTTCGGAGTAGGAATTAAAATCCATGGAGAAGAAATAAAAACTTTGAGGTTTGCCGATGACATTGTAATTCTGTCAGAGACAGCAAAGGACTTGGAAGAGCAGATGAACGGAATGGACAGTGTCTTGGAAGGAGGATATAAGATGAACATCAACAAAAGCAAAACGAGGAGAATGGGATGTAGTCGAATTAAGTTCGATGATGCTGAGGGAATTAGATTAGGAAATGAGACACTTAAAGTAGTAAAGGACTTTTGCTATTTGGGGAGCAAAATAACAGATGATTGTCGAAGTAGAGACGATATATAATGTAGACTGGCAATGGCAAGGAAAGAATTTCTGAAGAAGAGAAATTTGTTAACATCGAGTATAGATTTATGTGTCAGGAAGTCGTTTCTGAAAGTATTTGTATGGAGTGTAGCCATGTATGGAAGTGAAAGATGGACGATAAATAGTTTGGACAAGAAGAGAATAGAAGATTTTGAAATGTGGTGTTACAGAAGAATGCCGAAGATTAGACGGGTAGATCGTATAACTAATGAGGAGGTATTGAATAGGATTGGGGAGAAGAGAAATTTGTGGCACAACGTGACTAGAAGAAGGGATCGGTTGGTAGGACATGTTCTGAGGCATCAAGGGATCACCAATTTAGTATTGGAGGGCAGCGTGGAAGGTAAAAATCGTAGAGGGAGACCAAGAGATGAATACACTAAGCAGATTCAGAAGGATGTAAGTTGCAGTAGTTACTGGGAGATGAAGAAGCTTGCACAGCATAGTCTCTGGACTGAAGACCACAGCCGGCCGAAGTGGCCGTGCGGTTAAAGGCGCTGCATTCTGGAACCGCAAGACCTCTACCGTCGCACGTTCGAATCCTGCCTCGGGCATGGATGTTTTTAAGTCCTTAGGTTAGTTAGGTTTAACTAGTTCTAAGTTCTAGGGGACTAATGACCTCAGCAGTTGAGTCCCATAGTGCTCAGAGCCATTTTTTTTTTTGAAGACCACAACAACAACAATTAAATAAATGAGACAGTGGTTTGTTTATGTCTCCTGCGATTCGGATGTGCTATAGAGAGTCCGATTTAAAGTCCACGTCAGTCGAGACTACCTCATACCAAAAAGCAGGTTAAATCCTACTATTAATAGTAGCTCGCTGCAGATTTGAAATCACTGTACTGAATTAATATGGTAAGTTCTTCACTGCTATGGTTTATCTCACTGTGACTCGCAGCTCTTTACAAAACTATTAGTCCACCACAATGTTATTATACCTGGGAATGAATGTTTTCTGGTGGGCTTATAGTGAGCTTCTAACATGATACATTGCGACGACGCACAGAACCATTGGTGGCATACTCACAGATGACCTGAATGGATTGAAAGAGTGAAGCGTTATCCTCAATCACCATCGTGCTTATTTAGTGTAAGTTCACCAATCTCCTACAGCGGCGACGGGAGGCCAAGTGCAGTAGCATTGTGATCGTATAGTATACAAACAGCGACCTCATAGCAAGTTTTCCCTCCACTAATGATGTTTCAGCACAAAGCTGCACTCAAAAAACCATGCACCCACTGATGAACAAGAACGACAAGCAAGTCAGTTACTTCTGCCTTTGTCGCATCGAACAATGTCCGTGCGTTAAAGGCTCGAGGCTGTGTTGAACCCTCAACGGCTGGGATTCCGCTCGCTAATGAACGTCGCCCCGTCTTACCCTCATGACTGATAAAAGTCTGTCCGCACATCGGACATTCGTTGCTGTGCATAATAAATATTAGATATGCCCACACAAATTATAGAACGCGGAAAACAGGGAAAGATGGAAGTTCACATTAGTCACAAGCAATTTTCGTTAGACTTCCCTCGAACTGGAGAGCATACTTGGAATATTTTCTGCAAGGTGACCAGCATAAGACATTCCAGGCCCATGGTACAATGTTTCCTAACCACCAATAAATACAATTCTCATTCTTTTTTTTAGTCTTCTGGCTAGTTCCATGTGGCCCACCACGGATTCCTCTCTTGTGCCAACCTTTTAGTCTCAGGGGATCACTTGTAACCTAAGTCTCTGTCTTACTTTACAGTTTTTACGATCTGCAGCTCAATCTAGCACCATGGAAATTACTTCCTGATGTCTTAAGAGATGTTCCAAACATCCTTTCCCTTCATATTATCGACGTGTTGCATATATTCCTTACCCTTACGATTCTCCAGAGAATCTCCTCATTCGTTACCTCAACAGTCTATCTTCTCTTCTCAACATCTCACATTCTTCAGTTCTCTTCTGTTCCGGTTTCCCCATTGTCTATGTTTCACTACCACACAATGCTGTGCTTGTAACAGATATTCTCATTAAATTTCTTCCTCAAATTATGGCCTATTTAACACATCTCTTGGCCTGTAATTCCCTTTTTTCCAGTGCTATTCGTGTTTTCATGTCTTCCTTGCTCCATCCGTCATGCGATACTTTGCTGGCATGGTAAAAAAATTCCTTAACTTCCTCTCCTGTGTGCTCGCCAATTCTTTGTAAAGTTTCTCGCTCTTCTCATAACTTTCGTCTTTCATTGATTTACTCTCAATCCACATTCTGTACTCACGAAGGGACCTTCACACCCGTGCGCCTTGCAGCTAGTCGCCGTGAGGTTCTGCTTGCTCCACACACAACTAAAGGCACGTGTCTCCCAGTCTGGTACGGGGAGACTCCTCCACCCCATTGCCCGTAATTCAGAGGCATGTACAACTTTGCACCGATGCATGCGCCTCCTTGTCTCTTCGTACAGTGGCTGCATGTGACTAATGCTCAAGGAAAGTCGCACAGATGTAAACACGCGTTTAGACTCTTCATTCCATTCAACAGATCCTGTAATTTTTCTTCACTTTCACTGATGATAGCAAAGTCATCAGCGAGTCTTGTCAGTGATATACTTTCACCCTGAATTTTAATCTCACTCTTGAATCTTGCTATTATTTTCCGTCATTGCTTCTTCGACGTACAGATTGATCAGTTGGGACGAAACGCTGCATCCCTGTCTTACACCCCTTTTTAATTCCAGCAGTTCTTTCACCGTCGTCCAGCCTATATGTTTTCTCCTCGTTCTTGTTCATATGGTGTATTACCCATATTCCTTACAGCTTACTCTTATTGTTCTCAGAATTTCTAATGTCTTCCACAATTTGCATTTCCTAACGGGTCTTTCAGATAGACAAATCCTACGGACGTGTCTTGCTTTTCCTTCATTCTCGCTTAATAGTTAGTGTTTAACGTCCCGTCGACAATTCTCGCTTAATAATCCACCACGAAGTCAGAACTGCTTCATTGGTGCCTTTATTTTTCCTAAAGCCAAACTGATCTAACAGATCCTTCACTGTCTTTTCCATTCTTCTGTAAGTGATTCTTATCAGTAGCGTGGCAGCATGAGCTGTTAAGCTGCCTGTATGATAATTCTCGTATTTGCCGGCTCTTGCTATCATCGGAATTGTGTGGATGATGTTCTACCGAAAGTCCGATATATCACCACTCTCATACATTCTACACACCAACGTGAATAGTCGTTTTGCTGCCACAGTCGTTTTGCTGTTTCAGATTCTGATTCTAGTACTGGATCCCATGTTGACTCCCGTTTCTTCTTGTATCACAAGTCCTCCCCGTCAAAGAAGCCTTCAATTACTTTTCCACCTCTCTGCCCTCTGCTCTTTTACAGTGGAATTCCTATTTCACTCTCAATATTACCATCTTTGCTTTAATTTCATACTTATAAATAACAAATAATCGCAGAACCACCATTGTGAATATACTCCTCCACAAGCAACACGCGATGCTCATCTGGCCAAGAAATTGCGCTTACTGAAGATGGTATACACACCGCTACCGATTGATACCCCATCCACCTCTCTATCCCCGCCACAGCCACCACAGCGGCCTCTCGAAAGGCCTTTCTGCCAAACATTGTATTTTTCCCCTTTGCTTTCCCACGAACTAATTCCTCATTTATATTTCATCACTACGAGCTTCATTACCTCTCCTACTTACACCTACACTTACTTCCGGCAACACCACTGCGTCTGTTTCAGTCATCTGATTGTAATAGATGCCAAAACCACATACATAACATTCCTATTTCATTCCCATCGCCTTAATCACCATTGCTTGATACGCGTATTTCCTGTAACTTGAAAGCTGCCAGTTAAAATTGTCGAATTCCAGTTTTACGCACAGTGGACTCATGTGCAGTCTCTGCTAATATAACCTGTGCCCAGTAGTTGATACCAGTGATGTAGTTGCTCCAGGCTTAGCTGTAGTGGTTTGTCTTACCGACGGACCTTAGAGAGAGCGGTAGCCCTGCCAATAGAAATTTTATGTGGCCACAGAGGGCAGCGCGGCACGTACTGCAAAGCCAAATTAAAGGTTCAAGTGAGTTCTGTTCCGTTCTTGTCTGTGCTGTGGTGTAGTTTGGAGAATGGAGCGTCGCTGCTCTAATATATCTCTAGAGAGAAGGGGAGCAGGTGATGAAAACGATCTGGCTTTGTATGTGCAAGTTATAATGAGAAATATATCTGCATTTTTTGTTGTTGCACATACAGGTTAACGTTTGCACATATGCGTTTCAGGGTTAAAACGATACGTTGTGGATGTTAGAATAAAATGGAACAGTACTTACAGATCAGCGACTAGCTCATTATTTTTAAACCAATCAAATTTTTCTTATCTGGCACACTGGTTGAAAGTTTGCTGATTTCCTTTGGTCACTGTTTTCAACATGTAGCATTTTAACTGCCATTTTCTGTATGTATAGTGTCATTTCTGTTAGTATTGTCAACTTTCTCAGGTTGGTTTCAGTTGTTTTTTCTGCGAATGTATTTGGCTGATGTAAGCTATGTGTGTGTTTGTATGCTTCTTTAATTACTTATTCCTTATATTTTTATTTTCATTTGTTTATTTTGTCACATATATTTACATTGTTTCGTGAGAACTGAGATTTGTAATCATCTATTTGAACCACTGCCTATTATATACTTAACAAGTGTAAACAGTGATTATTTAGTCATCTTCTAGGTCATTTGGCAGGATTTTCTCTTCGGCCTTTGTTTTGTATATGTGATAATTTTCTTGCAAGGGTAGAGGATGTCTTTCAACATTTATACTGTTTTACGTCTTTCTTCACTGTAGTACGTCTGTGATTATTTTCTGTTAAGTATTCAGCAAAAGTTGAGTGCCTTGTCTCATAATTCCGTATTTTGATATGTTCTTATACTGGGTGTCGAATGTTCTGCTGGGTTGCCCTACATATCTTTCATCACATGTATTGCATTGTAGTTGGTACATTCCTGCTTTGTGGCAGATGTCTGTATGTTTTGTTCTTTTGGAATTCACTTTTGGATTGAACTATCTGTTTGTAATGCTTCGTTGATGCTTTTCATTTTTAATTTTTTTTTTTTTAATTTTATATGTGAGTTTGCATATGTAGATAACTGTGTACCATTTTCAGTCTTGCTTCTTGTTTTCATGTATGTTTTTTTTCGTTGTTATTCTGTTGCTGCCTGTGCTTGTTTGTGTGCTGTTTTGTCGTACTGTTGTTTGTTACTGACTGTGTGTCACATTTATTGACTGCATTTGTTGTTCAATTTTTTTGTTTAGCTTTGTGACTAGATTACTATTGTACCCATTGTTTGTTGCTACTTGTGCGATGATATCTAGTTGTTTCTGATGATCGTCTGTGCTGTTTGGTGCTGTGTTGGTTTCTACGAAACAAGTATATGAGTGCTGATTGCTTCTGTGAGTTTGGGTGGTTTGAAGTCTGATGTATGATAGTGTCCGTTGTTGTAGGCTTAAGGAAAATTTCAAAACTATGTTGGTTGTTTTCTTTTTTGAAGGTTATATAGAACAAATTTATTTGGTTGTCGTGTTCTTTTTCCACTGCAGATCTATTCTTTTTGTGTATTCTGTTTATATCTCCATGCAACTGATAAATTTTTCTGAAGCTTCATCAATTAAACAAACGATATCATCCATGCATCTGATCCAGTAAAGTATTTAGTAACTTTTGTGATAATGTTTTTAAAAATCAGGTTTTCTACAGGGTTTATGAAAATGTTGGCTAGAGCACCTGTCACTGGAGATCCGATTGGTAGCTCATTTTCTTGTAAACATTATTCATTATTAAACCGAAAGCAGTTCTGTTCAGTTACCAGAGCTAGAGTACACACACTAATAATCCAAAACATTATGACCACTCGCCAAAGCGATGTTGGATGTCACCTGGTGGCGTTGCAGGTACGTGATGCAGTAACAGGAGCATTTAAGCAGAGCAGACGCAGACGGGGATCACATTAGCTGAGACATGGGCCGCAGACTGAGAAATCCAATGTGATAAGAAACTCTGACAAGGGGCAGATTATTATTACGCAGAGCCTATGAACGAAAACTTCTAAAAGGCGAAGCTGGTCGAATGTTCACGTCCTAATGCCGTGAGCATCTATGGAAAGAGGTAGAAGGTCAGTGGCGCAAAATCGTTGGACGTATGCAACCGTTCACAGAATGTGGGGTTCGGAGGCTTGTCTGCGCTGTAAAGTATGTTAGACGGTGATGTGGGCCATCTCTGCCGAAAGAGCGCAATGCTGGTGCACGTACAAGTGTTTCGGAGAATATCGTTTATCGTTCAATATTGAATATGAAGTGTTTACACGTTGATCCAACGGCATCGTCAGTTACTACTATGGGCACGGGAGCATAGAGATTCGACAGTCGATCAACAGAAACGTGTCGGCTCTTCGGGTGAATCACGTTTGTGCTAACTTGGTCTAGGGGTAACATCTTTGATTAGTAATCAAAACGTCCTCGGTTCCGGATTCGGAACTCCCCACCAATTAAATTTTGATTAATAATCGCCATTGGCGGCAGAAGACTTCTGGCATAAGAAGTCACCCTCATTCTGTCAACGGCCTTGTGAAAGAGGGGGCAGGAGCGGACAGAGGTTCAGAGCACTCTGTTCTCCTTGTGATGGGAAACGACCCCAAAAGGCGAAGAATCAGTAATAACCAATGGCAGGAAGATGAAGAAGCAATGGAAACCACTGTATCAAGGACACTTAACGTGTATCCACAGGACACGTTTAATAGAATTGAAAAAGTGTCATGATGGTCTATCTGTTGGCAAAAGATTCCAGAATAGTCCCCCATTCGGATCTCCGTGAGGGGAGTGCTAATGAGGAGGTGACCATGATGAAAAGCACGAATAACCAACGAAACGAAAACGTTCTGCGTTTAGGTGCGTGGAATATCAGAAGCTCAAGCGTGTTAGGGACTGTAGTGTCCCTTTTGCAATATTCACTCTTATCGAGGTGAAACATAAATATAAATGACTGTAAGTGACCGAAAATGAATTGCAAACATCGATTTATCTGCGAAAGGTAATAATACTAACTGTAAAAGTATACAGTACAGATCGATAGATAAAGAAAAGACATTATTTTTAGTGTATGAGATTATAATGTGTAAGTAATTGAAAGAAGTATTATCATCTCTGTAACAGTATAAAACACAATGCAATGTTCATTCTTCTGCCTAGTCTGTTTTGTTCTGTTCGTTCTGGTGTTAGCTGGAATAAGGTACGCAAGCTATTGTGCTGCGCTTGCATTTGTTTCTGTCGTAACGTAATTGCAAATATTTAATGGTGTAAACTATGTCCTAGTAAGAATATATTAGTATAAAGTGATCTCCGTGTGTTATTTCAAGAACCTACGCCACATTTATCTTATGAAAAGAATATTTAATGAAAATTATTTAGCATGCTTCCAGCTGCTGCGGAGCGAGTAACAGTGATCTCTGATTGTTAACAATTAGCCGCCATTACGCGGTACATTTAAAAATATTTTTTCTCAGCACAATGTCTGATAGCCGGAGCGGAAGAAATTATGTAAAAACATTCAGTGAGATTAATTGAAGTAATCCAGTGAAATAATTTTACTAAAACTTGTCTATTTTCTATGATAGTGAACTGGAGCTGAGTAATACTACGCTATTGGATTTACAGTAATTTGTAGGGAGCCTGGCGCTCGATAAAACCAGATATTATACGTAATTGGCAACCTACGAAATTCATTATTTTGCTTGTTATATCACTTTTGTATTTTTTTCTTTAAAGATAAAAGTAAAAACTAACTCCACTAAAAATCAGTAACAGATCACGATAAATCAAAGGACAAACAAATTTACTAGGAGAGTGTTTCCTCTAAATAAATAGTTACATTACTTTTTTTAAGAGATATAATAGGAGCTAGAAAATCTCAAAAGCGAAATGCAAAGACTCAACCTAATCTAGTAGGGGCCAGAGAAGTGAAATGCAAAGAAGACAAGGATTTCTTATCAGATGAGTATAGAGTAATATAAACAGCAGGAGAAAATGGTATAACGGAAGTAGAATTCGTTATGAATAAGAAGATAGCGCTGAGAATGTATCACTGTGAACAGTTCAGTGATAGGGTAGTTTTTGTCAAAATCGACAGCATACCAACACCCACTACGACAGTACAGGTATATATGACGACGTCATCAGCTGAAGATGAAGAGATAGAGAAAGCACATGCGGCTACTGGAAGGGTAATGCAGTACGTAAATGGAGATGAAAATCAAATAGTGATAGGGGACTGGAATGTAATAGTAGAGGAAGGACTGGAAGAAAAAGAAATGGGAAAATATGGGCTTGGGGCAAAGAATGAGAGAGGAAAAAGACTAATTGAGTTCTCCAATAAATTTCAGCTAGTAATAGCGAATACTCTGTTTAGGACTCATAAGAGGAGGAGGTATACTTGGAAAAGGCGTTTAGCGTAGTGAGTAGCGTCACGATTTCGCAACGAGGAGCGAGATTTGCTGAAGGTTCACGCCATGCTTTGTACTAATATATGTATATTAACGACTTGCCACTCAATATTCATGAAGATGTAAAGCTATTTCGTTTTGCTGATGATACAAGTATAGTAATCACACCCAACAAGGAAGAAGCAGCTGAGGAAATTGCAAATAATGTCTCACAGAAAATTATTAAGTGGATCTGCAAATAGACTCTCACATAATTTTGAGAAAGAACGGTTTATACAATTCTGTACTCTAAATGGCTTAAAACGATTGATAAATATAGACCATGAACGGAAGTCTGTTGCTAAGGCAGAATACTCAAAATTTCTTGGTGTGTGCATTGGTGAGAAACTGAATTGGAAGAAACGCATCGATGATCTGCTGAAACGGGTAGGTTCAAATCCTTATGCTATAAGGGTTATTGCACATTTAGGTGATAAACATACCAGTAAATTAGCCTACTATGCCTATTTTCATTGACTGCTTTCATATGGCATCATATTTTGGGACCATTTGTCATTAAGAGAGAACGTATCCCTTGCACAAAAGCGTGTAATCAGAATAACAGGTGGAGCGCATCCAACATCACCTTGCAGACATTTATTTAAGGAATTCAGGATATTCACAGTACCTTCACAGTATATATATTCACTTATGAAATTTGTCATCAATAAACCCCCCCCCCCCCCAATTCAAAAGTAACAGCGAAGTGCATAGCTACAACACTAGAAGATAGGATGATATTCACTATCTTGGATTAAATCTCACTTTGGCACAGAAAGGGGTGAATTATGCTGCCACAAAAATCTTTGGTCATCCAACCAACATTTTAAAGAATTTCTGAATGACAACTCCTTCTACTCAACAGATGAAATCTTAGATATGAAGTAGTGACTGAAAACAATTAATTAATTATTTAGCGCAAATACAACTTACGTTAAAGTAAGACGTTCCACATCATTACGAAATGTCGTATTCATGATCTATGGAACAAGGATTAATGTATGTATGATACGGAAAGGTTTCTGTTAGAATAAATCATGGTCAGACAGACATTCCAAAATCCGATAGTGGACTGTAAGGCCTACCAAATAGCAGATATTGACTCAGATTAAAGTGTAGTAGTGATGAAGAATAGGCTGAAGTTCAACAGATTAGTCAGGAAGAATCAATACGCAAAGAAGTGGGATACGAAACTACTAAGGAATGACGAGATACTCTTGAAGTTCCCTAAAGCAGTAGACACAGCAATAACGGATAGCACAGTAGGCAGTACAGCTGAAGAGGAATGGACGTCCCTAACAAGGGCAATCACGGAAGTTGGGAAGAAAAACATTGGTATATAGAAGGTAACTGCGAAGATGTCATGAGTAACAGAAAAATTAATTCAGTTAGTCGATGAAAGAAGAAAGTACAAAAATATTCAGGGAAATTCTGGATTATCGACTTACAAGCCGCTGAAAAATGAAATAAATAGGAAGTGCAGGGTACCTAAGAAGAAATGGCTACATGACAAATGTAAATAAATGAAAAAGCAATAAATCTCGGAAGGACTGAGCCAGCATATAGGACAGTCAAAACAATCTTCGGTGAAATTAAAATCAAGGGTGATAACATTAGGATTGCAACGGAAATTCGACTGCTGAATGCAGAGGAGAAGGCGGATAGGTGGAAAGAGTACACTGAACACTTCTATAGCGGGAATATTTGTCTGATGTGACAGAAGAGCGAACAGGATTCGATACAGAAGAGATAGGGGATCCAATATTAGAATCAAGATTTAAGAGAGCTTTGGGGGCATTAAGAGCAGATAAGCCAAATGGGACAGATAATATCATTGGGAGAAGTGGGAACAAAACGACTATTCACGTTGGTGTGTTGAATGTATGATTCTGGCAACATACCATCTAACTTTCGGAAAAATATCATCTACACTTTTCCGAAGACTGCAAGGGTCGACATGTGCGAGAAATATAGCACTTTCAGCTTAATAGTTCATCCACCCAAGTTGCTTACAAGAATAATATACAGAAGAATGTGTAACGTGCGCGTGGGGCACACAATACTCATTAAAGCCTGTACTATGGTGAATGGGGTTCACCTTACGAGACAAGATTTTTGTGTAGATATTGACCGCGTGTACCTGAATGGTGGCAAATCAAACTTGCACCCACTCTGTAATAACAATGATACGTAAAATACGTCCGGAATACAACTACACGTTAGGACGGACAAAAAGCAACACCTCAGATGCTACCGATTTGTTAATAATACGGTCGCCAGCCTAATTAGGCATTAACTGAGTTTCTTCCCTGTACAAGTTGGTGTATATTCATGCAAAACAACACGTAGTAACACTGCATAATATGGTAAATTTTAGAACCAGAAAATCTATTGAACTGATAGTTTCACTTTCTGTACTGATATGGAAAAACCATGAATACATAACACTACACTAAAATGTATACTACAAAACTTGGTACTGTCTATTGATCTGATTAAAATCGGGCATAGGTTACCCTAGAAATAGCTCTTTCGAGCCACACACAAAATGTCAATTTTGATAAAGATAAAACACTGATAAATTTTTACTTATATATTGACTTTAACTTTTGCTGGTCAAACCAATGTGAAACACTTCAGAATTCAAATGAATAAAAAAAGGGGGGGGGGGACCTAGAAACTGTTATGATCACTGTATTAAAAAATTATTTACTGACACCATTATGGGCTCAAGATTTCCAATATACGAGTTACTACTCTCTTTATCTTATTTCCTACTCATTTAAATACCTTTATATCTGTCTCGAAATAATTAAACTTCATTACTAAATCAATATTAAAGTTATCTTCCAACTTTGTCAGACCTTCGTTATTCAATTACTGGTTCATTAACAAAACAATTCTTTAACGCCATTCTAACATAGTTAGGTCTGCAGGTAATTATTATTAACACAAACTTGAATTTTTCATCTCGGGACACTCGGATTGCATAACATTTGGAAAGGACCCTGTCTAGGTTAGCTGTGAGAATAATTAAATGATATGAAAGTTCTGGTAAAATTTAAGTTGTTATTAAGCTGTTATTGAACAGTATGGAACAAAAGTAACACTGGTCCATACGAATACAGTACTAAAAGTTTCAACCTGTTTGTATCGATGCGGCGGTCGGCAGGCGGCGAGATGGCGAGGCACAGAGCATACATACAACCACAGCTATGGCTCTAGACGTATCGGCACTTTATTTCTTCTTAGCGTCGCAATGCTTTTCCGTTTAGTGCCTATGGAATTTTGCCATGCTGTATAGACGTTGGAACACCTTTTACCGCTCCCTTACAGACGGGGTATTCATCCGAGGTTTTGCATTCTACATATCCTAATACATTGCCTACGTATGGACCAGACGCACTGTTACAATTTTAAACGTTACAACAGCTTCAACATTTGTTACATTTCAATTCTGTTACAATAATGCTTGAAATTCGACATAATAATTAATATTAACATTGAAACTTGTTTACAGTTTTCTTAACACAATGACATGAAACAAAGAAAAAAAAATGAAATCAGAACATCAATTACTCAAGTTTGACGAAAAATAATATGGAAAAAAAATATTATTTATATATACAATAATACAACGTCGTTTTTGTTACAAATAAAAAAGAAAAGTGAGGATGTGTTAGATGATAATCAGTTTGGTTTTAGGAAAGGTAAAGGCACCAGAGGCAATTATGACATTGTGGCTGACAATGGAAGCAAGACTAAAGAAAAATAAAGACACGTTCATAGAGTTTGCCGATCTGGAAAAAGCATTCGACAATGTAAAATGGTGTAAGATATTAGAAATTCTGAGAAAAATAGGAGTAAGCTATAGGAAGAGATGGGTAATATACAATATGTACAAGGTCCAAGAGGGAAAAGAGGGAATAATAACAGTGCGCGACCAAGAACGATGTGCTCGGATAAAAAATGGTATAAGACAGGGATGTAGTCTTTCGCCCCTAATGTTCAATCTGTACATCTAAGAAGCAATGACGGAATTAAATGAAAGTTTCAAGAATGGAATTAAACTTCAAGGTGAAAAGATATCAGTGATATGATTCGCTGATGACATTGCTATCACGAGTAACAGTGAAGAAGAATTACGTGATCTGCTGAATGGAATGAACGGTTTAATGAGTGCAGACTATGGACTAAGAGTAAATCTAAGAAAGACGAATGTAATGAGAGGTAGCATAAATGAGAACAGCGAAAAACTGAACAGCAGGGTCGACGGTCAAGAGGTAGATGAAGGTAAGGAATTCTACTATCTAGGCAGCAAAATAACCAGTGACGGACGGAGAAAGGAGGCCATCAACAGCAGACTGGCACTGGCAAAAAAAATTCCTGACCAAGGTAATTCTACAAGTATCAAACATAGGTCTTAATTTGAGGAAGAAATTTCTGAGAGTGTACGTTTGGAGCACAGCATTGCAAGGTAGTGAAACGTGGACTGTGGGAAAACCAAAACAGAGGGGAATCAAAGCATTTGAGATGTGGTGTTACAGACGAATGTTGAAAATTAGGTGGACTGATAAAGTAAGGAATGAGGAGGTTCTGCGCAGAATCGGAGAGGAAAGGAACATGTGGAAAACACTGACAAGGAGAAGGGATAGGATGATAGGGCATCTGTTACGACATCAGGGAATAACTTGCATGGTACTAGAGGGAACGTTATAGGGTAAAAACTGTAGAGGAAGACGGAGATTGGAATACCCCGCAAATAATATAATTGAGGACGTTGGTTATAAGTGCTGTTCTAAGATGAAGAGGTTGGCACAGAAGAGGAATTCGTGATGGGTCGTATAAAACCAGTCAGAAGAATGACTCAAAATAAAGGGATAAGGTCGATGATCGTCTCCAGAAACGCCGTCATCGAGGTGAAGAGGGGCTCCAAATGTGCAGCGTGCCATGGATGCAATCTGGTGGGAGCAGTATTATGGTGAGGGAGACATTCTCCCGCTCTTGCATGGGACCTGTGGTAGTAATCGAAACAAGGTAACATCTGCGAACCATATGCATCCCTTCATGCTTGGTGTCTTCCCCGAAGCTGAAGTCATCATTCAACAGTATAATTGTGTGCCTCTCGGTGCCATTACAGTGCCACAGTGGTTTGGAGAACGTTGCAGTGTACACACGCTTATATCTTGGCGGAAAATTCCTCTGATGTGAACCCTGTGGAACTTATCTGGATCGCTCTCCGGCACAATCATCGCGTATGCAAATCAGCGGCCCGTTATTTACGTGATTTACACGACCTAAGGGCAGACATCTAACGCCACATACCTCCACAAGACTACCAACAAACTATCAGATCCCTGATACCTAGAATCAGTAATGTATTTCGTTGCAAAGACGGACAAACAAGCTGTTAAGCAGGTGATCATAATGTTTTGTCTCATCATCAACTTTTGTAGACCTGTCTTCCTCAGTTGCGTGTAATATTACGGTATATCGATAATTTGTACTTTATGGACCGTCTGACAGCAACTGAATAAAACACAATTTTAGTGCCACACGCGTTTCGTCTTAATTTTCTGCAAGTAATCTTCAGTGGCCTGGAATATGTACATATGTTGTCTACTTAATTTACATTTTTGTCACTGTACCTATAGGTTATAAACAGTTCTGGGGGTTGCTATTTCATATTAAGTAGTAATATTTTGAACTGTACTTACAGGTTGCGTGGATGATTTCCTACATATTACGTTCCTGTTGCACTTTTTGTGTTGTTGTTCTTCTTCTAAATGCCAATTTGCTGTTTTTTTCCACATTTCACAGCACTATGAACTTGACACTTGTTTCGGTGCAACGTTTTGGTTTATGTTGCCGACTATCAGATGTTATTGCCAAAGATCGAATGTTATTGCCGATCTTTCTAGTGTAATTATTGAAGTATCTGTGACCTGTTTGTGTATGCATTTGTGTGTGTGTGTGTGTGTGTGTCTAGAAGGCGAAGGGGGAAAGAGGTTTTTTTCTATTTGCGTGAGACGGACGATTTCTTTTATTTTATTTTTATTACTATCTTATCATTTCTTTTATTAAGTGTAGCAGGGAGCCTGTGCTGATGTATGATTGTTCATTTATCTCATGTTTGTTTTCAGCGATGGCTTTCTGAATGTGGAAGTTTTCTTCCATTTGTATAAGTTGTTTGCCGTGGTTGCTTATTCTCATTATTTTCAATTCTTGTTCCATGTTTGTAGGATGGTGGTTATGCTGTTTTAAATGTTCTGCAAATGTGGAATGGTTTGTTTCGTACATCTAACATCTGATATGTTCTTTGTACCGTGTTTTAAAATTCCTGCAAGTCATGCCTATTTATACTGCATAACAACTTCGAAATTCAAGTTTATATAAATTGTGTTTTATTCAGTTGCTATCAGACAGTCCATAAAGTAAAAATTATCAATACACCGTAATATTTGGCTCACATCTTTATTTGCTACGTCAAAAGAGAGAAGGGTAGCTGTGTCAGTGATTTTTATATTTTTTATGAGCTATATTAGTGTGAGATGCTTGTATAGTCTAGTATTCTTTTATTTTATAGATTTCATCTAGTAATTTCATCATGTGTCCAGCAAGTTTGTAAGTGGGAGATTTTTTTGAACTTTTACGGTCAGACGTAAAAGGTTATTAGGTTTGGCATCGGTGGGTGGGTGCTAAGGGGTTACTCAGTATTAATTTATCTTTTCGTCTGTCATCTAGTGTGTATTCTATATTTTTAAAGAAATTTTCTAACTTAACTTGAAATGTGTTCGTCAGTTATGATTTCAATTTTGTATTACTGTGAAATGAACTCTTGTGTTTTGACAATGTATTGTTTGTCCATAAGGACAATTGTATTTCCTTTGTCTGCTTTGGTGTTTTCATTTTGGAGTTTTTCCTGATTTTATTGAGTATCATGGATTTTGGTTGTATTGATTTTATCGTTATGTTTTTTCATGTCTGTTTTATGTATTTCTTTTTCCATCAATTCTTTTGTTAGCCTAGTGTTCACACTGCTGTTTTCATATATCTCCTCCCGTTTCAGAATAGCTTCTAACTCGATTATGAAGTCTTCTACGTATTCTTCATCTACTTTTACGTTCACATTGTATTCATTACTTTTTCTTCTAGTTCTTTTTCTTCATTGTTTAGCTGTTGGCTGTGAGGTTCGAGAATCTTGGTTAAAATTGGTGTATGTGATTAGGTTGTTTATGATTCTCATTTGCGTATTGTGTTTATTGTCTCATGAGCTGTGTTATCTTTTTCTTGTGATTTAATACAAGCACAAGGCACTTACATTTTGCATAACCTCCCAGGGTATATTTTTCTTGTGAACCTTGTGATTGCTAATCACTACAAAGCTCATATTTAATGGTATACGGAGCCTGTCTTCCAACAGTCTTTCTTATATGATTGTGGCTAACGATCTATGAATCGCTTTCTGACTGCGAATACAGATGTAAGGAATTTGAGTGGAAGGGGAAAGAATGAATCAAAGTTAAAGAAAGTATATGAAGACCGATAAGTTACTCATCTCATGGCATTCCATAAAAATGACATGGAGCGATTAAATGGGTGTATTGAGAGCGGTGGAACGTCTTGGTACTAGAACTTGGTAGTAGGAAATCTGGCTAGGTTTTGAAGGAAACTGTTAAAATTCAAGCTAGCTATGAACAAACAGTGTATTCGATAAATTAAACGCGCGATTTGTGCACAGATAAGTTAAAATTGTGGTAATCTTTGCTGGAGCATGTAAATATCTGAATTCCAGTTAGATGTGTCATATATTCAATTATTCAAAATTACAGTTACAATCGCATTATTTATTTTGCCGCCAACCGGTTTCAATCCGCGATGGGGTCATCTTCAGGACAATTTACACCATTTGGTTGCTCGCTGGAGTCGTCACTCTGCCTGTGCACGGTTGACCCCATCGCGGGTTGAAACCGGTTGGCGGCAAAATAAATAACGCGATTATGACTGTCATTTGAATAACTGATTATAAGTAAATTAATCGGTGTTATCTCCACACAAGTATGTTGTCTAAAAATAGATGTGTCATAGTTTTATTTATATTGATGTGCATACTGCAAATCTTACGAACAAAGGTCATTGAAAGGAATATGTTTCTTTGGTAATGACACAATGATACGGTTTTCTCACAGAAAATGAGAATCACTCACTACGGAAGGTGATTTGAAGTTTTGCTTAGGAATGCTTTGTAAGCAATTTTCTTATCATTATTTCACTTTGTTTCATGTGAAACATTGTATGAGGAGAATGTGAATAACTGAGCCAACTTGTAAAACACGTGAGAAGATGAAACCAAATTCGCTATGAATTTGAACATGATGCAATCCAGAGGCTGGCGCGTTATAGTGGAAGTTCACTTAAGATAATAAGTCACATATGAGTACAGTTTGAATGTATGTCCGCAGTCAAGTCTACGACACCTACTCACAATGCGCTACATGGTGTTACTATGCTCTCCAACCTAACCAAGTGAAATTGTTGCTGCCACGTCAGTCAGAGTTACGATAGGACTGAAAAGTGGTTTCAAAGTCCATTACTGTGTTGCAGTAGCGTAGAAAAAATTGGGCAAGCTGTATCACATACGTAACTTCACCTCCCCTTGCGAGATATGATATGGGTGGAAAAGATTTCACCATTATGAAAGAATTCTTTAATTTTACGAGGTGACTAAAGTAACTTCTTCAATTGCAAAGCGAATTTTTGTGAGCACAATATTTTACTACTGAGTAAAGACTCATGAGGATACTAGGATTACTGAAGAATCATGTTTTCAGTATGTACAGTATTATGTAAAGAAAGTCACCACTGTTTGCAACCTTTCTGTTAAGTTGTTAAGGCTGTAAGACAGCTAGACATATAAGCTTTGTTTCATTACACTTTATGAATAATAACTTTATTTACTATGCGGCACTATTTCAGTTCTTTATCTTTGATTGCAGGTATATATTCAGGTCCGTTTTATGGTTAGATTAAATTTTTTTTGAAGTTGTGACAGTTTTACATTATTTCAATGAGACCACAAGAATTATGTACTTAACTGTTTAAGAAAGTTTTGAGATTGTTACTATTTTAATCACTTTCACTGAGACCACAGATTCACTATACTTTAAATGTTAAATATTTAACTGGTTATGAACGAGTTCTTCATGGTTATAGGTTTGTACAAAATTATTAATAATTACACAAGTGTATATATGAAATGAATTATTACATATACTGTCAGCTTCGGATCACAATGATCACAGAGGTATTACATATGCTACACAACATTTAGAACTCATTCATAATCAGTTAAAACTGTGATTCTGAAAGTATGGTCAATCCGTGGTGTCCGTGAAAGTGAGTAAAATACTGATAACCTCGAAACTTCCTTAACCAGTTCAATACGTTAATTATTGAAGTACAGCTTCTCTGGGGCCTCTTTTCAAAATACCTATCTTAACCCTTGTTAACATTTATTGATTTGAATAATGCCTTACTAATTTACGTGCAAATATATTTAAATAATTTGAAGTAAGTGATGTGCATAGCAACAATAATTACAAAACTATCAAGAATATCATATTTCTGTAATTAACTTTCTTATAGAAACAACCTGTATAATTACGCATTTTGACTTTTCGTGATTTAAGAGTACATGTTAGTTCAGACTAAAGAAGTACTTATGGATCTCATGAGTAGTAATATTAGGTTTATGTCAAATCGTAACCATACGTTTATGAACATGAATTTCACTTCTGTATTGTTTTATCTCAAGTACGAGACCTTCGGCCTATTCAGTTAATTAGTAACGTAAAAATAATGTTAATTTTGTCATTTTTTGGTGAATGAGATGATCAGCTTGAAATGTTTCGTGCTGATCACCTTATAGAAAACATTTCAAGTATGCTCTTCAGGTCTACAGGTTTCTAACAAAAGTTGGGTGTTAAATTTGTCAACTTCCAGTTTCTCATATGTCACACATCTGTGAACTTGCAAGCAGCCTCTGCTACGATAATCAGTTCCCACTTTTCCATATCTGTGTTGTAGCCGCTCTGGACTCAGTTGCAATGGTGTGCTTTAGTGTCAGTCATAGGGCGAGCAGTTGCTCGGTCAATAGGAGTATCATGTCACCAGCGGTTGCATTATATCCTGTACTTCAAAAAGACAGTGTAATAGTGAGTTCCATTCCGTTCTGGTCTATGTAGTGGTGTGGTTGTACACAAAAAAAAAAAAATAATGAAAACTGTGATCTGCGTTAATCTGCATTTCTCTGTGCATGAGCAGCGGAAGACAGGGTGATATCTGCTGCAGTGGGTAATTCGGTGGGCCACACTAATGCTAAATGTTCACGTCTATACCGATATATTGTGAGCAGTGAGGTGGAAGACATAGTTTTGATTATTGTTGGGTGAGGATCTATTTTTGGGGGTTGCTTAATTATTTTTTGGAGTAAGTCTTTGTCTTACCATGGTATAGCAACCACATGTTTCATTAAAGACAGTTGTACTTTACTGTTCTGATCATATATACATGGAGACTGCTGCTGATGTGCGTTTTTCGAAGAATGGGTTGGTAGTCAGAGGCTCATACCGTTAGTCGATTAAAAGATTGTAATACTACTTAGAAAGTCCACTTTTTTGTGGAAATACGCACTTTTGTGAGTGGAACAATGCCTACTGACATCAACAAACTAAAAGTAAGGTAGATTAGGATGTGAGCAATGTTTTCTGCAAGATTCTAGTGAGAGTTGTGTACGAGGTAACCACATTTTGAGAAGCTCCCACACCGACACGCTAAAGAACAAGACAAGTGCATACCCTTGTTATGTGGATTCTGTCTAGTAACAAGACAATACTTGCTCATCACAGATTGTGTTATAAATGACCACCGGCAGCGACAATACGCACTTCCAGTCTGGTGTGGACCACTGCTGCACACGTGCTAGCATTTCAGCGGAGATGTCCGAGCAGGCTGCAGTAATACTTCGTTGCATGTCATCGGGTACAGTTGGTATGAATTTGTAGACTGTGTCTCTTAGCTTTCCTCACAAAAAAGTCTACAGGTGTCAAATGCGAGATAAGGGCCGGCGAAGGTACTGGTCCTCTGCGTCCAATCCAACGATCTGGAAACAATTCGTGAACACAGGCTTAGTACTTCGAGCACTATGGGCTGGATGGCCATCATGCTGGTACCACAGGTTCCTCCTAGTCTGCATAGGAATGTCTTCTAGCATCTGTAGAAAAGGGTCTGTTAGGACGCTGCGATACTTGTGTGCATTCAGCGTTCCGTCTATGAGAAACGAGCTTGTGAGCCGATGGTTCACTGTCCCACACTACATGGACTCTGATGTTCCTCTTGACAAAGGCAAGGGGGATTGTCAACAGCCAATAGCACACGATTCGGCGGTGTATCATGTCTTGATTAGCAAATGTGGCGTCATCACTAAATAAGATAAATGATACATTTGGAATGTACTGTTTTAAGGCCCATGTGCAGACTTTGACGCGATTCTCATAATCGTTTCCAAGCAGCTCTTGATCGAGAGAGATGTGATAGGGATGGAAGCTATGCCAATGGAGAATGTGTAA
This sequence comes from Schistocerca americana, assembly GCF_021461395.2. Lineage (NCBI taxonomy): Eukaryota > Metazoa > Arthropoda > Insecta > Orthoptera > Acrididae > Schistocerca > Schistocerca americana. Next base: position 747,432,697 of record NC_060121.1, on the reverse strand, counting down.
GCCGCTTGCCTGACTCATGCCAATTCCTTTTGTGATTGTGCGGGAACAGACATGCGGATCAGCTGTAACATCGGGAAGAATATTAATTTCCCCCCTCTCTTAACGTCACTTGTATCCCTCTGTTACAACGTCTAGCTCTTACACTACCGCTTTCACGTGATTGGTTGATGAGGTTGATGGATAATTGCTCGAATGGTCGACGTCTATGACGATATCTTGTCGCACACACAGAACAAAAACAAATTGCATTCTCCCTACAGTCTCCATACACTTTGAGCATGTCGGCTTTTTCTGCATTTGTAAATCCCATTGTCTATTCATGAACTACCGCTTGGACTGTCACACACTAACTGACTAGGTAGTCGCAATACACGCTAGGAATACACAAGTGCACTGTAAACAAACTTGACAACATTGTACCTGGCAAATACTCAGATTGAATGGCACAAACAACTCAGGGACACCTAATTTCTATTAGAGTGGTCAGCTATTATTTTGTAGAAGATACCTTTGTCTTACTACGGTAAAGCCACCATATGTCTCATACATTCATGTGAAACGGTTGTATTTTGGGTTCTGATAATTTATTCATACTTCTTCCTATACTAAACGGAGAATATATAACTTCTCTCAAATGATCCGTGTGATTTTGGCCTTATAAATAATTCAGTAATGGGGAGCCCACCTGGGATGATTTGTCTTCAACACGGTTACTTGCTCAATAAGAATTATTTTTGCTGTGGAGCATGCATGCAATCAGTGTGAGCTTACTTGCAGTATTTTTTGTAATATCGTTACAGGTTCGAGAAGGTGAGTTTTCGTCACGATCCTCTGAGCAGCAGATGCTATGTTATGTTACAGACAATATTCTTCGAATGCACAGTTTCTTCAGGTTCTTGTTGAAAGATATTTAGGATCACATGTGCTCGCTACACATCTTTTGCCTCTAAAGTGAAAAGTTTTTAAAGTTTTGCGAGGTCAAAAGTTTCTTCTTTCCTAAGAAACTTAATCCTTAAAATGATTTAAGCATTCTGTTTGCGCTATTTAATCGTCGTGCAAAGTAAGTGTGCTGTGTATGTTATGTTATTTATGATGTTAGGTCAGAATGGTTAAAAGGGTACTTTTACGCTGCAACATTCGTATAGATAGAAGTGGCATTTTAATTAGAGAAAGTTTTAGTAGGCATATTTGATGACATTTTGATCAGTTTTTAAGCACTGGCCATTGACATGTTCACATCTACTTCCATGAGGATTTCGAACAGCTTACACCTCTTTACAATTTCTAACACTTCTTCTGGGTCAACAAATACTATGCAAATGTACCAATTTTTCGTGGACCTGGCTTCAGTTTTCAAATGCAACGTTGTCTCCCCGGTACCATTCTCGTTTCTTCTATGTATTATTCTTCTCGGTAACTTGAACGCGTGAGATTTTGAGATGATTTAGTGGTAGTTCTCGTCCTTGCTCCCTTCGGCATTGTGAAGACAATATTTTTACCAGAATTTGATGTTGTGCCTCTACACACCAATTTTGGTTGCAACTTCCAATAATTCTAGACACTCCAAACAAATGCTTTCTATATCTTTCGCTCTGTTTAATCAAACGTATCTAAGTAAATGCAAACAATAATCTACAAACGTAGTGAAGAAGATTTAAAAATCAGAACGGTCGATGGTGGACTCCACTTTGCGACTGACGGAAGGGACGCGGCGGTGAGATATTGGATTCGTTTGCGGGAGTACAGTGATTCAAATCCATCCGTTCTTTTAGTGTTCTGGTCTACCCTGATGTCCATAAATTTCCTAGGGCAAACGATGGAGTAATTTATTGTAAGAGGAAGAGCCAAATTTTTCCCCAGTCTTTCTCCGACCTGAGCATGCACTCCAATACGTCAATGTGCTTGTAATCGGTTGAATTTTATATCCTAGCTTTCCTTTCTTTCTTCAATTTTGCCTTACAAAAACACTGCCGATACACTGTGGTTATTCAGTTTTATGACACTAGCAAAAATTTTTGTGTTATTCATTATATAGCGAAGCAACACCTCCTCCTCTTGTTCTTTTTTATGGCCTTTATCCGATATCTTCACGGGATCAGCATGTTAATTGTAGGAGTACTTGGAGTGCTAGAGAGTATCCTGTCGCTACCTCTGACCTCTTCAACCACCCCCGCCCCCCCCTCCCTACCCCAGACGGAATTTGTGTATTCTATTTGTCTAGCTGTCGACGTCTATGAAAGCATGCGAACGTCTTCTAAACGTCTGATAATTGTGTAACTGAAGAAGGACGTCTAATCGGTTGTGGGAAATCTGCTGAAAACACATCCAGGCTGGTCGACGCAACGACCTACGTCGTTAAAACCGCCATGCGGATTTGATCCGGGGCTGGTGTTCCTCCCCGTATCTCGGAAGCGGCGAGCTAACTACTATCCACGCGTGTCTATGCAAGGTAAGACCTAATGCTGGGCATTGAAACGTGCTAGTTGGCCATCTTCTGGAGACTTTTAGGAATCTGTTCAGTTAACAGGCACGGGAACATAACATCTATGGTGTTAGTTACAAAGGCATGTCCGCTTGAAGAATGTATTATGGAACAGCAGCGTTCTGTGGCTCGATTTTTTCTATTGGAAAGTGCGCAATCGTCAAAAATATTCTCTCGGATCTACAAATAATACTTCTGTAATTGCCTGAACCGTACTAATCTGTTCGTTTGGGCGAAAAAGTTTCAAAATCACCGCTAAAGCATAAGCCATGATCATTGCTCCGGGCGTCCGGTAGCAGTATCAACCTCGGGGATGCCGACTTGTATTGATTCACTTATGCATGAAAATCCTCGACTTACTGTTGGACAAACTGTTGAAAAATATGGAGTATATGTTGGCACAACTCATTGCATTATTCAAAACCAACTGCCTAACTGAAAACTTGTGCGGTTTGGGTTCCCATAGAGCTTACAGCATGTAGAAGAGTCCCTATAGTCAGATTTTCTGTGATTATTCTGGAGCAGCAACGGACTACCAGTAACCTATTGGTATACTATTCTGTCATGATGGAGAACAATTTCAGGCAATCTCTGAAGAGGAAATGGTTGTAATGGCAAAATAAAAGCGTGCTTCTTCTTCAAGACCAGAGTCGAATCCATAATTTGGTCGGGAAGGGGACTAAGCTCATAAAAATTTTGTATCGCCGTGCCGTAGTGAACGAAGGTGTTTTCTTTATCTATTACGATTCTAGGTACAATAGCGAGAAAACTTTCGAGACTATTAAGCCTGAGAGCTGTGTGGCAAAGGATATTTTTTTTTCTATGTTGAAAAGAATCAAGTGTAGTTCTGGGGGGGGGGGGGGGCTGTAGATACGTACCCATCCCCAAACGCCCCCCCCCCCTCCCCGAAACCCCAAATATCCTCCTCTCTTCGCGACGAAGCTCGACTTCATACGGCACAACTTACGCTGGAAACTATTGGCAAAGTGGGTTGCGAGCTCCTGCCGCATCCTCCTTACAGACCTGACATTGTCCCTTCAAATGTTTCTGTTTCGTCTAATGAAAATGCATGGTTTGGCTCAAATTCACAAAGAAAACAGGTAAAGAAAGCAGTACAAACATGGCCTCCAGGTCAACGTATAGAATGCGTCGCTGAGAAGATAATAAGACATGAGAGAAGACATGAAAAGTGCAGAGAGGAAAGTTGTCTTGTTGCAAAAAGTTATATTTTCGGCAGAGCTATTTGTTTGCATAATGATTGAACGTCCCTGTTAGCTCTGGCTATTTCTGTTCTTTTATTTCCTAGCATAGTACTAAGTCAGAAAAAAATGAACTTTTCTGCGCAAGTGAACTGCGAAGCGACACCTACAGCATGTGAATCCTGAAAGAGCCCTTTGTGGTGAGGTCGTAGCTAGACTGATGTAGCTAAGAAATGAGGGGAGAAGCCACGGGTGAGTGACTTGTGGAAGAAGGCTAGTTAGCGTTGACGTCAGGAGGCTGTTAGGGCACGCGACGCATCGGTGCGTAGCAGGTGCGGCAACGGCAGCAGGGGTCGTCGTCCTGAGGGTCGTTGTACGCACCACCGGCCTTCGCCTCAGGTCGGCGGTAGTTGCGGCCACCGCCGCCAGTCGGCAGCACCTGCCGCGCCATTGTAGTCCGCTACACGCATAAAAGAAGCTGGCGAGCCAGCAGGCAGCTCAGAGCGTGCGAGTTAGTAGGCACGCAGGCATCGCAGAAATGTGCCGCTGCATCTGCTAAAAGTCAAGGAGGATAGGCTGGTAGAGAAGAGCCGCTGTGGAAGTGTCTGAAAGGACACAGCTGACACACGTGACTGAACAACTTTGAATAAAGATTAAATCACACCTTTAGGCAAAACAGCAGTTCATACGCCTTAAGAAAGAAAGTCAGTCTAGAAGCAGCAAAGTGTATTGTGGTACGTAGTACATACTCACTTACTAGGCCGGCCTTTCGGCCGAGCGGTTCTAGGCGCTTTAGTCCGGAACCGCGCAGCTGCTACGGTAGCAGGTTCGAATCCCGCCTCGGGCATGGCTGTGTGTGATGTCCTTAGGTAAGTTAGGTTTAACTAGTTCTAAGTTCTAGGGGACTGATGACCTCAGATGTTAAGTCCCATAGTGCTCAGAGCCATTGGAACCAAGCCATCACTTACTAGTGTCCCTGGGTCACTTTAGGCAAACTTCAGTAGCATTCTTACAGCGAGGATATGGATAATATCCTTCCCCCACATACTAAACTTTCCTTTTGAAACGCATTTTGAAAAGACTATTTAGTTTGCAAAAAGCAGTTACGGTAATTTTTTCTTCTTTTGGATTGTCGCCACAGACGATATTATTACTCATTCCGCGTGAAAGAATTCATTCCGGAACACGTCTCAATTGTTTCTTGCATTTGACAACTAAGGCATCGGGATCGGCACTTCTGAAAAAGAGAAGTGAGAAATAACAAAGAAATTCGGTTTCGTTATCGGCGCGGGATTTTATGTTAGCGAATACGATGATGTGTTGTGATTCTTCTCTTATACTGCCTGTAACACTACGGGATCCACACATCTTTGGCACTGCGAGAACATAAGCCAGCTGACGGTTGTTGTATCTCCACTTATTATGGAGAAACAAAGCAGTGAAGCGGAACAGGATTCGTTTTCGGAAGGAGTAGATCAGAAATGCGATCTAAATGTCACAGGCAATTTCCGTAAATCGCGTAAGTTTGATGTGGGTGGTTCCTTGGACATGAGACGGCCTACCTCTTTCACAGTCCTTGTCCTACCCAAGAGTGTGCCAATGGTCTCCGTCGATAAGGTGAAAATGTTTGCATACGTATAAAGCAGATTGAGTATGGTCTTGTCAGACGACCAGTGAGCATTGTGATGAAGCAATTATACCACTGAAACTTTCAAAACGTGCCATTAAAAGTCCTGCTGTTCAAAGACCCTAGTATTTACAGTAACCAAGGTTATTTTGGCATCTTACGAGCATGACGCATGTCTGGTGCAATTCTGTAAACTGCATGCAGGTTCGCGTCGCTCAGGCACTTCAGATTACACGATCGTGTGTTGTACAACCTTGCCCACGAAATTTTAACAACCATGATAGAATAGAGAAGTCAGTTATCTCTTTTAAGTACAACATCTTCAAACTTTCGTTAAAATCACAACAAAATTCGCTATTTATCTGCGAGTTTGAAGAATTTCCTGGTGCACTGCTGCGAACAATTCTCTGTGCACAAGGCAAGATGCCGCTTACAGAAAATGGAAGTGACACCACCAAAGACAGTAAAATCTTTCTCTTAATAAACGAAAGTAAATGTCCTCATTTCTATTGTTGATGGGATGTTTCGACAAACCCCTTCTTTCCAGTTTGTCGCTAGATCAACCTTCCTATTAATCACTCACGTCATTCATTCTTAAAAGCAAGATCACGTACGCATTGTAAGGAACCTCTAAAATCCTAAGGTCAAAAAACAACGAAGGTAAAAAAAAAATGAGAACTTCAGTATATTTACTCCACCCGTGTAACGATTAGTACTGTACCATAATCACGAATTTGTCTCATACAAAATCATCTTTCGTGTTTAACCATCCCACATTCTTGCTTTCAATCACGTCACACATCGCCAACAGACTATTCCAATTTTTCTAAGAGCCAATACACACCCAAGATTAGTGCAACATACCATCTCCTTCCCATAGAATTACTGCTGACTCACTTAATGGATGCACTGAAAATGTTTAATGACATCACGCTTTCCTTCCAGAAAAATCAACCAAATGTATACGACTTCTTAACGAGTTGGAACTCTACAGTAACAGTACTTCCAACCGTCAACAACGCCAGTGGAACCAGATTCCTGATACCTTTCGTAATAAGTGATTCTGAATACTATAAAGACTTCACCCAACAGCATAATTAGTTCCTCAAACATCACTGACCGCCTAAATTTCATCTATCTGCTCCTACGCTAAATAAATTCTGAACGCAGTGAAGTCTCAATCATCGTAGGATAATGTACCAACAGAACCGAGTGCCTGGTCAGCTGAGTGACGCATTATCTCTTTACAGTACTTTGATGGTCACGTCACAGAACGTCTTCCTGAGCAATATGTAATGTGGGATGCACTAAGTCTAACGGTCGACAAATTTCAGTTTCTGTTCCTTCTTCCTGAACTTTAATTGCCGTACAAAATTTTTCTTTGGTGTCCTTTACTACTTGCTCAATGTGCAAACCGTGTAACATTAAGCATAGCCTAAAATCCTGTCTCACTCCCTTCCAACCATTGTGCCGCTACCTGCCAAAATTACCCTCAGTGCATAGGTAACTTAATTGTAAAATTTAATTTAAATTAATTAATTTAAAATTATCCTTCTTGTCTATCAACTATACCACATTGTAAAGATATTTCATAGTATCAGGTATGGAATCAATAAAGAAAGATATATTATTAAACATCACGACTATGTGTCTTTCACCCGACAGGTTCCCTTTACGACAACTCTAACTTGGTACATCATCTGTCTCACTCTGTTTAGGTTGGTATGACTCACTTGCACTAAACACGTTGATAATAAATCCGCAGTTATGACAACCTGGCCAATCCAACCCATTTCACACTGAACAATCGTCTCCGCCGACGATTCCTAACGTAACACTGAAGCTGTTCTTACAGTGCATAGTCCTAGATTATGACTTATGCACCTGAGCCTATGAAGGTGATTCACAGTGCAAGAACTGCGTCACTAGCTCAGTTCCGAGGCCATTCTGTCATACCATATAATGTCACTCACGACCTTGCACTGCATTTCAGCCACCTTCACCAGCTCACCCATGGACTACCATAGCTGCTGGGCAGCTCTACAACCATGCTGCATGTTAGCTGGAACTTGCACATGTACCATCATTGTATATATGACTCTTTCTGAGCCTGACATGTCCTTGACTGTGGTGACTGAAACAGCATAAAGGAGAGCAAGATACTATAAAATTTATATTCTAAGGCTATCAGCCTATGCCCCCAATGGTACAACACACGAACACATTCTACTACCAAATGCAATGTGGAACTTTAGGGAGTGGGGCACAGGCTGGGAGTTGTGCAGATGTGGGGTTCAATATAACAGTAATTTATTTAGTATCAAAAATATCAGTTAACAACAAAAAATCACTTACAGTAAAGCAATATAATTCTCTGTAGCCCAAGAGAACATAAGTAAAGCTAGAATTATCAAATATAAATTGTCCTTTTAAACATCAGAACAAGGTCAAATTCACAACAAATTTAATCTGGCCCTACGATGAACAAAAGGGTGCCATAACAACAATTTAAGATGTCAGTCACTCTGAACCCCCCCCCCCCCCCCCACCTCATACATGACAACTGAAAAAGGTAAGAAGGATAATAATACTCTAACTTGGAATCGGAGTAAAGTCTGTAACTACGCCTTACTCTACTACTGCAACTGATGCTTCATTAGTAAGGCACCATCTACCAGCCATCTACCAACAGCACTACCAAGCTACCCACCCTGACGCCTAAATAAAGAGCTATCCCATTCGCTTGAGATAATACGAATCAAAACCTAAATTCTCATGAGTGAATCACTGGCTGCATTACAAGAAATCAATACAGAATCTGTCTGCAAGCCCACCGAACAAACAAATGATCAGCAGTTGTAGCGAGAACCAACTGATTCTCATTAACCTTTCTGAATCGCGCCCACGCCTTGTACTGATACATTTAGGTCTGCTATTTCTCACAACACACACTGCTGCATACGCCACATGCCATAAACACAAATCGGCAGTCACTCAGCTCTCACAGACTTCTGTTCAGAAAGTTATTCACAAGTTGCTACACTTCAGACACGTTGAAAAAGAACACTATACGTAGTCTCAAGTACAAGGTCACCAGGAGCCGTTATTAAGTAGAGAAGCACTCAGATTGGTCTCCATATAGTCTACCAGCCCGTCCCCTTGTCTCCACTGCAATGCTGTACGTCCGACCGGGAAAGACAGAGACCGCTCCACCATGTTGTTGTCCACACTGCAGGCAGCCCCACCTGGGTGGCGGTCGTCTCGTTTGGTGCCGTTCCACACATAAGCTCCTTGAGGCCCTCAGAGTTAGCTCCACCAAGATGTGTTTTCTTCCGTCTCACTCCATGAACTGACTGACTTCCCTGTCCATCCTCTTCTCCAACTGTGCCCCAACAGCTCAAATGTTCGAATGTTTGTGAATTCTTAAGGGACCAAACTGCTGAGGTCATTGGTCCCTAGACTTACACACTACTTAACCTAACTTAAACGAACTTAAGCTAATAACAACACACACATCCATGCCCGATGGAGGACTCGAACCTCCGGCGGGAGAGGACTCGCAATCCGTGACATGGCGCCGTAGACCGCACGGCCACTTCGCGCGGCTCGCCACAAAAGCGCCAGTGGCAGTCACACACCCCCAGCAATCGCCCTTTGGGGGCGCCAGTGCCATTCAACATTTATTAACATCTCTGGCACCAGGGAAAATAGCTGTGCCGCTTAAGACGGTACAAATGCTTCAGAAACATTTACCGTTGGCGATCTTAAACGGGTAATAATTATAAATGTTACGTTGGGCACTATTACCTTACGAACATGTCGCAGCATTAAATTATTCAACTTGTAAAAGTCAAGTAGAACTTTACAAAACGTTTCAGGTAAGACAATAACACGAGGAAAATTTGGGATCTAATCAGAAAATACTTTTTTATTGCTTTCGACATGTTCTCCACTTTTTAATAGCTTCCTACTGCTATTCCTCTGCTACACTGAAGCGCCGAAGAAACTGGTATAGGCATGTGTATTCAAATACACTGATATGTAAACAGCAGAATACGGCTCTGCTGTCGGCAACACCTATATAAGACAACAAGTGTATGGCGCAGTTGTTAGATCGGTTACTGCTGCTACAATGGTAGGTTATCAAGATTTAAGTGAGTTTGAACGTTGTTTAATAGTCGGCGCACGAGCGCTGGGCCACAGCATGTACGAGGTAGCAATGAAGTGGGAATTTTCCCGTACGATCATTTCAAGAGTGTACCGTGAATATCAGGAATCCGGTAAAACATCAAATCTCCGATATCGCTGCGGCGCGAAAAAGATCCTGCAAGAACGGGACCAATGACGACTGAAGAGAATCGTTCAACGTGACAAAAGTGCAACCATTCTGCAAATTACTGCATACTTCAATGCTGGGCCATGAAGATGTGTCAGGGTGCGAAGCATTCAACGAAACATCACCGATATAGGCTTTCGAAGCCAAAGGCCCATTCGTGTATCCTTAATGAGTGCATGACACAAAGCTTTACGCCTCTCCTGAGCCCGTCAACACCGACAGTGGACTGTTGATGACTGGAAACATATTGCCTGGTCGGACGAGTCTCATTTCAGATTGTATCGAACGGGTGGACGTGTAGGGATACGGAGACAACCTCGTGAATCCATGGCCCCTGAATGTCAGCATGGGAGTGTTCAAGCTAGTGGAGGCTCTGTAATGCTGTGGGACGCGTACAGTTGGAGTGACATGGGAACCCTGATATCTCTAGATACGACTCTGACAAGTGACACGTACGTAAGCATCCTATCCGATCACCTGCATCCATTCATATTCATTATGAATTCCGACGTCCTACACGTCCGTAGTTGCTACAGAGCGACTCCAGTTACACTCCCCACAAATGAACATTATTGTGCATATCTCGATGCCTTGCTACGTCCTGCTCAGAAGAGATCCTCTCCCCCCCCCCCCCCCCACTTGCACTCTTACGGATTTATGGACAGCCCTGCGAGATTCATGGTGCCAGTTCCCTCCAGCACTACTTCAGACATCAGTGGAGTCTATGCGACGTCGTGCTCCGGCACTTCTGTGTGCTCGCGGGGGCCCTACACGATATCAGGCAGCTGTAGCTGTTTCTTTGGCTCTTTGTATAAGCTACGCATCGAGGAAAACATCTCTGGTGTAACAAAACCAAGTTTGTCTTCTGAAAGGACGTTTGTTTATTAATTTAGGATGAGAATCGGTGTTTCCACAGGAGCTGGTCAACTGTGTGTCGGACGTGGCCTATACACAACATAGATTCACCAGACAGAATATTAATGATCCCCTTGAAAGAGCACAATAGTTGGCTTGGAACGCCGAAGACGGTGTACAGCAGACACTAGATGGTCATATCTTCAACCGTCAACGTAAGCCATGGTAGACTCATGATGTGTTTGTGACTCGATTGAATGGATACAGCGCAGTTAAGGTAGGTCGACGTGGGGATGAACCCGTCTGGTAGAAAGGAGCTACCGCTTGTGTACGTGAATTACGTTTCCCGATTTGTTGGTGTTTTAACAGATACTGTCTAAAGTGTCCGTAAAGATGGTTTATTATTTGAAGACACGTAACATGCCGTAAGAAACTTGGTCGTAAATGGCTGGCAAGCTACAGGAACCAGAGAGGAGTGTAGCTCTTTGTCAGTGACAGTCAGTTGCAAACCCGACAATTTCAATCCATTTCCGAGGTGATATTTGAAGGGAACTGAATGAGATGTATGTTGGAAACCAAGGATTTCGTAGAAACCATCTAATTGTTAATGATGTTGTTGAAAGAATTTTTAAGTAGTTCTCTGGGAATAGACATTCCATAAATTTTGAGAGCACACTCCACATTCGTCTCTGTACGACAGAAAGAGTCACACCAATAATGGATGTAGCACATGAACAGCGGTCAATAACAGGGACAGCGTGCTCCAGATCTTTGGATGTAAATATTGATGAAAACTTGAACTGGAGGAGGTATTTGAGTATTACTAAGTTGCGCAAACAATCGACTTCATTTACTTTTGCTCTTCTTATATCTGCTGTCTTGGAAACAAACGAATCAACTTCCTAAAATATTTTGTTATTTCCACTTAATAACTTACGAAATAATTACCTGGTGACACATCACTTAGAAAGGAAACACTGATTGCAAAAAAACAAACTGTAGTAATAATGTGTGGTCTTCAGCCCCAGTCACCCCGTTGGTCCTCTTCTAAGCAGTTTAATTGCTCCATCACAGTATATCCATATTCACTGATAAAATTTTTCGTAAAAGACCTATCAAAATTTGAGAAGAATAGCGATGTAAATAACTGCCACAATTGAGGAAAGAATTACATTTTATTGCCCATTATTAAAGGCTGTCAGTGGCACAAAAAGCAGTTCAATATGCAGCAACAATAATTTTTGATCATTTGCCCAAGAACATTAAATGTGTGTTGGGTAACAAAGTAAATTTTAAGTCTAACACAGGATCATTTGAACTGGACAATAAGTTCATTAATTTAAAAGTTAATCTTGTAACCATATCCCGTAGGCTGACTCTTTCCTCTTCATTTTCTTAAAGAATTGTTCAAGTGATCTAAGTGAGTAACTAGCTACCGAATTAGATGTTTAACCCGCAGTGTGCGGAAACTGTTGTTCAGCACAGTGACTTTGGCTAAATCTTCAGGTTACCTTGAAGATGAACCAAGATGTATATTGCAACACTCACTGACCAAGTGTTGCTCTTCGTCTTGTATCGTATTGATGAGCATGCTCCAGACATCTCTATCTTCTAAGACGACAAGAGCCGCGTTCGTAGGGGTACAAGGAAAATTTCTGATTTGAAGTCCGTTCAGCCACCCTATTGCACAACGACTGACGCGCAAAATAACCCGACCTCAGTGCCTTGCAAAATGAGGGCTATTATGAACAGTGGATCAAATGCAGCAAACAACATTCCAGAAATATACACAACGGGCTCTAATATGTGGCTTCATCTTGTATGCTTAAGGATTTGCAATTGGACCTTAGCGGTGGAGACTTACGACAGCCACGATCGCATATCAAATTAAAGACGGTAAATTTCTTCTAGAGTATAAGATGACGTCCTTTAAGGATAGATGTAGGGCAAAATTTCGAAAAAATTCAATTTTTTTTAATTGCGTAATTTATTCTTTAAGAATAACAGCTCAAAGTTTCATGATCTAATTCTGGATAGAAATATTTTCTAAAAAGTTTGTTTGGGCGTCTGCAACCTGCCACACGCAACTTTCAATGCTGTGATCCGCACCTTCTCTACGCTGGAAATCTCTTGTGCGTTAATTTTTCGTTAACACAATCGAAAGGAACTGCAGAGGAGTCTGGCAGACCGTGATTAACATTATCATTGCCTGTTCCTTTGTTCATAAGGTTGTTTTGAATAGTACGTGCTACAAATTTATTTCAGTTTTTCGTTTTGGATATGTAAACCTGTTTTAGCCGAAAATAGACATAGCAGTGGACGTATATTCACAAAAGTGGGGTAATGTCGAATTTCATGTGTAAAAGGTAGTTTTACAGATGCTGTTCCTAGGTGTGAAGAACAATTCTCGACAAAGTCACCGAGTTCACTGAAGAAGAAAATTAGTGAAGGTACTGATGATGCTGTTTACAGTACCAAACAAGTTTTCCAGTTGGCTTAGAAATACTTGCCTATATGATTAATGTTTAATGTGCACGTCATAACCCAAAGGGACAAAGGACATGCGGTAAAACTTATATAGAATGATAAAACCCACCGTCACGTATAAAACGCAAAAATAAATTAGGCGATGAGGCATCGTCAGCTAAAATTAATGGCAACGACTCCGGTAACTGAAGAGTCTGTCGCAGGACCGCCAAAGAAGGACAGCTGGCCAAGATACTGGCCACTGTCAGCAGGGCGCCGCACCGATATTGAGGTGGGTCATCACGGCGCAGAAGGTGCCGTGTGTCACCGAAGCGTGGCCAATGCGGAGCCAGCAGAGAGCCACAGAATCTACATCTACATCTATATCTACATCTACATACATACTCTGCAATCCACCATACGGTGCGTGGCGGAGGGTACCTCGTACCACAACTAGCATCTTATCTCCCTGTTCCACTCCCAAACAGAACGATGGAAAAATGACTGCCTATATGCGTCTGTACAAGCCCTAATCACTCTTATCTTATCTTTGTGGTCTTTCCGCGAAATGTAAGTTGGCGGCGGTAAAATGTGAGAGGCCCGCACGGAGGACTGCCACAAGTTCGTAGTCTCCTTATTGGCACACAGTTTGTTGTGCGTGCTTAGGTTATGCCATTTCGTCAGCCAAAGCCGCAAAACCTTACGGCGTAATACTGAACGCAGGTCAGTTGCAGACAAACCGATCTCCACTAGCGTTTTCCGCGTAGCCTGTTTGGCCAGCCTGTCGACAAGTTCGCTACCTGGGATTCCGACGTGACCTGGGGTCCAGACAAACACCACGGAACGACTGGACCGTTTCAGGGCATACATGGACCCCTGGATGATCGCTACCAAAGGATGACGAGGGTAGCAAATGGTCGATAGCTTGTAGGCTGCTCAAGGAGTGAGTACACAGAAGAAACGACTCCCCAGGCCATGAACGGATGTGCTCAGGAGCACGAGATATAGCCACCAGCACGGCAGTGAAAACACTGCAGCCATAGGTCAAGGAATGCTGTTCAACATGTCCTCCATGGACATACGTGAAGCCGACGTGAGCAGCAGCCATCGAGCCGTCGGTGAAAATCACATCGTGGCCTCGGTACCTGTCAAAAATCGAGAGGAAGTGGCAGCTGTTGACGAAGCCGTAGATATTAACATTCAAGGGTAAGAAGGTCACTGTGTGATGAAGACAGGTCTGTGTGTCTCTTGTGATGGAACCATGGTGTACCATCTGTCATTAGTATAGATTCAGTGAGAATCTTAGACTTCCAAGTAATGAGTAAATATTGCTCTCAGTGTGACAGAGAAAAAAAATAATTATGGCAGTGAAGAAGAAAGGTGGCAGCAGGACCAAAAGAAATTGTGCAGCAACTATTACCAGGGGTCAAGAGGTGGGATGGCAGCAGGAACTGCTCATCAGTGAAGAACATCTGATGCTCTTGTTAATACTCGTACTTCTGTATTTATTGGGACAATTGCTCGGTTATCTACGTCTAGTAGTCGAAACCCGTCATTTTCTAGATCTTGTTCTGGTGTTTTGTAGGTGTCGAATTCTACGTCTATGAAATCTGAATATTCATATCTTCAGTATCATTGTCGTCCAATGGTTTTGATTGTAATTATTGCATCTACTCAGTCATCAAGTAAGTATAGTAGTCGTATTGATGGTAAGACAATAAAAATTAGAGTAATTGCTGGTAACGCTGTTCAGATTGTTTCAATTAAATGTCCATGAAGTATGTTTCGGTTTGTATAGGCAATAAATAATATATAACTTAGGGCATAACCTACAATTACTGTCATTAATAATAATACGACCATAGTATGATCATGAAAGAATGATAGTTGCTCCATTAGGTCAAGCTCCATCTTGAAGGGATAAATTTGTTCACGTTGCCATTTGAATATTTTTTCTAATAAAAGGTCAAACCTTTATTTGTAGAGCTTAAATCTACTGCACTAATCTGCCATATTAGAATCTAGAGATTAATGGTAATTCGGAGTGACTGTGTTCTGCAGGTGGATTATTTTGTAGTCATTCTGTTGATCTTCTTATATTAGCTCTGAATATAATTGCTCGGTTTGTAACCATTCTTTCTCATATGATTACAATGAATATAATAATTCCTACAATACAAATTGTAGATCCAATTCTTGATACTACATTTCGTGATGTATATACGTCTGGGTAGTCAGAATATCGTCGTGGTATTCCTGCTAACCCTAAGAAGTGTTGAGGGAAGAATGTTAAGTTTACTCCAATAAATATAATTGTAAACTGGATTTTTAATGATGTATTGTTTATAGTTAATCCTGTAAATAGTGGGTATCATTGAATAACACCTCCTATAATTGCGAATACTGCTCCTATACGGGCAGATGACGTGTTCCAAAGGTCAGCTGAACAGCATGATGTTGGGTACATGAAGTAGCTAGACGATGAAGATTCCATTGCTTTTAAGACTGTTTTAGAGAGCAGTCCTCATGGTTCACAAACGGAAATTGAAGAACTGGAATATGTGGGGCATGTTCAAAAGCGAATCTGAGGTATGTTTCTCAGATTGATGAAAGAAATAAACGCAAGAAATTAGAAGATGGAAGGCCAATGGGAGTTATTAACAGAATGAGGGACTAGGAAATTCACACTTTACAAATATATTATGGAAAAGCTAGCAGGACAACTTACACAGTGTGAAAACAATGCAGTAAGCCGTGTGGGCAACATGCTTTCGCAAAATTTCTACAGATGATAATCCTCAACATTCCCTTTATGGCAGACCGTGGGTTAAATAACTTCAGGCAGAAGCCAGAGTAAAGCCATACACACACAAACATGGTTTTCCACTTTCTGCTTTAGATGTTATAAAATCAACTTTCAGGTACCTAACCAATCCTCAACTCCTAAAAAATGTGTACACTTTTGTGTAAATTGCATAAATAACGGTGTCAGTAGTCAAGCTGCGTGGGAAGTGAATTTGTTCAGAGATTATGAGTTTTTTTTTTAACATACTCAGATGCTTAGACGACGTCAGACACTGCGCAAAGCCTTTGCCAGTCGTGTCGCCCGTGCTACCATGTAAGTAAGTTGGTTGCCTTTACTGTTCCACTGTGTGCTTTCTCAATGTTGAATGCTTATCATCGTTGATGGCCATTTGGTTGCGATAGAGAAATATTTCAGTCATTTTGTGTTCGCTGCGAAAACGCCAGCATTTCCAAAACTATGCTGGCGGTGTGTGGTATCAGGACCCGCCTGGCAGGTACAGCTTCAAACCGTTTAGAGTGTTTATCGGTACCTTCGAACCGAGAGGCAAAAGTTACGTTCCCTAGTGCACTGTGAGTTCCGACCGAAATAGCTAGTACTTTATACTACATACTATAACGAATGTATACCTACGTAACTAGAGAACTCTGGGCCTCGACGATATACCAAGATTTTACCAGATCTGTCTGTAGTTTATTTACGTAGGTAATCCACTTTCACTTTCGTAGAGTGTTAGTTTCGGAATATTTTTCTGCTCAAAATACACTTTTTGGGAGCAACGAACAATTAGCTGTCCTGTGGGTAAGTCAGGTAAGTTTGACAGGTGTGAAGGGTGCGGCCTGACTTCACATTTGCAGAAATACAAAGGTATGTGTGCTAAGCACCTGATCTACGCAACCCAATTAGGCAAAAGCCTCCTAATACGGTCCGATGACGTGTTACGCGCTGCTAGTTAAGAGTTTGTTCTGTTGGTATTCCCTCTCGTCACATACTGATCTGTTTCAATTTGGTCGAGACGAAAAGGGTAACAAGAGAAATTCACTTGAAATACGAGAGGGAAGGCCAATTGCGTTACATGCGCGCAATTTAATTTTGTGTCTTCCTAACTTGCCTCTGCCCCGCCACTACAACGCATGCTCGCTACTGACTCATTGTCCGGTGCGACACGACAATGGGCTATCCGCTGGGAATCATGGGAGGCTGCTGAAAGTTCTAGAAGACAAGGCTCCACAGCTAGCACCTGCATTCAGATCGCTCGCTGGCAAGGAGCATATGGTGTAGCTAAAGAAACATTTAGCCTCCTGTTCGCAATGAAATTTAGGAAATTTGTGGTAAGGTCTTATGGGACAAAATTGCTGAGGTCATCGGTCCCTAAGCCTACACACTACTTAATCTAACTTAAACTAACTTACGCTATGAACAACACACACACCCATGCCCGAGGGAGGACTCGAATCTGACGGGGAGAGCAGCACGGGCCGTGACAAGGCGCCCTACACCGCGCGAATACCCCACGTGACATGTTCTCACAGAACTGAGGCCGTTATCGAAGTAACAGGTGATGTAATATGGTAATAGCGCGATATCTGTGAGTAACCTCGATAACTGACGATTGAAAATGTGTTTGCTTTTAAAACTCTGTTTGTGCTTACAGCTTTATGGCTGCTAATCTTTTAGAGCGTTTCCACCTCCTACTTTAGAGATTGAGTCCACGCCTTGTATAGCATGTTATCTTTCCACTGATTTGAAGACTTCTGTTTCTAAAAAACGAATGTGATATCCATATCAGAACTGTTGCCCAACGGTTGCTTAAAAGGTGTATATGTAAACCTCAAGGTTCTTCGCCAATGATGTAAAATGCTCAACAAATTTTGCGAAATTGGAATACCTGGGAATACATGTAGGTTTGGATTCAAGGAGAGCAGTGAATGGAATAATGATCCCTATAGAGACAATATGATAGTCAACATCATTATGTAACATTATCACCAAAATTAAGTACCATGTTGCTACACCCCATGCATTGTGGCATTCTTGTACCGTCCTTGGCATCAGTAGTAGGGAAAGTGAGAGAGCTGGGACAGCTTGCGTTGTTGCTGGATTTCCAATGACCTACATCCCCACTGACGTAATACAGCAATAGCTAGATCTCCTCTCTCCCTCGCCCGCTCGTCTGGTAACGAAACTGGGCCATTTGTCTTTAGTTGAAAATGGTGGGAAATACAAAAAATCAAAGATGGTAGATCTAGCCCAGTTGTCTTAAATTTAAAATGGTGACATTTTCGAATAATTTGAAATGGGCACTTGTGCAAACTGTAAAACTATTTAGCCCTGTGATCAATTCTGTTCAAACAATTTCCAATACCCCAGCTGCCCCAAAATTAAAATGACATCCTGAGACCCACGTGTGATGTTAATAAATAAACCATTGTCAATACCGCTGTATGAATTTGGGTAGGTCTGCCATCACACTACCATTGCATTATATTTATTTAAACATTTGTATGTGGCATCCAGATTCAGCAAGATCACAGTGCCCATGACCAGAAAGGCCATTAGGTATTATTTTTCGGCCTGCCCCACCGCACCGCCAGTTGTGTGTGTATGTTGTAAGTAGGCTGTTTATGTTTTCTTATTGGTAACGCCACGTAGCGCTCTGTATGAAAAATCGCTGGCTGTGCTGCGTGCAGCCTGTGGGTAGTTTGCATTGTTGTCTGCCATTGTAGTGTTGGGCAGCGGCAGCTGGATGTGAACAGCGCGTAGCGTTGCGCAGTTGGAGGTGAGCCGCCAGCAGTGGTGGATGTGGGGAGAGAGATGGCGGAGCTTTGAAATTTGTCATGAACTGCTATATACACTCCTGAAAATGCAAAAAAGAACACATTGGCACCGGTGTGTCAGACCCACCATACTTGCTCCGGACACTGCGAGAGGGCTGTACAAGCAATGATCACACGCACGGCACAGCGGACACACCAGGAACCGCGGTGTTGGCCGTCGAATGGCGCTAGCTGCGCAGCATTTGTGCACCGCCGCCGTCAGTGTCAGCCAGTTTGCCGTGGCATACGGAGCTCCATCACAGTCTTTAACACTGGTAGCATGCCGCGACAGCGTGGACGTGAACCGTATGTGCAGTTGACGGACTTTGAGCGAGGGCGTATAGTGGGCATGCGGGAGGCCGGGTGGACGTACCGCCGAATTCCTCAACACGTGGGGCGTCAGGTCTCCACAGTACATCGATGTTGTCGCCAGTGGTCGGCGGAAGGTGCACGTGCCCGTCGACCTGGGACCGGACCGCAGCGACGCACGGATGCACGCCAAGACCGTAGGATCCTACGCAGTGGCGTAGGGGACCGCACCGCCACTTCCCAGCAAATTAGGGACACTGTTGCTCCTGGGGTATCGGCGAGGACCATTCGCAACCGTCTCCATGAAGCTGGGCTACGGTCCCGCACACCGTTAGGCCGTCTTCCGCTCACGCCCCAACATCGTGCAGCCCGCCTCCAGTGGTGTCGCGACAGGCGTGAATGGAGGGACGAATGGAGACGTGTCGTCTTCAGCGATGAGAGTCGCTTCTACCTTGGTGCCAATGATGGTCGTATGCGTGTTTGGCGCCGTGCAGGTGAGCGCCACAATCAGGACTGCATACGACCGAGGCACACAGGGCCAACACCCGGCATCGTGGTGTGGGGAGCGATCTCCTACACTAGCCGTACACCACTGGTGATCGTCGAGGGGACACTGAATAGTGCACGGCACATCCAAACCGTCATCGAACCCATCGTTCTACCATTTCTAGACCGGCAAGGGAACTTGCTGTTCCAACAGGACAATGCACGTCCGGATGTATCCCGTGCCACCCAACGTGCCCTAGAAGGTGTAAGTCAACTACCCTGGCCAGCAAGATCTCCGGATCTGTCCCCCATTGAGCATGTTTGGGACTGGATGAAGCGTCTTCTCACGCGGTCTGCACGTCCAGCACGAACGCTGGTCCAACTGAGGCGCCAGGTGGAAATGGCATGGCAAGTCGTTCCACAGGACTACATCCAGCATCTCTACGATCGTCTCCATGGGAGAATAGCAGCCTGCATTGCTGCGAAAGGTGGATATACACTGTACTAGTGCCGACATTGTGCATGCTCTGTTGCCTGTGTCTATGTGCCTGTGGTTCTGTCAGTGTGATCATTTGATGTATCTGACCCCAGGAATGTGTCAATAAAGTTTCCCCTTCCTGGGACAATGAATTCACGGTGTTCTTATTTCAATTTCCAGGAGTGTATATTATGACTAATATGGTAAATACATTGTTTGTTCTCTATCAAAATCTTTCATTTGCTAACTATGCCTATCAGTAGTTAGTGCCTTCAGTAGTTTGAATCTTTTATTTAGCTGGCAGTAGTGGCACTCGCTGTATTGCTGTAGCTAGAGTAACGAAGATTTTTGTGAGGTAAGTGATTTGTGAAAGGTATAGGTTAATGTTAGTCAGGGCCATTCTTTTGCAGGGATTTTTGAAAGTCAGATTGCGTTGCGCTAAAAAAATATTGTGTGTCAGTTTAAGCACAGTCTTGTACAATTTTTCAAAAGGGGACGTTTCAATGCGGCTGAAGAATTTCGATTGGGGTGTTGTTTAATTCATTTTGATGTTTTATATCAATTGGAAGAAGGTCAACATGCTGCTAAAATGTCCACAGTAGCTGAAGTGGTCACTGTGTCGAGCACTGCGCCAGCAGGCACGCCATGTCGAGTTCACACAAGGCGAGCTGTTCCACCCACCTCAAAGAAGCCTCTGCCGATCGCGTCGTGATATTACCACCTCGCCCGGCTTCCAGTTCTCGACTGCGCACTGTACCGCTTGCTTGATATGAAGCCCAGTGACGTTAAATAGTACCGCTAAGGGTCATTTGCGGCAGCGGTCGAAACGCGCATCATATTCTCAGTCGTGGCTATTTTATCGTCAGGAAAGCAATATGTGACGATGTCTTTGTGTAATGGTTGTAGGAGCTATTTCTAGCTCCATGAATGTAGGAAATCGATATTATCTCTAATTATATGCAGTAATAAACCGACGCCACGATGCACAAACATTCAGCTTTCTAGGAAGATACAGACGAGAAATATTCGAGCTATATGTTAGAACAAGTTGCCTGCGATACGCAGTGCCAAACCGATGGCACGACGTGGAAACAGCATGAGACACTCCATTTACGTTTCCAAATAAACGAATCTGCTGTGGTAACTCATTCCCATTTGCAGTCTTTCTTGGGATTTGGGTCAGTAGTTTACGCATAGTTTACAGCTTAATGTGATTCCCCTCCCGGTCACATTAAAGGAAGACGTCAAAGCAACTCTGAAACGGGCTGCGGGATGTGTCATCAATAGGTTTAATCAACATACAAGTGCTACGAAAATGGTCCATGAAAATACATGGGAACACCTTTCCGTGTAACATTAATGAGACAGTTTATAGAGCTGGCATTTGCAACGAACCTCTCATATTAGCACCGCAAAACAAGAAAAATTAGGGCTCGTAGGGAAGCACATAGCCGTCTTCCTTCGCTCCGTTTGCGAGTGGAACAAGAAAAGATATGACTAGTAGTGGTACGAAGTATCCGCCGCCATGCACTGTATAGTGGCTTGCAAAGTATATACGTGTGTAGATACGATTTAATATGAGATGAAAACGTTAGGTGAGTAGTATTGAAGGTGAATGTGCATTTATTGGGAAGATTCTAGGAAAACGCGGCGCATCTGTAAATAAAAGGCGTATGTAACGTCAGTCCCACGATTTTTACTGTATTCATCCAATGGTTTGATGTCGATAACAAGTAGACGTGATAGTATTTAGAGACGGATTACTCGGATCATAACGAATCGGTACAGCGAATAAAAGTGTAACGGAGATGCTCTGAAATCACAAACGAGGAAGTTAGGAAAAAATGTCTGTAGCCTTGTGATAGTGCTGATAGAAGATAAGACTGGACGCAGGGAGTTGGCATCGTTATAAACCTGTAACCTGAGACGAACACACATAAGACCACTAGTCAGAGCACTTGAAAAAGTCGACTGTCAGTTGACGAAATATTGTAGCTAAGAGGAATCGTTTGTACAAAATCCGAAAACATAATGTCGTCAACCACCCCTAAAAAACTTCATAAATAATGTCGTTCCTATTGTCATTGCGAACACAAGAGGAAAACAGAAAGAAAGAGTTTAGAAATCTCCTACAGGAAGTATGGATCAATTAAATCTTTAGGGGACTATCACGTCTGGTGATTGTTAGTGCTGTTCCTTCAACTAGGTCATTACCGATTTATAGCATCGTCTGTGTATCCTAGATCCTTAACGATCTTGATCTCGACGACAATTGCCCTTAAGGTAGGCAAGTTCCTGGACAAATTATTCCTGTCCACTGACTTTATTACGTTTTAACGTAAAGCACTCTACCGGTTATCAAATGTCTTGTGTACACAGTTCCTGTCGTCGTCCTGGTTTTTCAGACATTAGATACCACACGTTGAGTTCCTATGTAAAGATGGAGCATTTCACGAAGTTTGACGTCAGAAGAACACCTTGAAAAATGTAATTCATGGTAGGAAAGCTTGAGCTTCAGGATGGTTACTCTCACAATATGGAATACAGCCACTGGTACACTCTTTGCCAAAAGATCTAAAGATGTACCTGATTAACACAGTCATCATCAAGGCGCACACTTCATGATTTTGCAAGGCATGGTTTGGGCAAGCCCTAGATAGGTTTCTGTCTGGAGTTTTGTGGCAACCAGTGTTTACTCAGTCCCCGAAAAAGTACTGGTGTGGCACGGACATTCAATAACGTATTGGATGTACTGAGATCACGTGAATTTGATAGACATCAACGTGGGTGCTCCTCAGATACCTATATCACAATTCGATTCTTGTACCAAGGACAGTTTTACCGCCAGAAGACATCAATCATGACGGATGGAAGAACGACGTCGCTATTAGATGTGACCCTCCAATTACAGAAAACGACAGCAGAAGAAATGGACGTACACATACATGTAGTAAGTTACTATAATTTATATTTATTGGTTTTCCTCTCTAAATGCTGTGGTATTGCCCAGCTTTACGTAGGGAACATTCAAACTGGCTATTATCAATATGTATATGTATGGTCATGAAACGAATGGTCTAAGAGATACTCTTTCTGGCACAACTCCTCGCAGTTCAAATGCTTCAAATGGCGCTGAGCACTATGTGACTTAACTTCTGAGGTCATCAGTCCCCTAGAACTTAGGACTACTTCAACCTAACGAACCTAAGGACATCACACACATCCATATCCGAGGCAGGATTCGAAACTGCGACCGTCGCGGTTGCGCGGTTCCAGACCGTAGCGCCTAGAACCGACCGGCTCCTCGCAGTTGCATCCGACTGTTGAACATTGTCAAAATCATCATTTCTCCTCCCCGTCACTTAATGAAGCAACAATTGTGCATTACATATCGTCATCGAAGCAAAATCCTTTTTACATATACACAGTGACAAGGCAATTTCGGAATTTAAACACTGAACTGGCGAGTCAGGCAATGCAGAAGTTATTCCTCATGTTGTCGAGTGACCACCGTCTTTTCCAACCGTCCTTCCCGACAGCAATCCACCTCATCAGTTCCCACTTCCTTGTCTTATACAGTTTGAGTAAATGTTCCGTGGTATAGGTTCACTGTAGACATGTATCAAAGAAAATCATTAATAAAATTAGTAGTTAGTTCCTAGCAAGATTTGTCAAGTAATTCATTATCTTCAAATACAAGGAATACTCTTATAAATTGACCGAAGACTTCGTCTGCCACACTGTGTGCAACGAAAGTTCTACTAGCGCAGGCGTCGAAATGTTGTCGCCACAAATTCTGATCTTTTAAAAAATAATAGTAAAATAGTAGTAAAAATAGTAGTAAAAATAATATATATGAATAACACCTCTTCTCTTAAGCCTAACTTCTGTTTACCCGTTAGGCACAAACTTCGTCCTGTGGCTATCTGCAGCTGTGAAGGCATCTGCTACTACTGTGGTGGTATATCGGTCCTAACCAACTGAACGAGGGCAGATTCTCAATAAATCAATTGTCGCAAATCTACTAGTGGCACACAGTGACAATACATCTTGTTACAAACTCGTAACAGCATGTGTGGTTCATGGGGAAACTTTATCTGCTAAACGTAATATTGGTAGAACCACTAAAATTACTTATAGAGATAGTACAGCGTTAAAGATCACTGTGAAAGATCATTATGAAAGTGACAACGAGACTTAACATGCAAATAGAGGACGGTATCAATGAAAACAGTGCGACAGGACCTGTAGGGAGCATACATTCATGGTAGTGTTGCTGTCGTCAGACCGCAGAAATTAAGTAAGATTAAAGATAATGCCTCAGCAACCCTAGAAGCATAAATTTAATACTGTTATGACTAGTTTGAGGTTGAAACAATACTGTTCCAGTTTGAAGAATGATTACATTTGAATATTAATGCGTCAGTGTGATGTGCACTGTAATAGTGATTGGCCTAATACTCGTCCAAACCAACTATCAAGTAACTGGGATAGCTCCTTCGTGAGCAACTGTAAAAAAGTGACGTTGATACATATTTACGGATGTCTCCAGGACGATACGAGCTGTTCGTCCTACACAAGGAGATTTTGCAGAACATTGTGTGGGAGTTAATATCATCTTCTGGAACCACTGTATATGCAGCGTGCCATCTTTATGACATAAGGCTGATATATGTAATTACAACAAGATTAACTTGGTGTGCTAAAATAAAAAGTGAGATAGTTACCTTGTAACCTCCCCACCGTAATTTTTAAAAGAATATAAAGCAATACTTAATAGAAATGGGAGCCAAGTGTAACCTCCCCACAAAATTTTGAAAGTAAGCAACACGACAATATTTAATTATGTATGCTAATGGACATTGCGCTAATTGTAACCTCGCCCACAATGAGAGGTATTGAAAATGGCAACAAAAATGTGAAATACGCAATCTGACTCAAATATAAATTCCTCACAAAATTTAAAGTCCGTTCAGTGACAAGAAAATACAATTAAACCGAAATATCGGTCTTTGGCCCTGTGTAAAACAATCAGAATTAAAGTCTTACCTCAGAATAAATGGATGTCACATATCTGCTCTTGTTGTTGCGCACCGCTTGGAGGAACTGCATTGCAAATAATAATATTCCCTTTTTTTTGTGATTTTAGTGGAATTTTTCTTCAAAAGAAGTGGAATGAAATGGGAAGTGCAACGAAATCTTGAGTTCAATAAAAAATTAAATTTTTGAGAAAATGCTTTTGAAATAAAAAAATTATTATTGGGAGACTTGTTGGAGAATAATTACAATAGATAAAATTTTTCTTTATCTAATGATTATATTAATTAACAATATACCTTATTCCTCATCTTGACCAGTGTTGCCGACCGCCTACATCACACAACCGCACTGGGCTGCTACTACTGCCCGACCGCTCTGCATGACGACTACAGACTGAGTACTGCTCTCAACTAGACAGAGCTACAGACTCGCAACGACTACTGTACTGCACTGGCCTACAGCTACTAACAGACTGAGCAACGACTACTACTGACTGAGAACCGCTCGCAACACTCGCGCGGTCAAGCGCATACTCTCTGGTCACAGATGCTACAATGCCTCGCCATCGCTGCTATGTTACATACGTGTTTCATAACCCTCCACTGGGGGGGCAAAAATTTGGCAGCGATGGTGAGTCATTTGGACTTGCCAAGCGCGGCAAAATTTTTCTTTAATTAACAAAATTCTACAACTTACAGAATATTTAAATGTTGTGCACACGCACTAAGTACAAAATATATCAGACAAAGACAAAATGTGAGTACAAAACATAGTAGCAAATCAGAAAAGTATATACAAATTATTTGACAGATAACAAAGTGCACAGGCACTGAAAAAATTCTTTAGCATATGCAGAACAAATAAACAGACTGGCAAGAATAATTAGATGTAGTACATAAAGTAAATGTTGTGCACACGCACTAAGTACAAAATATATCAGACAAAGACAAAATGTGAGTACAAAACATAGTACCAAATCAGAAAAGTATATACAAATTATTTGACAGATAATAAAGTGCACAGGCACTGAAAAAATTCTTTAGCATATTCAGAACAAATGAACAGACTGGCAAAAATATTATATTGACAAGTGACATAAGTGTACTCGCATTGGAGTTAAGCGAATCGAAAAATGTATAACCTATGAACATAAATGATATTACCAAAAAATTTTTTCTTTATGTGACAAGAATCAGGATAGGAAAGGGAAGGATTGCATCATGGTTGTAGCACTGTAGATTGCACACAGCTGCTCTGAAAGTCCATATCTTTCCACAGAAGTACAACACCAAGTGACACAACTTGAAGATCTTTTCCCATCAGAATTTATCAGTGTAGCCAAGACACTGAACTGTCGTAGTAATGTTCCATGTTTTCATTTTGGCAGTACATTACGTACACCAAACAGTGGGACCATAATAACGTCTTCATCGCTCATGGTGGTGGACAGCATGTCGTGTCAACACCACACTCTTACAAGGCACACCAACGTAGAATTAGTGCAAAACCAAATATAGTGCTCCATGATCACTAGGATAAACAGGACAAATGGACATTGCAGTAATTCAGGGTAGTTAGCTTATGAGGAGAAGGACATTATGTCACATAATATTGACAATTACAGACTTAATTAGTAGTTTGTGGCATTCATAGCCCAGTTATTGAACATTTCTGTACCAAGTATGTAGTATTACTGAAAAATGTTCATTAATTGTTGTACATAGAATCAGTAGCCTTCTTTTCCTGGTTACAAAGCATTATGAAATAATCGCATTCTTTTCAGTTACAGAGTATAATCAAGAATCATTAACCTTCTCCTAATTACAGTTAATTAATCATTTGTCATTACAATAATCATTAGCCTTTGCCTAATTACAGTTAATTAATCATTTGTCGTTAATTAATCATTTGTCTAATTACAGTTAATTAATCATTTGTCTAATTACAGTTAATTAATCATTTGTCTAATTACAGTTAATTAATCATTTGTCGTTAATTAATCATTTGTCTAATTACAGTTAATTAATTGATCATTTGTCATTTCAATATAGTAAGAATTATTAGCCTTAATTAATTACAAAGCATTATTAAACAGTACCATAGTTAATTAATTATGTGTCATTCCAATCTATTAAGAATCATTAGTCTTTTCCTAATTACAAAGCATTATGAAACAGTCACATTCATTTCCAACAACAAAGTATGGCATCGTTAATTAATCATTTGAAATTCCAATATATTAAGAATTATTAGCCTTCTCCTAATTACAAAGCATTATTAAACAGTCACATTCATTTCAAATTACAAAGTATCAACATTGGAAACAAGAGCTAATCAATGGCATAATTAATAACAATTCGTGGAGTGACATTAATTATTGGCACTCAGTGGCCAGCAAGTATTGAATAGAATCATCATTCAGTATTATTCAGATTATTACAAAGTCATTATTAAAAATCAGTTAATTACAGTCAAATCATTAATAATCACGGGCATTACAAGTACTCATTACAATAAACAGTGTTCCTCATTCAGTAGTATTCAGATCATTACAAAGTCATTATTAAAATCAGTTAATTACAGTCAAATCATTAGTAATCACAACAAAAAGTGGCAGTTATTAGTTAGTGACAAAGCATTATTTTGAATATAGTCTCATTAAGAGGTCATTACTCAAGTGACATGCTATTCAGAGTTGATCAGTATTATTCAGAATTATCATAAACTAGTGACATTATGTGGGACTGGTAATACATTTTTTTTGTTAGCAATGCATTGCGTTGGGATCGATAATTAATTGCTGAGGCATAATACTTTTTGCTTTTGACCTATTGCTGCAAATGAGGATAGGTAACGTCATTCGTCATGAGTCAGCTGTAGCAAGATTATGTAACAAGGCAGTACATGTGATCACATTTATAAATGATAAACACAAATGGGTAAAAAATATAAAAATGCAAGTACTAGAACAGGTATAATAAGTAACAGTTTTAGTAAGTATCATGAAAAGCTTCTCCTGGAAAAAATACAAAAACGGATTATTGACCTGAAAGAAGAAACGCACACTATGCTGAAAAGTAGTGAACTTCGAATTAACAGGCAGTGAAGTGTGTATAAAAATGTATTCCATAGCTGTCCTTTCCAAAACTTTCAGTCATCCTACTATGCAATGTAACACCTGCTGTCAAAGCAAACTGCAACAAATACTTAAATAACTACGTAGCATAAATACATTACTTCAACATTATCCTCATCTGTAAAGAAAAAAAACTTCATTATCCATATCATCAAAACTTCATTATTATCATCACCTGTAAAGAAAAACTTCATTATTCATAATACCATTTCCTTCATCATTATTCATCAGTATTCACTATCATCTGCAAAAAATCACTTCATTACTCATTACATAACTATCCCTTATCTCTAACATATTTCATCACTAAAACTAAGATGTGTAGTTCTCTCTGACAGCCTGCATCAATCACCTTGTATTCTGAAAGAAAAAATTAGTTAAGACTGCTATTCTGTGATGAGTATAGTATATTCTTGTTAATGTTTGTTAATCCTGATCCATTTACTCTTCCTCATAAAGTTATTGCATCTCCTTTCGTTTATTCCGTAGGTGAAATTCCCATTTCTGTTGAATTTATTTCTTACACGCACCATTTCTTTCTGAAATTGATGACAGAGATTAATGTCTTGCATTTAAATCATATACCCACTAAATAATGACTGGTTTATGGTGACATAATTAGCCATACAGCATAACATGACAGAAAACGTAATATGGCAAAAACATTGACAGTGTTCAAAAACAAAAATATACACAGAATAATACAATGCAGTAGCAAAAAAAAATGTTAAACATTCACGATCTTGAGGTGTCATATGGCAACAAAAAATGTCAAAGTCGACTGGTGTGTGTTATATCTTAACTATTTCATAGTGCATACAAACAAAACTGGAGTACAGTCATATACACAAAAAAAAGTGGAAAATGTGCACGGTCTGATGTGTAACGACAAGAAAAGCGACCTGCTAACCTTACCTTGCCGGGCACTTGCCAAGAAAAAATACGATAATCATCAATAAGTAGTCACATAAATATAATTGCAGAAATAGTCATAAATGTGTAAATTCATCTGGAAAAATATGCATGGTCTGATGTGTAACGACAAGAAGAGCGACCTGCTAACCTTACCTTGCCGGGCACTTGCCAAGAAAAAATACGATAATCATCAATAAGTAGTCACATAAATATAATTGCAGAAATAGTCGTAAATGTGTAAATTCATCTGGAAAAATATGCACGGTCTGATGTGTAACGACAAGAAGAGCGACCTGCTAACCTTACCTTGCCGGGCACTTGCCAAGAAAAAATACGATAATCATCAGTAATTAGTCACGTGAAATAATTGCATTAGTAAATGGCATCATAGTGTGTTGAATCATACAGTGGTTTCACTCAATAAACGGTTTAATGTTTGAGATATGGTGATTGCCTTTCGATTTTCTAGTTCTCAAAGTTTCGACATGTACAACATTGGGGTGAGGGATGCTGCGAATCCGATATGGACCAGCGTATAGAAGTTCAAATTTACTGCACTTACCTTTTAATTTGCTGGATAAATAGTGTGTACGCACTAATATTTTCTGTCCAACGTGAAAGTCTCGGCGTTTACAAACCTGTTTTTGCTGTCTTCTCTGGCGCTCTGCGGCACGTTTGATGTTCTTCAGCGCAATGTCAATTATTTCGTGGTGTCGTAGGCGACGACTTTTGGGAAATTCTATTAATTCTTTAATTTTGTTCGGTGGTTCAACGTTTTTCAGTATAACAGACGAAGATAGCATAGTGGATTCATTTGGAATGGAATTAATTACATCTTGGAATGAGAGTATGTATGTATCCCAATCAATATGTCTTTTGTGGCAGTATATTCGGCACAGCTTACCAATTTCTTTCATTAATCTTTCACAGGGGTTCGAAGAAGCGTGGTACTTGGATATATAGATCGGAGAAATGTTTCTGGCTCGTAACATGCGTGTCCATACGCTACTACGAAATTGAGATCCATTGTCGGAAATTACTTTCATTACATGCCCTACATGAGATAGAAAATGTTTTATAAATGCTTTTGAAACAGTTTTAGCAGTAGCTTTGCGTAACGGAGTGAAAGTAACAAATTTTGAAGTGAGCTCAACAGCGACAAAGATGTAGCAAAAACCTCTGTTAGTTCTCGGAATCGGACCAAAAATGTCTACTGCGGCCATGTGTCTTAATTTCACAGGTATAATGGGATATAAAGGAGGAATATGTGAAGTGGTGTCTGATTTAGCTTTCTGGCAAATTTTACAAGACGCTAAAACTCGTCGTATACGTTTCTCCATGTTGGTAAAATAACAGTTCTGTCTCAGTATAAGAAAACATTTTCGTGCTCCGTAATGTGCGTAACTTAAATGAGTGTACCAAATTAATTTGTTAACCAGTTCGTCAGGAATGCATAATAACCAATTGTTGCTGTCAGGATGAGAGCGGCGAAACAGAATGTCATTGCGTACAATGTAATGGTTTCTAATCGTAACATTATTCTTATCTTGCCAAACGTGTTTAATTTCTTTCCACACATTGTCTTTATTTTGCTCTTGTGCTATGTCCTGTAATGACGATGAAATAAAATTTTCAAATGCAACTTGCTGAATGTACATGACACTGAAATTTGCTTTGCAGAAGTGGGTTGCTACGTCTTGCTGATTGTTGCCGAGAGAACGCGATAGTGCGTCTGCTATAACATTTTGTGTGCCGGGAATGTGAACAATCGTAAAATTAAATTCCTGTAAATACAGTTTCCATCTGCTTAACCTGTCGTGAGTGAGTTTAGCCGAAAGTAAAATTGTATCGCTCTGTGGTCTGTGTAAACTGTGGTATGTCTGCCATAAAGAAAATGCCTAAATCTCGTGAAAGCCCATACAACACATAATGTTTCCAATTCTGTAACGGAGTAATTTCGTTCAGCAGGTGACAGAATGCGACTTGCAAATGCGATGTTTTTAATTACTGTAGAACCGTCTTCTTCAATTTCCTGGAAAATATGTACGCCTAAAGCGGTGTTGGAACTGTCGGTGGCAACGGAAAAATTTCTAGTAAGATCTGGGTGCGATAAAAGTGGTGCATTCAACAAAGCATGTTTCAAATAACATTCTCGTGAGCAAAATTCTGCGTGTCAAAAGTAATGTTTGCGTTACTGTATTATGCAATCTGTGCTGTATCTGGTTAAAATCTATCGTACGTGTTATTATTTACGGGAGGATGCTGTGGCATATCCACTATATGAACTGTTCTGTTATTTCTTATTGACGTGTTACGCTATAGATGACACCTATTGTCTGTTTCATTCGTGATAATACGTTGTTGCTAATGTTCTTGCTGCTCATAATATCGACTGTTATTAAATGTACGCTGAAAATTGTGCTCGTTATTTTTACGTCTGTCAAGATAGTAATTTCTATACGGCGCATTGCGATACGAGTTGAAATAGTGTGTTATCTGTACGTAGTTATTTCTTTGCTGCCATGCGTTACTATTTGTTAGAGCTGGGACTATACGTGCACGCGGCGAAACATTAAAGTTTGGTTGACTTTGTAGACTGCATTGTTGGTTAGGTATGCTAAGCGGCTTACTTTCATGCTGTTGTGGTGAAAAGGTCTATTGTTACCAAAAAATGCGTTTGCTGTTAATTTTACACATACTGATGATTACGATTTTATCTGTTATTTAAGTTCTCGTGATTCTGGAGTGCCTAATGAAAATTGTCACATTCGGTAAAAGATTTGTCATATCCGGTTTTCATTACATGTTTCTTAATACTAGGTAGAGCAATAGTTAAAGAGCAGTTTTGATAGATATAAAGGATAGTAGAAGAAAAGGCAGCAGTGCAGAAAACTAAAGATGAAATAGCACTACTACAGCTCGGGGCCCTATGCTCGCTACGGCACATATTCATTAAAGCGTAATGAATCCCCTGAGGTCATTACGCACTGCAAATAAATTTTAGTTTTTGCGTTACAGGCAATAGCGGTAAAATTCCAAAAGCAAATAGTTGTATCCATGTTAATTCAAGTTTCCTCATTACAGGCAATGCTGTTGTAAATACAAAAATAAATTGTCGCATCTGGTTCAAAGCTAGCTTTTGCATTACAGGTAATAGCGGTGAATGTACAAAGATAAATTGTCGTATACAGTGCAAAGCGTGTACCTGTACGCTGTCATTATTAAGTTCTTTACATTTTCTTACAAATGCAAATTGCTCGAAATCTACGTTCTCGTCACTCGGTTTGATAACACGTTCAGGTTTGTGTGTGAATCTGTTCGTCTGTGTCACTTCGGATTTCAAGTTGCGTAGCTTTTCATATTTTAAGTCGCGTGGCTTTTCGGATTTTACTTCGCGTAGTCTCTGTAAATTATTCACATTATACACGCTGCGTGTGTCAGACTCATGTTCATAAAGTGGCGTCTGTTGTGGTATGTTATTAACTGACATGTTTTTCATCTCTGTTACTTCTTGTTGTAAATTTGATAACTTCCTACGCAACGTGTTGTTAGATGAATCGATCTCATTAATTGTCTGCTGTAAATTTTGAAATTCAGGCGTTTGGATAAATGAAACCGGTGCAGTATCGTCTGATTTATTGTCATTAGCATTTTCGATAACATCAATACGACTGGCCAATTCATCACATTTTTCAGTCAATATCTTAACCTGATCATCGGTTTTAGAATCAGACGCATTAATCTGTTTTTGCAACTTGCGCGTAGTTTCGCTCAGTTTTTTAACATCAGCTTTGATAACATCACAATCCTGTGTTAGATCTAACTGTTCGAATCTATCTGTCACTGTTTGAATATTTACTGTGTGTGTATCTGTTTTTGATTTAAGGTCAGAAATTTCATCCCGTAATTCCGCGTTCAATTGTTCTATGGTATTAATTTTGTCGGACACTGTAGTAATATTATTGTCCACATACGTCTTCGCTTTCGCGAATATTTTACGTTTGTCCTCTTGTCTCTGTGCAGTGATTGTTTCCATGACTTGTCGTTTTACTTTGTTTTGATCCTGAATAAATCTGCGGAAACGCGTATCACTGTTCTGTATGTGCTGATTAAAGCGCTCGTTAATCTGAGTGTTCTGCTGTTCGAATTTCGTGTCTATCTTTGCGTCCATAGTGCGCGAAAGTTCTACCGTCATTGCTCTAAACTCGTCCCGTAATTGTGTAGCTTTTTCAGAGCACTGTTTGGCGACTCCGCTAATTTCGTCTCTGAGTGTATTTGTCGCGGCTGTTTGCATTTCCCTTAATTCTTGCGCAACAGACTTTATTTCTTCGCTATTTTTTTGTGAACAAGCCTCAATTTCCACGCGCAACTGTTCCTTAGTGTCATGGCACTGCGCGGCAACGGCTGTAATTTGTTCACTAAGTTGTTTGAAATTTTCGTCATTATTGTCAAGTTTTTCATTTAAGTGTTTGTTATCTTCCCTAAGTTGTTTGACCTGTTCATTGAGTTGCTTGAGGTTTTCATTCTGTTGTTTGTTATCTTCCCTAAGTTGTCTGAAATTTTCATCATTTTTATTAAATTTTTTGTCCTGTTCACTAAATTGTTGTTTGATATCTTCACTCTGTTGTTGTAGCAATCTTGTCATAATTCGTACCAAGTCAAAATTAGCGTTTATATTCTCTGTGCTGTTTAGTGGTGGATCTAGAACTCTTTCGCTTTCCGTGACCACTTGGTCATTCTGTAATTTAGAAAAAGGTTTGTCAGTCGGATGTACATTGTCAGACACTGTTCCGGAATTAAGTAAATCCGCCCTACTTTGTGTGATCTGTTCATTTTCATTAGACAGATTTGTCTGTACATTACTTGAGTTTTCCGAATCGGGTGTGTTAAGCTCTGCAGCGCTCATTACAATAGAGCGTTCTGCGTCATCAATTGTCGTCAAGTTAACAGACGAGACAATTGAGTTCGTTTGTTCATCATTAAGGTGAAAGTCATCATTAGTGGTCGGAATGCACTGATTGTTAGTGAACGCAGGATTGTCATCATTACGTTGCGTATCACAATTACTATCGGTCACGTTGTTTAAGTCGGTAATTTCATTCACAATACTTCGCGATACACTATTCACAGTCTTTCGCGGCATTTTTACAATAGTCAAAATTTTTCACAAAACAAATCAACACAATGCAAAAGCAACACACAAATACAACAAAGCAACAAATTGCCGTTGACCTGTAGAGAGAAAGTCACAAGATTAATAAAAGCGTTGCGCTAAATCCTAATTATATCTAAGCAAACAAGAGCAGATATCTGACTGTTGCTCAAAAGACTCTCAACGAAATACGATCCTGGACTGGGTGTCGCCAAGTGTAACCTCCCCACCGTAATTTTTAAAAGAATATAAAGCAATACTTAATAGAAATGGGAGCCAAGTGTAACCTCCCCACAAAATTTTGAAAGTAAGCAACACGACAATATTTAATTATGTATGCTAATGGACATTGCGCTAATTGTAACCTCGCCCACAATGAGAGGTATTGAAAATGGCAACAAAAATGTGAAATACGCAATCTGACTCAAATATAAATTCCTCACAAAATTTAAAGTCCGTTCAGTGACAAGAAAATACAATTAAACCGAAATATCGGTCTTTGGCCCTGTGTAAAACAATCAGAATTAAAGTCTTACCTCAGAATAAATGGATGTCACATATCTGCTCTTGTTGTTGCGCACCGCTTGGAGGAACTGCATTGCAAATAATAATATTCCCTTTTTTTTGTGATTTTAGTGGAATTTTTCTTCAAAAGAAGTGGAATGAAATGGGAAGTGCAACGAAATCTTGAGTTCAATAAAAAATTAAATTTTTGAGAAAATGCTTTTGAAATAAAAAAATTATTATTGGGAGACTTGTTGGAGAATAATTACAATAGATAAAATTTTTCATTACCTAATGATTATATTAATTAACAATATACCTTATTCCTCATCTTGACCAGTGTTGCCGACCGCCTACATCACACAACCGCACTGGGCTGCTACTACTGCCCGACCGCTCTGCATGACGACTACAGACTGAGTACTGCTCTCAACTAGACAGAGCTACAGACTCGCAACGACTACTGTACTGCACTGGCCTACAGCTACTAACAGACTGAGCAACGACTACTACTGACTGAGAACCGCTCGCAACACTCGCGCGGTCAAGCGCATACTCTCTGGTCACAGATGCTACAATGCCTCGCCATCGCTGCTATGTTACATACGTGTTTCAACCTTCTGTTCGTTATGTTCACATGGATCAAACTCCAAGTTCCATTCCCAGAACACAATGTACCATAGCAGATTATGCATCCTCTAATCTTCATGACAGTCCACTAGATCCAATATTTTAGCCACCATAATATCCAAAGGGCTCAAACACATTTAAATTCTTCTTGATCTGGAGTCTCAATGATAATGGAGGTTTATAAACCGATATTTCGTAATGTAGTAAAAGGCCTTGAATCCAGTTTTTTCCCACCAGTACTCCAGTTTGTGATTACCTTCCATAGATCTTTTACAGGAAATGCTGATATATTGTATTCGTGACTCCTACCTGATACTTTTTGTTGAATTTGTCTCCAAAACCTTAAAATAAAACTTACGTTTAATATTTTGAAGGAGTCTAGGTTAATAATTCTCACACTGTTTACAAATAAATAATCAGAACTGTAGACAGGCACAACGTAATTATTTATCCTTTGTAGGTAGCGGAGGGTTACTTGTGCACTTTAAGGTATACTTAGTCTCCTTCAGGCAAATTTCAGAAACACTGTTAAACACGAGACAGCAAATGCTCTGTACTCTGGACCGTATAAAAGCTATTGGCACATTGTAGGTACTATTTGTCAGCGTTTAATAACACTTAGACCGCCTTCCACAGAGGCAAACAGACCATCCATTACCTAAAGGTATGTTATAGCCTCCAGCGTGATAACCCGATATCCTTCAGCTAAGGAAAACAAAACGTTTCGTGTAGTCACATGTCTGGACTCTTCTATAAAATCGATAAGACGATTATCAACATCTTTGTTCATTTCTAGGCTTATGATTTGACATATAAATGTGTTAAATGCCTTTATTCCACTGTTTCCGTGTCCATAGTCGCCACCAAGAGGGCGAAACCCACGGCATATTCATTGGCTGACTAACTCTTAGACACATCCTATCAGGGTTATTTCTAATGTCAGTTATATGACAACATGGATATGCATGATTTTGGGAATGTGAGGATATATCTGTAATGATTGCTGGAATTATTTGTAGCAACACATACGACCAAGTTGGTGCCAGGATGCTTCCCTTTCACGTCACAGCTCACTGAACCAGCCTGCATGGTTTCCTAACCTACTTTCGATGTGCAACATGGACAGCCCACGTCTGCGTTTTCTCTCCCGACGTCCATGGCGAGGTCCATCTTTGCAACCATGACACCATGCAGAGCGGGACACAACAACATGCCGAATGAACCGCTCAGGATTGACATCACGTTCTCTTCACCAATGAGTGTCGCATATGCCTTCAACCAGACAATCGTCGGAAACGTGTTTGGAGGAAACCCGGTAAGGCTGAACGCCTTAGACAGACTGTCCAGCGATTGCAGCAAGGTGGAGGTTCCTTCCAGTTTTGGGGCAGCATTATGAGGGGCCGACGTACGCCGCTGGTGGTCATGCAAGACGCCGTAACGGCTGTACGATGCGTGAATGCTGTCCTCCGACCGATAGCGCAACCATATCGGCAGCATATTGGCGAGGCATTCGTCTTCATGGACGACAATTCACGCCCCATAGTGCACATCTTGTGAATGACTTCCTTCAGGACAACGACATCGCTACACCAGAGTGGCCAGCATGTTCTCCAGCATGAACCCTATCGCACTTGGCTGGGATAGACTGAAAAGGGTTGTTTATAGACGACGTGACCCACCAACCACTCTGAGGGATCCACTTCGAATCGCCGTTGAAGAGTGAGACAATCTGGACCAACAGAGCCTTGATGAACTTGTGGATAGTATGCCACGACGAATACAGGCATGTATCAATGCAAGAGGAGGTGATACTGAGTATTGGAGGTACCAGTGTGTACAGCGATCTGGACCACCACCTCTGAAGATCTCGCTGTATGGTGGTACAACATGCAATGTGAGGCTTTAATGAGCAATAAATAGGGCGGAAGTGATGTTTATGTTGATTTATATTCCAATTTTCTGTAAAGGTTCAGGAACTCTCGGAACCGAGGTGATCCAAAACTTTTTTTGATGTGTGTATATTTTCAGTAATCACATGCAGCTTCCAATTTGCTATCAGAAGATGGATTTCAAGTGACCAATTACCAAATTGCCACATATGTTGATAGAGTACATCTTTAGTCGAAATGATCAACATTTTAAATTATTTAAGATGCGGAGACTAAGTCTAGCTGCTACATGGAGCAACTTGTTACATGCTAATCTTGAATTAAGCATTGGTAGCAACTTATTTTTCTCCTGCCAATCGTTGGAGGGCGGGCTGTAAATATTAGAAAGACTCTGGGAGGAATTGTTGTTCCTGTATCAGTTTGTAATTTTTTCCATCTGTGTAAATTTTTTTAATACCAAGGTAGTCTTTCTTTGTATCAGTGCAAGTCCTGTATCACGTGCAAATCTTAACTGCTGATATGCAATAAAAGGTTTCAAACATTTCCTCAAATCAAAATTGATGCTTATCTGTAGCTGACTATGAAATGGCGATATATGGGGCAATTTGTCACAGTTTTGTTAGTCCTAGTTTATACAGTGTTCCTTATTACATATTAATCTTGTGGAGGCTGTATGATAAATTACAAAAAGGAGATAAACTGAGGCACAAAGCCTAAAGAAACGTATAGTGCAGTGGGAAAGAAAATTATGGCAAGTTACCAGTAATTTATAAAAACAAAGTAGACATTTCTGTAATACTAACAAGAAATAACAGGTAAAAGAAAAACAACACGAATAACACAAAACTATAAAATTTTTGATTGTCTATATTATGTGTAACAACTTACCGAACCCACTGTAACAAAGCACCCCATTGTATGGTACTTTGTTTCAACTTGCATGAGCAGATATAATGTGAAGTCAATCATAGTTCCGATAGCTGAGCGTAAGGGAAAAAACATGTAGTGAATGTAGAATAATGGTGGCAAATGGCCTTGCCGCAATGGTAACACAAGTTTCCGTAGGATTACCGAAGTGAAGCACTGTCGAGATTGGCTAGCAGTTGTACGGATAACCGTCCCGGAACTGGAGAACTCTGTTGGCAAATATGGTGCACCCTGACTTTGTAAGGGTAACTGAGAAGTTATTTGATTAAGAAGTATCATGAAAACTGGCAACAACTGAGAGAGCAGTGCGCTGACCACATGTCCCTCCAAACCCGCATCCAAAGACACCTGTTGACTGAAGATGACACAGCGGTCGGTCGGGACCGTTGGGTCTGAAGAGGCCTGTTCAGAAGGAGTATAATAATGGTGTTACATTATAAGGTATTTCACATTAAAATAGCTATATAACCTTCTTGTACGCCTGCAGGGGTGGCCGAGCGGTTCTAGGCGTTCCAGTCTGGAACCGTGCGACCGCTACGGTCGCAGGTTCGAATCCTGTCTTGGGCATGGATGTGTGTGATGTCCTTAGGCTAGTTAGGTTTAAGTAGTTCTAAGTTCTGGGGAACTGATGACCTCAGAAGTTAAGTCCCATAGTGCTCAGAGCCATTGGAACCATTTGAACCTTCTTGTACAAATATTATTGGTTTCATTTACCATTTTATTGTTAGTGATAAGTAGAATCGATGTTTTTATTTAATATATTTCAATTAAAAACTTATACCATTTGGTAATTCGGTTTCTACCTGGAAAAGACATAGATGTGAACTTATTTATTACTCGTATACCAGTACACCACCCTAAGCAATCACTATAGCAGATATATTCGGTGTCTGTTTCATGTTGCAAAAGAATTTTGCTGACTTGGAAGTATTTGTGCTCTCTTCCACTGGTCAATCAGTTGTTTCAGTCTTTCCGTTTTGAAAAGTCCCACTAATATGCTTTCAGATTCAATATATCCAAGTGAGAAAAGTGGCACAGAGTTGTTCTGTCAACACACAAATGTGATCCAACAACATAAAAATTACACTGCAACATTTTGTACACAAGTTATTTAAAATAACCCCCATGACCTGTGGTCAAAGAGGATACTCTTCACTTCCGCCTGCTGCCATGGACACATTCTGCTTTCCTGCTTGGATGTGTCAAATTAGGATAGGCATTTTATCTTGGATACTGAAACGGTCACGTTGAAGCGACATCGTTCAGGATCATGCTGAGACGTTTGCCTGATTGTGCAGCCTTTGCGTAATTAGACATTCTCTGATTTCTTTCACGAGAGACACTTCCAGTTGTGTTTCATGTGAACTGTTGTAGCTTCTTCGTTGGTTTGGAACAAGTGGGAAGTAATATGCATTTTCTACTCATTGATATGAGTCTGCAAGTAGTCAGCCCCATTGCCTTTTTCAAATAAGTAAATAATATTAAGAGTATTATTATGAATATAGGACTATTTTTTTGCTTTGTAAATTTATCATCCTGTAAAGTCGTTTGGTCCATTGATTGGGACATGTATGTAAGCCATGAGATTTTTAATTCAATTTATGTACTTTATACGGGGTGTTACAAAAAGGTACGGCCAAACTTTCAAGAACCATTCCTCACACACAAATAAAGAAAAGATGTTATGTGGACATGTGTCCGGAAACGCTTAATTTCCATGTTAGAGCTCATTTTAGTTTCGTCAGTATGTACGGTACTTCCTCGATTCACCGCCAGTTGGCCCAATTGAAGGAATGTAATGTTGACTTCGGTGCTTGTGTTAACATGCAACTCATTGCTCTACAGTACTAGCATCAAGCACATCAGTACGTAGCATCAACAGGTTAGTGTTCATCACGAACGTGGTTTTGCAGTCAGTGCAATCTTTACAAATGCGGAGCTGGCAGATGCCCATTTGACGTATGGATTAGCACGGGGCAATAGCCGTGGTACGGTACTTTTAGATCGAGACAGATTTCTAGAACGAAGGTGTCCCGACAGGAAGACGTTCGAAGCAATTGATCGGCGTCTTAGGGAGCACAGAACATTCCAACCTATGACTCACGACTGGGGAAGACCTAGAACGACGAAAACACCTGCAATGGACGAGGCAATTCTTCGTGCAGTTGACGATAACCCTAATGTCAGCGTCAGAGAAGTTGCTGCTGTACGAGGTAACGTTGACCACTTCACTGTATGGAGAGTGCTACGGGAGAAACAGTTGTTTCCGTACCGTGTACAGCGTGTGCAGGCACTATCAGCAGCTGATTGGCCCTTACGGGTACACTTCTGCGAATGGTTCATCCAACAATGTGTCAATCCTCATTTCAGTGCAAATGTGCTCTTTACGGATGAGGCTTCATTCCAACGTGATCAAATTGTAAATCTTCACAATCAACATGTGTGGGCTGACGTGAATCCGCACGCAATTGTGCAATCACGTCATCAACACAGATTTTCTGTGAACGTTTGGCCAGGCATTGTTGGTGATGTCTTGATTGGGCCCCATGTTCTTCCACCTACGCTCAATGGAGCACGTTATCATGATTTCATACGGGATACTCTACCTGTGCTGCTAGAACATGTGCCTTTACCAGTACGACACAACATGTGGTTCATGCACGATGGAGCTCCTGCACATTTCAGTCGAAGTGTTCGTACGCTTCTCAACCACAGATTCGGTGACCGATGGATTGGTAGAGGTGGACCAATTCCATGGCCTCCACGCTCTCGTGACCTCAACCCTCTTGACTTTTATTTATGGGGGCATTTGAAAGCTCTTGTCTACGCAACCCCGGTACCAAATGTAGAGACTCTTCGTGCTCGTATTGTGGACGGCTGTGGTACAATACACCATTCTCCAGGGCTGCATCAGTTCATCAGGGATTCCATGCGACGGAGGGTGGATGCATGTATCCTCGCTAACGGAGGACATTTAGAACATTTCCTGTAACAAAGTGTTTGAAGTCACGCTGGTACGTTCAGTTGCTGTGTGTTTCCATTCCATGATTAAAGTTACTTGAAGAGAAGTAATAAAATGAGCTCTAACATGGAAAGTAAGCGTTTCCGGACACATGTCCACATTACATATTTTCTTTCTTTGTGCGTGAGGAATGTTTCCTGAAAGTTTGGCCGTACCTTTTTGTAACACCCTGTATACACACAAATAACTAACAACTTATGAAGACATTTTTCACACCTTTGATCTTCGTTTGAATCCTTAAATGTGCTTACCTAAAAACATCATTCACGAAAGAAATTTTCATTGTACTTCAAGACGAAAGAGAGTGATGTCTTCTGCAGAGGGAATGCTTTGTATCTAAAAGCAAACAAGGTATGCATGTGTCGAGTGACAAATGTCACACCATATCTCTAATGTCGGAGTTACTTACATGTTTTAGCATTAATTTCCACGAAATATACTAATGAAGGAAATATCATACCAAATAATGGAACCAAGGATAGAATAGTAATACATAACTAAAATTCTCTTATGCTGGTGGTGTACTTGTTACAAAGCTGATTTCCTCCTTATTCCATTATGACGTGCAGAAGAAATTTTTATTGAGTATTTGGGTTCAGGAGGACCATACTCAACGCCTGCACGACAACTATGGCCCCAAGTGCCTATAGTCGAGACAGCGTGAGAAGATCCCTGATATTTAGCAGCACAGTTGCCAGTTTTCAGCTTGGTAGCGCTCACGGCTGCAGGAGAAAACAATAGTAATCGTGTATAGAGCTGCGATAACACTGAGGCGTTGCCAAGGAGACTTTTACAAAACGGAGTTAGCTGACTGGTTGAGGTAGGCGCGCGAAGCTCCTGCACCCGTCCCACTGCAACCGTCAGGACTCCTTCTTACGCCAGCTCGACTATAGCGCCCTAGAAAAAGGACCTATTATTCGCTCATGAAGCATCGTTAAATCAAATCACGTTCGTTGAGTTTGAAAAAGCACGAATGTAAGTATTCGCACATACAGTCAGATCACCTCTGCAGCAACATGGATTGTCGGCATGGCGATCACTGTGAAAGCTTCCCTTGGCGTGGCAGCAGAGGGAGACATTAGACAGTAGTGCTATCAGCGACGCAGGAGTGTCACCTCGTTGTCTTTTCAGACGAGCCCCATTTCTGCGTCGTTACTACGCTGCATTCGTCTTCGTTATACAGGCCAAGCACCAGAGGACACGTCTGACGTGTTATTGGTTGCGTCTCCTCTGGTTCGTCTCTTCTGGTTTGCATAGCCGGTAATTTGAACAACTGGCACTACTTTTATGATGGGTTAAGGTCGGTGGTCTCGGGGTAGCGTGTTCGATTAGTAATCAAGTCGTCTTCGGTACAGGGATTGAAACCCCCCCGCAGTAAAATTTTAATTGATAATCAGCATTGCCGGCCAAAGACTTCCGGCTTAAGAAGTCACTCTCATTCTACCAACTGCCTTGTCAAAGAGTGCGCCGGTCCGGAGAGAGGTTCAGGGCGCTCTCTTGTCCTTGGCGTGGGAAACTGCGGCTAAAGGCGGAAGAACCAACAATTATCAACGGCATGAGAACGCAGAAGGCAACGGAAACCACAACATTAAAGGCACAGGACATGTGGACTGTAACTGAAGAAAAGTCATGATCATCTCTTCATTGGCAGAAGATTCCGGAACAGTCCCCCATTCGGATCTCCGGAAGGGGACTGCCGAAGGGGAGCTGACCATAAGAAAAACACTGAGTAACCAATGAAAGGATAGCTTCTACTAATTGGTGCGCGGAATGTCAGAGACTTTAACGTGGTAAAGCAGCTAGGAAATCTACAAAC
This sequence comes from Schistocerca americana, assembly GCF_021461395.2. Lineage (NCBI taxonomy): Eukaryota > Metazoa > Arthropoda > Insecta > Orthoptera > Acrididae > Schistocerca > Schistocerca americana. The sequence continues at coordinate 747,389,809 of NC_060121.1, read as the reverse complement.
GAAAATGGAAAGTCTCAAGCTAGATATCGTGATGGTCAGTGAAGTGGAGAGAAGACAAGGGTTTCTGGTCAGCGGGTAATAGCAACAGCAGCAGAAAATGCTATAACGGGAGTAGGATTCGTTATGAATAGGAAGCTAGGGCAGTGAGTGTGCTATCCTTAGTGAAAGTGTAAAGAAATTACGTGATCTGCTGGATGAAATAAACAGTTCGATGGGTACAATATGTGGATTGACAGTAAATCGAAGAAAGACAATAGTAATGAGAAGTAGCTGAAATAAGAAAAGCGAGAAACTTAAAATTCTAGGCAGTAAAATAACCAATGATGAAACAAGGAGAACATCTAAAGCAGACTAGCTGTGGCAAAAAGGGATTTCTGGCCAAGCGAAGTCTAGTGGTGTCAAACATAGGTCTCAGTTTGAGGAAGAAGTTTCAGAGAATGTACATCTGGAGCACAGCATTGAACGGTATATAAAGCCCATTGGCTTCCGATGTATCCATGAAGTTACCTTTCAACAAGATAAAGCTGAATCTTATGATAACCGTGTTGCCGTGACCTACAAGGGATCGAGAAAAATGTTGCTTTGAGTGCGAATGATATCTGTCAAATGTCATCAATACTTAGCAAGAGCCAGTCGCGTCAGAAGAGCGTTGTGTGTAGTACGCGAGAGGATTATGTCGAAGCTAAGTGTATTCGAACCGGTCAAAATTGTTGGTTCTTATACGGTGCGTAGTTCCGTAACCAAGGTAGCAAAAGTGTTTGATGCTTCAAGAGGAACCACATCGAAGATCTACACCGCGTACAGGGTAAGAGGAAAAATATCAGCTGGTAAGTCACAACATGGACGAAAATGTGTGTTGTGTGGTCGTGGCAGATGGTCACTGAAGAGGGTTGAGACGAAAAATAACAGAATGACACCTAAATAGTTAGTGAAGAACTTAATGTTGCAAACCAAGTCAGCTTCAAAAGCAGAAGAAGAAGCTTGTTAAGAAAGATCTGCAGGACGAGGTGCCATTTGAAAACTATTCATAAGTGACACAAATGCTTGTAAAGGGAACACGTGGTACCGAACCTACAAAACCTGGACTACGGAGCAATGGAAGAAACTCATATCGTCGAATGAGTCGTGTTTCACACCGTTTATAACTACTGGCTGAGATTATGTCCTGAAGTGAAATATTGCGGGGGCGTTCGATGATAATCTTGGCAGCCGTATTTTAGTATTGAATGGGTCCCACAGTTAGTCTGCCAGGTCGCATTCCTGGTAAGGATTATGCGACTATTTCGGCTGATCAGGTCCGTCCCATGGTATAGTTTATTACAAGAAAGGCCGGCTAACCTCAGCCAGAGTTCCACATGGTGAGTAAAATCTTCTGCACTGGCTGTTAAAATCCATTATTAAAGTCACTACCGATTTCGCATCAGTAGAGAAGCGCCTTATGGGACAGGTGTTTTAAACAGTCATGAAGCAACAGCGTGATTCCATGGAGCCACGTCCCATTGATTATCGTCAATATAAAGATAAATAGCACGGTTAAAAGGGGCAATCTATGATTAAAATGATTAGGACTACCACTTTTAGCATGTTGTCCGTTTTCATCCTGACGGTGAACGATGGGACTCGACTCTAAGCATTCACTTTGTCACGTCGTAAGTGAAGATGTGTCTCTGTTGATTTCAGCAAAAGCATTTTAACATTTAGTGAGGAAAATTTTATTTATCTAGGTACAAAGTTTGTTCTTGAATGGTGATGCTGTTTTTCTAGACGACAGGGCCTTGTACACACCCCACATTGTCCGGGACCGGTTTTGCAAGCACTAGGATGAATTGTCCAACTCCCGTGGCCACCGTTGTGGTTTTCTTTGGAGAGAAGCGTACTTGATCGCTATCCGCCTCCATCATCGTAACCTGAATTCGCTACTGTTTTTAAGAAGACTGGGAGAATGGTACACTCATATTCAGAAAAAAACAGAACACCATGAACGTCTAGAGGGAGGGCGTTCATATTCACAGGACATGTACATTAGTACATTCTGCAGAAATTATTAGCATTTCAACCACCTCAGTTCAGCACGTGTCCTGTCGTCTAGTAGGCACAGGATCCGCCACAGCCCCTGATAACTTGATCCGTGCGTGATGGCATCGACGGATATAAGGCGCGAAAGGCGTCCTGTGGTATAGCCATCCATATTACATTCACCTCTTTCCAAAGTTCAGCTGTGATGGTTTGCAATGGGTCTCAGCGGTACACCTGTTATTTCACCACATCCCACAAATTTTCGATTGGCGACAAGTCTGGTGATCGGGCTAGCCAGGACAAGAGGCTGACATCTTGTGACACTTAGATGGCACGTGTTCGTGAAGAAACATGTAGTCATGCACTGACTTGTGGAAAAGTAGTGTCTGGAGTCCTGTGCACGAAGGGTACGACTACGGGTCGCAGGATGTCATTCACGTAGGTCACACAGGTCCCAATGCCCCGGAGTCGACCTAACTGTTATTTGTGGTTGTACCCAATAGTACCCCATACCATAAGGCCTTGAGTTGGCGCTGTATGTCCTGCGCGAATGCAGTCACTGTACTGCCGCACCCCCTGTCTTCGGCGAACCAAAATTCTGCCCCAATTTTCAAAAAATCGAACCTGTATTCGTCCGTAAACACGATCTGATGCAATTTCTGTCCCCAGTGACGTCGCTCCATACATCATTGCCATCTAGCATGTTTCTGTACATTCGTCAAAGGTAGGCGGAAGAGGATGACACGCACGTAACGCATGCCATAATGAACGGCGACGAACAGTCACCCCTGATAGTTTACAAGGTATTACACTGTTGGACTGTTGCTCCCAGAGCCGACGAGAACGCGGATCTGTCTTGCAATGCCATTCGGATGAGGTGTCGATCTTGTCGGGGCATGGTCTGGGTGGTGCGAGCTGGCCCATCTCGTCGTGTTCTACAGCCTTCCGTGAACCATTCTGCACACACGCCTTGCACGGCCGAAACTCTTCGTCCCACACGAACAGCAATTTCCCAGATGGATGCATCACATTCTATCAAGTAAATAATGCGCCCTCTTTCAAACTCATTGTTTTTACCGTACGGTTCGCGCATACGTCTGCAAGGCATCCCGCACGTCTGCTCAAGTCACATTGTTCTTGAATGGTGATGCTGTTTTTCTAGACGACAGGGCTTTCTACACATCTCACATTGCTCAGGGCTGTTTTTGCAAGCACTAGGATGAACTGTCCAACTCGCGTGGCCACCGTAGTCTATAGCGGCAAGGAGAGGGGAACGCACATTTTGCCGGTATATGGTGTTGCACCGCGATATCGATGTTGACCTTGAACCCGCGTTGCAACAATGTTCAAAGGCTAATCGTTTCTGCAGAACTTACTACTGTATGTATGTGAACGTTATCAAAAAAATGTTCAAATATGTGTGAAATCTTATGGGACTTAACTGCTAAGGTCATCAGTCCCTAAGCTTACACAATATTTAACCTAAACAATCCTAGGGACAAACACACACACCCATGGCCGAGGGAGGACTCGAACCTCCGCCGGGACCAGCCGTGAACGTTCTATCTCTTGCGTTGAAAGAGTTCTGTTTTCTCTGAACATGAGTGTGTAAAGTACCCTTGAAAACCTTATAGGACCTGCATTTATCCGTTCAGAGACGACTGGAAGCTATTTTCACTGTCAATGGTTTACCTACATCTACATACACACCCTTCAATCCACTATACGGTTTGTGGCGCAGGGTACCTCGTACCACAACAAGTATCTTCTCTCCCTGTTCCACTCCCAAACAGAACGAGGGAAAAATGACTGCCTATATGCCTCTGTACGAGCCCTAATCTCTCTTATTTTATCTTTGTGGTCTTTCCGCGAAATATAAGTTGGCGGCAGTAAAATTGTACTGAAGTCAGCCTCAAAATGGTCGTTCTCTAAATTTCCTCAGTAGCGATTCACGAAAAGAACGCCTCCTTTCCTCCAGAGACTCCCATCCGAGTTCCTGAAGCATTTCCGTAACACTCGCGTAATGGTCAAACCTATCAGTAACAAATCTAGGAGCCCGCCTCTGAATTGCTTCTATGTCCTCCCTCAATCCGATCTCATAGGGATCCCAAACCCTCGAGCAGTACTCAAGAATAGGTCGTATTAGTGTTTTATAAGCGGTCTCCTTTACAGATGAACCACATCTTCCCAAAATTCTACCAATGAACCGAAGACGACTATCTGCCTTCCCCACAACTGCCATTACATGTTTGTCCCACTTCATATCGCTCTGCAATGTTACGCCCAAATATTTAATCGACGTGACTGTGTCAAGCGCTACACTACTAATGGAGTATTCAAACATTACGGGATTCTTTTTCCTATTCATATGCATTAATTTACATTTATCTATATTTAGAGTTAGCTGCCATTCTTTACACCAATCACAAATCCTGACCAAGTCATCTTGTATCCTCCTACAGTCACTCAACGACGACACCTTCTCGTACACCACAGCATCATCAGCAAACAGCCGCACATTTCTATCCACCCTATCCAAAAGATTATTTATGTACATAGAAAACAGCAGCGGCCTACCACACTTCCCTGGGGCACTCCTGATGATACCATCACCTCCGATGAACACTAACCGTCGAGGACAACGTACTGGGTTCTTTTACTTAAGAATTCTTCGAGCCATTGACATATTTGGTAATCAATCCCAAATGCTCGTACCTTAGTTAGGAGTCTGCAGTGGGGCACCGAATCAAGCGCTTTCCGGAAGTCATGGCATCCGTCTGATACCCTTCACCCATAGTTCGCAAGATATCATGTGAAAAAAGTGCGAGTTGCGTTACGCAAGAGCGCTGCTTTCTGAAGCCGTGCTGGTGCATGGGCAGCAACTTCTCTGTCTCAAGGAAATCCATTATATTCGAACTGAGAATATGTTCGAGAATCCCGCAACAAACCGATGTTGAGGATATTGGTCTGTAATTTTGAGGATCCGTCCTTCTCCCCTTCTTATATATAGGTGTCACCTGCGCTTTTTTCGAGTCGTTCGGGACTTTACGTTGGGCAAGAGATTCGTGATAAATGCAAGCTAAGTAAGGAGCCAATTCAGTAGAGTACTCTCTGTAAAACCGAATTGGGATCCCATCCGGACCTGGCGATTTATTTATTTTTAACTCATTTAGCTGCTTCACAACCCCAGGGATGTCTATCACCATGTCCTCCATACGGGAATCTGTACGAGACTCAAACGGCAGTGTGTTTGTACGATCCTCCTGCGTGAAAGATTTCTCAGATGCTAAATTTAAAATTTCAGCTTTCGTTTTGCTGTCTTCCGTTGCCAGGCCAGACTGATGAGTGAGTAACTGGATGGAAGCCTTCGACCCGCTTACCGATTTTACGTAAGACCAGAATTTCCTTGGGTTTTCAGCAAGATCTTTTGCTAAGGTATGACTGTGATAGTGGTTGTATGCTTCGCGCATCGCTCTTTTTACAGCAGCACGAATCTCTACTAATTTTTGCCTGTCCTCATTCTCCCGATCTTTCTTGTACCGCGAGTGCAACTGTCTTTGCTTCCTGAGCATTCTCCGAATTGCGCTGTTAAACCACGGTGGGTCTTTTCCGTCCGTAACCCACTTTTTCGGCACATACTTCTTCAATACGTGATTTACAATGTGTTTAAAATTTCCCATAATTCTTCCACGTCCATCGTACCGGAAGTAAATGAAGTCGATTCATTTACTAAGTGAGATGCTAACAACTGCTTATCTGCTATTTCTAGTAAGAATACTCTCCCAACCTTCTTGACCGACTTTTTAACTTTCATAACCATAGTCGTAATGACCTACTCTGTCTTAGGCATGGTAATGTGCTGTATTTGTGGTTTTTCCATATTTTTGTCCACTCCCTGTACCTCGATGGAGACGGTTCTCACTTGTTGCCCTGGCCAACATGTCCTATAGAGCTCTGATCCACAGAAAACATTTTGGCGTGGCTTGCAGAGATAAAGGCAAGCCGCCAGATGCCAGTCACTACCGTTGATGAACTACGGGACGAAACAGAAGTAGCATGGAATGTGAAGCTGTCATACAAACTCACTTTGACTCGACGCCCAGGAGTATTAGAGCTATTGTTGCTGCCATAGTGAGCAGATTCGTGTACTGAATTTCGCTCGCCTTATATCACCAAATTACCCACAAATTTAACCGGGTATTCTTCCTACTGTACTGTAAACCCCGCAATAGACTTTCATTATTTGCTATCCGACCGGGCGTTGCAACTTTAATGGCCAGCAGTGTACTCGGTCTAGCGCGAACTCCATATGAAATACGAAGAAACCCTAATCGCGATACCGTCTCCAGTGCTCTTCAATGTGTTTTACAGGGTGCACATGTAGAGGTACATGTAAGGAACTCTAGCCTTATCCCTAACGCTAATGCGTGGAAAGCGCTTTAGTTGCTGTCCATAGCGTGACAGTTCAGTTCTAAGAACAGGAACAGGCCCTGACGTAGCAGCCGCGGGGGGAGGGGGGGGGGGAGGAGGGGAGGTAGAAGAGCAGCAGCAGCGGAACTGCGCCGCTGCTTGTCGTTCCGGTCGCTGCTCAGCGTGGGCCGGGCCGCCGGCCTACTCGCTGCTATAAAACAGGCGCTGCGAGCCGGCCACAGCGCCAACCTGCCGCCGGACGCCGCCTGGCTGATCAGCCGCCGGAAGAGAGCTGGCCTCGCCACTGGCCCCCATAACCTTCATCAAACGCACAAGCGCAGCATCGCTCAGAGCAGCGCCTGCGATACAGTAGCGTGTAATGGCCGAGACGCGGTGTAGTTTTAGCTTCGACAACTAGTCGATGTTCGTAACAGGTCTAGGTTTGTGGTAATTTGGTATCCCTCGTAAACCTACACTCACAGATTCTGACTAGACGACTGCTCCGTATATGGCAGTAAGAGGAGCGATCTGTGATCGAGGGACATGTGATCAGCAAGTCGCCAATCCTCCCAGCTATTATACTCGGTAGATAGTTCTTGACGGTGCAGCTGCTTCTATATTCAAGGAGCTACTCATTTGGCCTCACGATGACTGAGTGGACCCCTTGCTGTGGACCCCTTGCCAGAGCTTCGTACATATCTGATGATGTACAGACAGTCAAATCTCGGTTCTTCTCCATGAAAGCAGCGGCTCTAACAATTCGGTTACAGAGGCAGTCGATATGACTGGTACCAGAGCTGTTCATAAATTAACCCCTGATTGGATTCTAAAAATAGGTGCTCTGTATACATACAATCAGTTCTCATATGCTGACATTTCTGCTTCACATAGTCGCCACCCAAATTCACACATTTGTCGTACACTGAGACCAGTTTCTTTATCGTTTCATCAAACAGTGGTGTCGCCTGGTAAATTAACCAACAATTGACGGCATTCTTGAGCTCATCTTCGGTAAAGTGCGAAAGAGCCAGCCACGCCTTCATCTTGGGGAAGGAACGAAAGACCCTTACTGCCAACGACGGACTATGGGGAGGCCGTTGAAGTTTTAGCTTTTTATGTTTCGCAGATATGGTCACCCAGTATTTCGAAATAGAGTGATTCGTCTGGTACTCAACCTGTGCCGTTTCTTTTGGACTGACTTTCGGAGTTTCGTACGAGCCTTACCATAAACAAGCCAAGCAGCCATTAACAGCTAATTTACAAATAAATATTCACATTTCGTCTCACGCGAATTACAGACATCGTCCCAGACGTTCCCACACTACAAATATCCTAAGGGATGACATGGAATCTAACTTACAACCTCTGATTCAGTAGTGACAGTTAGGGACGACCACTACATAAGCGGTGGTATCTATATTCGAATTCCCACGTGGTCTTCCCGTTTCATTTCATTTTATTTCACTGACTTATTTTGTTATCTGTCTTCCGACTGATTCGAAGCAGCCTCCGTTACGAATTCATTTCCTGTGCCAATCTCTTCATCTCAGAGTAGCACCTGCACCCTACGTCCTAATTTTTTGTTTGACTTATTCCGATCTCCGTCTTCCCCAACAGTTTTTACAGTCACGTACCTCTCCAAACTTCTTCACTTTTAAACGCTTCCATCGTTCCACAGGACGTTCTTCAGGGTTCCAAGGCTGCCCGTCGATGAGACACAAGCGGAATACTGAAGAATATCCCGGTAGATGAATGGAAGCGTCGATCAGTGTAGAAATTTAAAGAGAAATTTGGCGTGGTCTGAGAACTCAGAATAATTTCGCTTTATTTATTATACCACTGAAAAATCTGTACATCATTGCAAATGTCGACGATTCGCACTGCGCGTCTCAGTTGTACACAAACACTCCACAGATGCCTGCTTGGTTTCGAGCGCGTAGTGGTGCGCCCACGACTCATCACCAGTGATGATACCTTCGAAAAGCCATGCCTTTCTGCGGGGTAATGTTATCATTCGCTGGCCCTTGTAGTTGTCTGTCAAGTGCTTAGGCACCCGGCGAGCACTAACTTTACAAAATTTCTAATGTATCATGAACAATATCGTACACCGCGCCATAGGAAATGTTGAACTGCTGCGATAAGGCTTGCAATTGCCCACACTGGTCGTTCAAAACTGCTACCCCGATGACTTCGACATTCCGCGGGCTTGCAGCCGTTACGGGCCGCCAGAAGTTGGTTAATCACTAATGTTCGCACGCCCTTTTCGAAGAATACACACCACTTGGAGACCTTTCTACGGTCCATACGGACGTCACTATGCATACCACTCATGTCACTGTGAATTTCATTCGGTTTATACCCTTTACCCTACAAATATCAAAATAATCTCTCTGCCGTTCACAAGCTGACGACAGTAAAATGCGCAACTTTTTTGTTTCGCATTTCAGCTTCTCTCACTAGAACTACACATGAAAACAAAGTACCCTCTGTAGCGCAAACTTCAAACAATATCATGGTGAAATATCAACATTCCAGCTCCAATTCCAGAGGAGAAAAATGTGTTGTGCGTTGCTTTCCGATACCCCTCGTACAATAACAAAACAGTATGCCACAGAGCAGAAGAGACGCTTAACAACCGCAATAGTAATCTCAGTGGGTAGAGAAACTCAATTCGACTTTGATATTGAATAACAGGTTCCAATTACAAAAGTGTCATTAAGAGATCTCTTTACTGCACGTTACTTATGAAGGGTGTATCACAATCCATGCCGTAAACGCATACAGCTTAGAGTACAAAGAACTAGATGTAAAAAGGTCTAGTAAACATGGCTCTAAAATGTATACCTTAAGAGCTATGAGCACTGTATTCTATTGAAAAAATGTTTTTCACAGTAGAGGAGGTGAACATATCTTCATAGCCGTTATGGTATGCATTTTAGATCCCATGTTTGCTGGACTTTTTCGCTTCTAGTAACGTGTACTTTAAACTGTATGCGTTTACACCATTAATACGATGCACCCTATACCGTGCGTTTAAAAAAGTTCCTCTTATTCTTACATCAGAGAGTACTACTAGTGAAAATTTGGAAAAGAGATATTAATTGATCCGTAATACTGGTGGTTGTGATCCATGACTGTGCACTGAAACACTTGAAAAAGTATGCCAACATCCTACTTACCTCGAAAGCTTTATTTCATGCAAGATCGTGTTTCGCGCTGTCACACAACTTCAACATGCGTGATACACGCAGACCTTTGTCAGTATAATGTTTTCTTGACTGCATTTTGAATCCTGCAGCTGCCCAGTGCAAAATAACATTTCTTTTAGCTACCATAATTGCTGCGTTGTCTCTTTACTTTCAGTTAACGTTTGGGTGCACTAACTTTTAGTCTATAGCTTACAGCTCCTCTTTACGCCTTTATAGTTATAGCACAGACGCTCGTATGCTCACTTATGCACCGAGGCAGCATATCATTCACTACATTTATATCGGAAACTACAGCAAATGTAAATTTTACAATCTTGCATGTTCTAAAATTGTTGCTGGCGTCATTAATGTTTATAGACTTAATATTATAACTTAATATTAAAACTTAAATAAACTTAAATAAAACTTTAAAAAACTTACATATTAAAACTTAATATTAAAACTATTCTCAGTAAAAAAAATTTCCTTCAATACCCACTGTATGCGGTGCTGTCACTCGCACTAGGTACTTACGTCTTCCTTCTTGTGCTGACATCAAATATTATACACATAGTATTATTGAAAGAATAAAACTAGAAGAACTGACTATTATCTTGCCTGCCAAACAAATTGAAGCACCCACTAGACATAGTCGGATATCAATGAAACTACGTACAAGTAAAAAAAAATGTTCAAATGAGTGCGAAATCTTATGGGACTTAACTGCTAAGGTCATCAGTCCCTAAGCTTACAGACTACTTAACCTAAATTATCCTAAGGCCAAACACACGCACCCATGCCCGAGGGAGGACTCGAACCTCGGCCGGGACTAGCCGCACAGTCAATGACTGCAGCGCCCTAGACCGCTCGGCTTAACGATTCGAGAAGCCATTCACCGTGATGGGTATAACGACAACCAGAGTACATAAGCGTTGTTCATGCTTAAAGTTGTTACCAGGCCTGGTATGGTATACAAGCTTCGTGAACGACGTTGGAATTTGAGTGATGACTATGAGATACAAGGAGATACTGTGCACTCCTGTGGGACAGCATTATTTGCACCTGGCAGGATTTTGAAAGGGGCCCCATTGAGGGTCTCCATTTAGCCAGCTCGTCGAATCGTTCAGTATCGAGAATTATGGAGCAGTTGTGCGTGAGAGAGACCCGACAGTGAACTGCATGGTAACATGATGGGAGACATACTCATCGGCAAAGGTACCGGCCGTACACAGCTGACCACCACAAAGGAGGATCGCCGTATTTTGCCGCAGGAACATCGTAACCCCTTCGCATCTGTGGCTCCATTCGACAAGTAACGGACTCACTGCAGCGTCATTGGACGTAGACTAGCAACAACAGGACTAGGAAATTATTGTACCGTAGCTAGGGTGTCGTTAACACCACAACACGAACGGCTGCGTTTGAAGTGATGCCACAGCCAGGAAACATCGCCTGCTGATGAGTGGCGTCGTATTGTGCTGAGCTATGGATCGCGATGTGTACTAGCCCAGATGATCATCATCGTAAAGCATGACGCCGATCTTCGGAGTTCTCCCACTTTTCCAATGTTTTGGATAGGGACAGCCGTGATGCTCCTGCGTTGCTCACGGACATCCTGTTTCCTCACATATTACTTCTAACGTGATGGAATTGTTCCGCCATTTTTCGACAGGAAGATATTCGTCCATACACAACATGAGCGTCTATGAAATGTCTTTGTGATGTTTATGTACTCCCGTTGCCAGAAAGATCCCAGACGTATCCTTAACAGCCGACCGTGGTGGTCTCGCGGCTCTAGGCGCGCAGTCCGGAACCGCGCGACTGCTACGGTCGTAGGTTCGAATCCTGCCTCGGGCATGGATGTGTGTGATGTCCTTAGGCTAGTTAGGTTTAAGTAGCTCTAAGTTCTAGGGGACTGATGACCACAGCTGTTAAGTGCCATAGTGCTCAGAGCCATTTGAACCATTTTTTTTATCTTTAATAGAACATGTGTAGGACTAGACAGGACAACTCCGACCCAGGATAACAAGGAACAGTAAAAACAGTTGTGGGCCAACTTTTTTCAAGATAGAACACAACTGCTTTACGACACCGAATCAGTGCATGCATCCAGGTCAGAAATAGGTGCAACGACACAGTGATAAGTGGTTCTTTATCAATTTGACTCGATTTTGTACTCTCTGAAATCCCATACCCCCTCAATCTATTATGTTTGCTTCCCGCCTCGCCTTTTAGGTGCTTCACTTCCTTTGTCTGCGGCAGATACACAGTTCTCGACTTGTCATATTCGAAGGAGGAGAGAATATTATGATCTTATATTTACTATTATTTTTCTGGAGATTGTATAGGTAATTTACAGAAATTTCTCACGTCTATTTTTCTGGATAATGCCGGTGTCATTTGTGAGCGAGAGCTTGTGTATGTAAATTTCTGTTCCTTTGAGTATGTTCAGGAGCAGCACTTCTAGGATGAGGGTTATCATCTCCTTCAGCGACTTGTAAGGCAAACGTAGGTTTACTTGTTGTTGTTGTTGTTGTGATCTTCAGTCCTGAGACTGGTTTGATGCAGCTCTCCATGCTACCCTATCCTGTGCAAGCTTCTTCATCTCCCAGTACTTACTGCAACCTACATACTTCTGAATCTGCTTAGTGTATTCATCTCTTGGTCTACCTCTACGATTTTTACCCTCCACGCTGCTCTCCAATGCTAAATTTGTGATCCCTTGATGCCTCAGAACATGTCCTACTAACTGATCCCTTCTTCTAGTTAAGTTGTGCCACAAACTTCTCTTCTCCCCAATCCTATTCAATACCTCCTCATTAGTTATATGATCTACCCATCTAATCTTCAGCATTCTTCTGTAGCACCACATTTCGAAAGCTTCTATTCTCTTCTTGTCCAAACTAGGTATCGTCCATGTTTCACTTCCATACATGGCTACACTCCATACAAATACTTTCAGAAATGACTTCCTGACACTTAAATCTGTACTCGATGTTAACAAATTTCTCTTCTTCAGAAACGCTTTCCTTGCCATTGCCAGTCTACATTTTATATCTTCTCTACTTCACCATCATCGGTTATTTTGCTCCTCAAATAGCAAAACTCCTTTACTACTTTAAGTGTCTCATTTCCTAATCTAATTCCCTCAGCATCACCCGACTTAATTCGACTACATTCCATTATCCTCGTTTTGCTTTTGTTGATGTTCATCTTATATCCTCCTTTCAAGACACTGTCCATTCCGTTCATCTGCTCTTCCAAGTCCTTTGCTGTCTCTGATAGAATTACAATGTCAACAGCGAACCTCAAAGTTTTTATTTCTTCTCCTTGAATTTTAATACCTACTCCGAATTTTTCTTTTGTTTCCTTTACTGCTCGCTCAATATACAGATTGAATAACATCGGGTAGAGGCTACAACCCTGTCTCAGTCCCTTCCCAACCATTGCTTCCCTTTCATACCCCTCAACTCTTATAACTGCCATCTGGTTTCTGTACAAATTGTAAATAGCCTTTCGCTCCCTGTATTTTACCCCTACCACCTTAAGAATTTGAAAGAGAATATTCCAGTCAACATTGTCAAAAGCTTTCTCTAAGTCTACAAATGCTAGAAACCTAGGTTTGCCTTTCCTTAATCTTTTTTCTAAGATAAGTCGTAAGGTCAGTATTGCCTCACGTGTTCCAATATTTCTACTTTTACTTATTTACTTAGGTTTTTTAAATAACGAGCAACTAGATATTCGTAGAATTTGTGACAAAGGATTTAGCTTTAGGAGATTCGGGATTGGTTGCGGAAACGAAGGGATTGATTTAACAACTATTTGCATTTAACAACAACGGAACCGACGTATACTTTCAATCAACAAACTATTTCTGTAGCCCATAAAGATCCTTGAACAGGGCTCCACACAGCAGTAAAACAAAGGGTCTTCCACTAAATCAAAGAATAATATTCAACTTTTGCCCTAAAATGCATAACAGTGAAACATTTTCAATTCATAAAGCCAGGCACTCGTCCGTAGCCAGTCGTAATATCCGAGACTACTTTAGCAGTAAAAGAGAAGACGCCAAAACAACGTCAGACCTAACTAGGATAACAACACACAGCCACACATTTGTCTACTACCAGCACCAGATAGCTACCACAACAAGCTACAAACAACACTATCAACTACCTAAACTCTATCAACTACCTACGCGTATGTCTTAATAAATTTCTAGACAGTTACAAACTGCTAATTATTCACATCGAAAAAGTAACAAGTTAAATTCACAGCACAACTTTGACAAAAACGAGTTATGCTGATTGCGCTTTTGGTTTGATACAACTGATCACGCTCACAGCGAGTAGTTAACAAATTAAAGTGTCCTCGCTCACAGCGTACACACCTGCAGTCCAGTGTGCCACCAATGAACGACTACAACTTATCGCATGACAACAATTGACTTCTAAGCAAGATTTGTAGCTAGCTGACACACCCAACGCACCACTTGTATACCACACAGACACTGTATCCACCACATAAGCACCTGTGAGAGCCATAAGCTGCAAAATTCACTCAAGTTGTCATCCTATTGATAAGCAGAAGCCCATTTCTCCACCTCCAGCGATATCGCCGCCCGTCCAAGCGGGAAAGAAATCAACTGCTCCACTGAGCACTTGTGTCCACAAGGCAGTTACGCTCTGGTAACACTCCGTGCAAACTAACTTCTCGGGTCCCTCTCTCACGGCTCTGTGTAGAACTCCTGGTTCTTCTAGTTCCACGCCAACACCTCCAAGCCGAGCCTACCATACAGACATCTCGGCCGACGTGCCAGTCCGGCTCCTGGCGACGCGCCGCAGGCTTCTCCACAGTGGCGACGGCTGCAGCTGACACGCCATCACTGACTGTGCCTGCAATCAGCTCGACCTTGGCGGCGCTGGTGGTAGGGCAATGCTGTGGGCCAACCCACATTGCATTGTTGCTAAATTTATTCAAGACAGCGGATTCAAGATGGCGTGATAGATGTGGCAATATCGCAGTGACATCATGGTGGAAAGTTAAAATTTTGGCTGTAAAATAGATTAATTGGGCTGCCTCCACTAACCTAACCCCTCATCTTTCACCCTCCCCTACCGCTCCTCCCAGTCTGTGCTCTGTGCAGGGCTCTTGGATAGGACGGATGTACGTCTTTATTTTGCATGCATCCCTCCCCTTCGCTCCCCTTGGTGGGATAAGGACTCAGTCTGTGCTGGGCTGCTGGACGGGATGTATGTATGTATGACTTGTTTATTTAACCAATTTGAGTTGTCGTAGACAATAGCTCCATCCAGTATGTTCACCATGAGGTCTAGAGGCCAACTGACCTAGTTCACAAAGCAGCCACCACAGGGCGCTGTAGTCCCTTCCCCTCTCCCCTACCATAATGTAATCCGATATGGCGGTCTGGAAAAAATGGCGGGAAAATGACCCAGTTTGTGTCTAGCTGCTGGACTGGGAGGATGGACATAATTGTTTACTGTGTTCAGTGGCCAAGATGTATGTGCTGGAAAATGAGGAGTATATAAGCATCTGAGAACTGTGTCAAAAGCAATGGCATTTGGTGAAGACGAATGTACTTCATGAAATAAAGAGGATGGAGCAAAGCTATACTTCACAACTCATGTTGAAAAATGCATGTACTGCAACCATAGATCATTCAGTAAAAGTCCAGTCAGTCAGTCTTCCAAAGTGCCAGAGGCAAGATGTTCACCCCAGAATCTCTGTGCCCTGCTGGAAGAGACGCAACGTGCCAACCTATGGTACAACCACGGAACACCCCGGCCTACAGCATGGTTACACGGTGGCTGCTAAGCACTTCCTTTTGAGTTGGAAATACCCACAGCCTTCCTCATTCCCATCCCCAAAGCACGGATACCCTTTGTCATGGAACACGGGTTATTACATCTGGTGTTGTGGAGTATTGTCCTGTACATACCGTGAAGATACCACAGGAACTACACTCCTGGAAATGGAAAAAAGAACACATTGACACCGGTGTGTCAGACCCACCATACTTGCTCCGGACACTGCGAGAGGGCTGTACAAGCAATGATCACACGCACGGCACAGCGGACACACCAGGAACCGCGGTGTTGGCCGTCGAATGGCGCTACCTGCGCAGCATTTGTGCACCGCCGCCGTCAGTGTCAGCCAGTTTGCCGTGGCATACGGAGCTCCATCGCAGTCTTTAACACTGGTAGCATGCCGCGACAGCGTGGACGTGAACCGTATGTGCAGTTGACGGACTTTGAGCAAGGGCGTATAGTGGGCATGCGGGAGGCCGGGTGGACGTACCGCCGAATTGCTCAACACGTGGGGCGTGAGGTCTCCACAGTACATCGATGTTGTCGCCAGTGGTCGGCGGAAGGTGCACGTGCCCGTCGACCTGGGACCGGACCGCAGCGACGCACGGATGCACGCCAAGACCGTAGGATCCTACGCAGTGCCGTAGGGGACCGCACCGCCACTTCCCAGCAAATTAGGGACACTGTTGCTCCTGGGGTATCGGCGAGGACCATTCGCAACCGTCTCCATGAAGCTGGGATACGGTCCCGCACACCGTTAGGCCGTCTTCCGCTCACGCCCCAACATCGTGCAGCCCGCCTCCAGTGGTGTCGCGACAGGCGTGAATGGAGGGACGAATGGAGACGTGTCGTCTTCAGCGATGAGAGTCGCTTCTGCCTTGGTGCCAATGATGGTCGTATGCGTGTTTGGCGCCGTGGAGGTGAGCGCCACAATCAGGACTGCATACGACCGAGGCACACAGGGCCAACACCCGGCATCATGGTGTGGGGAGCGATCTCCTACACTGGCCGTACACCACTGGTGATCGTCGAGGGGACACTGAATAGTGCACGGTACATCCAAACCGTCATCGAACCCATCGTTCTACCATTCCTAGACCGGCAAGGGAACTTGCTGTTCCAACAGGACAATGCACGTCCGCATGTATCCCGTGCCACCCAACGTGCTCTAGAAGGTGTAAGTCAACTACCCTGGCCAGCAAGATCTCCGGATCTGTCCCCCATTGAGCATGTTTGGGACTGGATGAAGCGTCGTCTCACGCGGTCTGCACGTCCAGCACGAACGGTGGTCCAACTGAGGCGCCAGGTGGAAATGGCATGGCAAGCCGTTCCACAGGACTACATCCAGCATCTCTACGATCGTCTCCATGGGAGAATAGCAGCCTGCATTGCTGCGAAAGGTGGATATACACTGTACTAGTGCCGACATTGTGCATGCTCTGTTGCCTGTGTCTATGTGCCTGTGGTTCTGTCAGTGTGATCATGTGATGTATCTGACCCCAGGAATGTGTCAATAAAGTTTCCCCTTCCTGGGACAATGAATTCACGGTGTTCTTATTTCAATTTCCAGGAGTGTAAATGTACCACTGCTCAAAGAGAGAAAGAGAGATAGAGAGCTTTGCACATGACACGAGAATATTTAAACAATTACACATTTTATTTTGATGAAGCGCCACACTTGAATACAGATTCTAAAAGAAAAGGATTTCAACACAGTCGTGAAACTGTCTCTGAGACATTTTGCGCTCTTTTGTGCTACATACCCTTGTCTTTGAGCACAAGCTGCTTTAGTTACTAAATACAGTTGAATATGTCTGTAAACGTATTTAAAAAGATCGCTGCGCAGTAGTTTGCCTCAGTTCTGCATTATATACCGCTACACTTAAATACTGACTCTAAAAACGATCGCTGCACACTTGTGAAACCTTCCTGAGACACTTCACATGCTTTTGTGAGAACAGATCCTGAAACCTATATCAGTTGCAATATCCGATTTTACACACCAAAACGGTGATATTTGGAAGTCGAAGTAAATATCTCTGTAACTCTAAACATGATGCTCACTACATTTAGACTTTTAGCTGCTTGTTTGAAGGCGCTGCCAGAGAGAGATAAAAATTGTTAAGTCCCAGCTGCTGTGGCGTTCAGCACTTTTCTGAAACAGTGAGTGAGCTTGGTTTATATTTGCTGCTGTTGGCGTCAGGGAAGCAAACACTGCTATCTAAGCACACACAGGTAAGTCAGAGCAATTACAGAAACAGAATTCGAAGCACTGTCCAACAGACGCGAAAAATTGCTGGAATTATCGGTGAATTTTCGGTATACTACAACTGCTGATCTGGAGATGCTTTAAGGTCACAATGGCGGGAGAGGGACAACATCCCACCAGAGGAGGATGGTCGGCTTGGATATGTTTCTATACACTCAAACAAAGAAGACATCAGGTTACTCTCAGATGTCATGGAGCTTCCAGTAGACACCTTATCCCCATCTTGTCTGTACCAGTCTGTAGAGGCTCCTATGCCCCACACAAAGGATGTCTTGTGAATGGAACACTCTGATTCGCTCTTACTGACCTTACCACAAAACTGCTGTTGCTGCCGATGTGGGAGCACAGTCCGCCATTTTTTTCTACAGACAGACAAGTTGTGAGACTTTCAGCTGTAAAAATATTTCGTACAGCCCGAAAAAAAGAAACATACAGAAGTCATATTGAACTGACAGTTAAACCCTGAAAATCTTGTCTACAGGTCATGAAATACGAAAATAATCACCCAAGATACTTCCTGAATTACAGTGCTCTGTAAAAAAAAAAAAAAAGAAAAAAAAAAAACCTTGAATTTTTCAACATAAAACCGATCTCCAACTGGGCTATATCACCACATACCATATCGATGTAGTAGTAAACACAATTCGTATCCCGCACCGTACAAAATCATAATTTCTGCATTCTGCGTATAGCTATTGACCACCAGACACTCACACATACACCACAAAGACAGACAGCATAAGCACATGAACCATATATAGTCCTCGCAGCACTAGATATTTCCCGTGAGATCAGTCGGTTATCCACTGCGCCCAACCATAACGAGTCAACTGAACCCACACATGCTTGCCTGACATGCGATCAGACTGCTCTAAGAGGACCGCAGTCACTGGAGAGTAGTATAAGTCTGGACTGGTTCCTCTCAGCACAAAAGCGTTACTGTTTCTAGCCCTTGCCTGCTTGCTTGATTGCTTTCTGCACCCATCTACTTACTCTACGATTACAAGAACACGTGTATTTTTACATGGTTTGTAAGGAATATCATACCATTTACGCGATAGTTCTCAATATCAGCCACACAGCGATTAGCTACTGATCGCTTTGATAGCAAAATTCCGAACATGAAGAGTGGAAATTGTATCTCTAGAACCATGAAACATTAGCGAAGTGCATCAAAGTGGAACATGCTGCAAATCACTGGGTAACTAGAAACTTATCTTGTATGCGAAGATCTTTACATGGAAACTCGAAGAAATAAAGGATACTGGTAGTTCGTGATGACTGGGTGTTGTGTGATGTCCTTAGGTTAGTTAGGTTTAAGTAGCTCTAAGTTCTAGGGGACTGATGACCATAGATGTTAAGTCCCATAGTGCTCAGAGCCATTTGAACCATTTGATACTTTTAGTTCCACTCCCAAATACCGATATCAATGATATGGCAGATTCCAAATTATTCTTCTACTTTACAAAATCAACCAAGGTCTTTCTCATGTCTAGAGAACCAGAAAACGTGTCTTCCAACGGATTTTCACGACCTAGATGCACACAAAACACACCACAATCGATGTTCTCTCAACCAAATAATGATGGGATATGTGTAGAAGCAGTCAACTGGACAATTTACATAGGAGGGAGTAATGGTTCAGCGCAAAAACACCCCCAAGTTGTTCTAACAATAAGAAACATCTATCGTTCTGGCAATAGGCCACGGCCACCGTGCGCCCTGCACACCAGGAAGAATCATCCTAGGAAACCAACCACATATACTCGTATTTTATCACTGCACTTGCTGTTAAATATTACAGTCTCAATCTGACTACATTCGACAGTGAGCAAAGTATTGGAAATACCCCCTCCTGAAGAGGGTTTCTCGGGAAATATCAAAATCTGTAGCATTCTTATGACTGGACATAATTTTCCATGTAAAAAAAATTTCATTCCCCTTACAGTTATCGCAGTTTTCCACGTCAGATCCATATCTTACAACAGGCCATTTTCTTTGCACCTGTTGGAACGCTGACTACAGTTCACATACCTTATAAGCCCACTGATCACATTGAATTTATCATACATCCTCTATGACCTAGCATAATATTTCGGCAACAACTGAATGCTGGCGATACCAAACAATACTGAGCTAAAATGATAGATGGATGGACAAGTCACATAAGTTTTTCTTGCGAGTGGTATCACTGTGTCTTAGAAAGAGAGACTTAATTGTCTTACAAGCCACCAAATGTTAAAAGCACGACCGCAATGGCTATGTTACTGTCACAAGCAATCATGGTTCTACAGGCGCACACGACTGTTGCTAACGATATCCATGCTTCAAACTATACAAACTGTATAAATCAAGGAATAACATTACCTCGGAATGAAGTGAACATTGAATATAGACGGTGATCGCTGGGGTGTGTATTAACAGACTGACGGTGCAGGTACACGTCGCCGACGATGTAAGCTCATAATAAAATTATCGAATTTAGAAAGTGATTTGGTTGAAGGCTAAGCTGCTATTTCCAACGTTCCTATGCAACTGCTAGATATTTCTCCAGTATTTGTAATGCATTCCGTATGAATGCCGTGTCAGAGGTTCTGCGATGTATCCACCGGGTTATAGGCGATGCTTGATTGAGAATGATCACATATAGTAGATGGTGTACTACGTGACAAATCACTTTAAAAAAGTGCAACGCTAGATTGAGTCATAAGAAATGTACGAAACACACTGCCATTTCAGATATATAGTGTTACGCTCTCTGGTAGAAATGCTGTCTGCTATTTGGAAGCAAGTCGTTTCATTCAACCACATACAGGCATTGTAACCTATGGAGATGTCTTTTAATGATTACAGCCACTAGTGAATCGTATTCGTGGCACTTTCATATCTTGAAACGATTCATTCTTTTCGAACCTATCTGCTACAGTATAATTCCAATGTGGTTTTACGCAACCCCCAATGCTTCTTGTAACTATTCCTCAGACTCTGCCCCTCTATCCCTGGAGCTTTGTGCATGTGATTGTTCAATTTAAATCGGAAATGAGCAGAAGTCGGAGAGCACTGTATCCATCAAGTGATGTAACCAGTGCAGTAACAGGGTGAGCGGAGTTAATGTGGCAGGACTGTCTTTTTTTTCCACTCCGAGGAAATGGGGACCTTTGTCGTAGCTCCACCAACAGTGTACGATGTGTAAGGTCAGAGCAAAACGAAGCCTGCTCCTGGAACACGAGCTAGTAAAAAAGACAGTACAATCATCTACAGGAACTGGGAGAAGGAGGAGGATATTGCTACAGCATTGCGGTGTGTCTCCAAACTACATATCGGCACTGCAGTCTGAAGGGGATCTGCGTCTCTCATGGTGCCTCCACATCTCTGTCATGTGCCATCCAACAGACGATAAAAAACTACGAACTATAAAAACTCCGATAACATCGTCCAACGCAGAACTCGATATACATACATCGAAAACAAATACCATCTGTGTGCCGGCAGCCAGCGTATGTGAGGACCACAATTAAATATACAGGTATTGATCCATTCAGTCACCTGCACAGACCAGTGTAAAGTGCCATCGCCTGTACTGAAAGAAGACCATATCCCACACTCTACGGCCGGCCGGGGTGGCCGAGTGGTTCTAGGTGCTACAGTCTGGAACCGCGCGACCGCTACAGTAGCAGGTTCCAATCTTGCCTCGGGCATGGATGTGTGTGATGTCCTTAGGTTAGTTAGGTTGAAGTAGTTCTAAGTTCTAGGGGACTGATGACCTCAGAAGTTAAGTCCCATACTGCTCAGAGCCATTTGAACCCACAGACTATACTATCAGTCACAAGGGAAGCTACCTGTGTCCATGTGTTATTGTTTGAAACTTTTTTTCTGCTGTAACATGTCCAAGCAGCATATGACGCAGCTTTATACATTGTCATACATTTTGTTTTTTCCACCACGACTTAGAGGTCTGAGTCATGTCCTAAACAGACATTAACTTGTTTCGAGCCATTGACTCACAGAAAACTAGACATTTCATTGTGTAAATTATAGTGCTTCTGCTCCCACAACACACATTGGATGATTTTAAGTAAAAGACAGTCACAAAACATGGGCAATGGAAGGGTTTGCAGTGTTGTGGACCAGTTTCTAACAGCTGTCCGAAGGTGATTCACAGCCTCTACATTTAAACTTAGCTTCCTCAGTGATGGAATAGCTGATGGAACAGTGCTCTGTATGGATAGATTCCTCGCATTTCATTTATGTAAGCGACCTTATAAAAGGTTTGTCATCTTTAACATATTTAGAAACATAAAGCACATTGTGCAATAGCCTATCTCCATGTGCATATTGTCATAGTGATTGTTGCATCATACAAACATGATACACAACAGCACAACTGTCTGCTTGTGATGGACATATTCCAAACATTGCAGATCTACTACGAATCAATTAATGGAATGTTCAGTGTAGTTCGTGAACTAATTGATGATGAGCAATCAGAGATGCTCATATGGCGACCTTCTGATTTTTGTGACTCTGGCTTAGAGCATGTGGTACACACAAAACAGAATTATGGGCCTTCCGCAATGCATACAAATGTCAGACAATTGTGGAATAATTTAAGTTCATCACGTCTGCCATTTTTCAGGTACACTGGCGTTCATCATTGTTGATTAATGCGTTTAACGATCTTCATCAAACCCCAGTGGTCTTCCTGAACATGGAGAGTCACTGATGTCAAAATGATCCTCCTTAAAACGAGGAAATCATTTTCTTGGCGTGATCTGTCTAATGGCATTCTCCTATACAAGACACAAATGTTTCCAGCTGCCTCCACAGCGTCACCCGTCTATTGAACTCAAACAGACCAATATATCGGAAGTGATCAGATTTTTCCACTTAGCACTCCGTTTCTAGCGTCCACAGGTCCACTCACTACCCCCAAATAACAAAATGACACTATGTAAACTAAAATAGCAACAGATTTGTTTGTAAATAACTCGTCTGCTACCAGTCACGATTTTCTTTATTTTATTTTCCGCACGACGCGTTTCGGGAACTGATTCCCAATGTCAAGTGCTTTTTTTTGTGTTTGTTATGTCATTCCTATGTGATGTTGTCGATGTGTGAGAATTTGCTTCATTTTGTTGACTTTAAGATTCCTTATGGTCCGTTTGTGCAAAGTCTCACACACACTACACATTATACACAACTTGTTGTACACTTTTAAACATCGAAAACATTTTTCGTAAACAAAACAGTGACCCAGATGTTCTTACTTCTTTATGAAAAATGTTTTCGATGTTTAAAAGTGTACAACAAGTTGTGAGTAATGTTTAGTGTGTGTGAGACTCTGCATAAACGGACCATAACGAAACTTGAAGTCAACAAAATGAAGCAGAATCTCATACATCGACAACATCACATAGGAATGAGATAAAAACACAGAAAACGCACTTGAAAATGGGAATCAGTTCCCGAAACGCGTCGTGCGAACAATAAAATAAAGAAAATCGTGACTGGTGGCAGACGAGTTATTTGTAAACAAGCCTATTATTTTCACAGTCGCAAACTTTCAGAACCATTTATGATGGATCAGATCAGATTAAAATAGCAACAGTCAACTACAAATAAAGATTTACTGTCGATACATAAATCCTTAGTAACCGGAATAAAAACATGCAAAACAAAATCGCCATGAACTTACGCATCATGTACATGGGAAGTATATAGAAAGAGCAAACGTTGTCAGCGAAAATCTCGAAATATTTTTCAACAATTTACTCTACTAAACATTTGCATGGTCATGTCTAAAACATTTCTTGATCGATTTACGTCAAATTTTTGCACAATGCACAGATAAACTTTCGAATGGACATAGGAAGCATATTTTAACATAGACTCATGCTCATAAATTAAGGATAATTGCAGAATGTGGTGCTACACTACAAGGCACTACACAAAACTGGCGCTAATAGCATAGGCACATATGGAACAAGGGAACACACGGGTCACAGATCTGTAAGTCCACGGTGTTGGTGATAAGTTGAGAAAACCGTCCCGAAAAAAAATGTATTACAAAATGCCACTGCTTCCTGCGCATGTACCCCGACATCAGTATGGGAAGTGATCACGATGCACACGTACACAGGCCACACAATTGGTTGGCATACTCTAGATAAGGTGGTCGACAGCTGCTGGTGTATAGCCTCCCATTCTTGCAACAGACTGTCAGAGCTCCTGAAGTGTCCTAGGGGTTTGAAGACGTGCAGCGATACGTCGACCGAGAGCATCCCAGACGTTCTCAATGGGGCTTAGGTCTGGAGAACAGGCAGGCAACTCCATTCGTCTGGTATATTGTCTTAAGATACTCCTCCACGATGGCAGGTCGGTCGGGCCGTGTGTTATCATGCATCAGAAACAAGGTGGGACCCACTGCACCCCTGAAAAAGAGGACATATTGGTGCAAAATGACGTCCCGATACACCTGACCTGTTCAATTTCGCCGGCCAGGGTGGCCGAGCGGTTCTAGGCGCTACAGTTTGGAAACGCGCAACCGCTAGGGTTACAGGTTCGAATACGGCCTCGGGCATGGATGTGTGTGATGTCCTTAGGTTAGTTAGGTTTAAGTAGTTCTAAGTTCTAGGGGAGTGTTGACCTTACAAGTTAAGTCCCATAGTGCTCAGAGCCATTTGTTGCATTTCCTTCATCAAAGACATGCAGGGGTGTACGTGCACCAATCATAATCCCACCCCACATCATCAAACCACGACCTCCATACAGGCCCCTTTCAAGGACATTAAGGGGTTGCTATCTGGTTCCTGGTTCACGCCAGATTAAAACCCGGCGAGAATAACTATTCAGACTATACCTGGACTCATCCTTGAACTTAACCTGGGACCACTGTTCCAATGACCATGTATTGTGTTCTTGACACGAGGCTCCTGTGACCAGGGGTCAGCAGAATGCACCTTGCAGGTCTCCGGGTGAATAAACCATGTCTGTTTAGTCATCTGTAGACTGTGTGCCTGGAGACAGCAGTTCCAGTGGCTGCGGTAAGGTCCCGATCTAGACTACCAGCAGTACTCTGTGGCCGTCTGCAGGCACTGATGGTTAGATATCGGTCATCTTGTGGTGTTGTACATTGTGGTCGTCCCGTACTGTAGCGCCTGGACACGTTTCCTGTCTGGTGGAATCGTCGCCATAATCTTGAGATCACACTTTGTGGCACACTCAGGGCCCGTGCTACGACCTGCTGTGTTTGACCAGCCTCCAGTTACCCTAGTATTCTATCCCTCATAACGTCATCAATATGTGTTATTTGAGCCATTTTCAACACACATTCACCATTAGCACGTATGAAAACGTCTGCACAATTACTCGCTGCACCGTACTCTGACATGCACGAACACCCCTCTGCGTTTATGGACCGCTTCCAGCGCCACCGTGCGATGACCGCAGGTCAAATGCAGCGCATGGTCGTATCCCGAGGTGATTTAAACCCGCAACCCACAAGAACGTTGTTCCACCATGTATCAGATTATCCTTAATTTAATATATTTCCTATTATGAAGGAAAAACGCTGTTATCATAAAAATTGGAATGTTAATGAGCCAATTACAACAAATCTTTACACAGTACTTTAATAAACATTTAGTGAGAAAATTATCAGCAAAATTTGTGAAATTTTTTGACAGACTTACTTTAAATGTTTACACAATATTGCAATAAACATTCAGATAGCTGTATGTTTTTTAAACAACAATGAACAATGTTTCTGTTATAGCCATGTGAGAAAGAAAATGCTACACTTTTTTCTCTGAAAAAGTGCAGTTTCATTTTCTTTCACAGAGTCAGTCTTAACTACAACAGCAGCACATTTATATATTAGACTAATTGTTTACTTCGTGTATATTCTGTCTCCTTACGCATAATTTTAATCAAAAATATTATACACACCTATACAATGTTTTGTTTTCTTCTTCACTATTTATTTTAACAGGAAACAGGCAGCTGAATGCATGGCTTGTTGGCTTATGATTATGATTCTACTACAGAATCTGAATATTCTGACAAATTGTAATCCAACCCATTGGCAGATTAAAACTATGCCAAATACTCTCACTGAAGCTACTATCCTCACAGATCAAGCAGCAGGAGACGTCCCTCATATCCACTATTTTTACAAATACATTTCGACAATCACTATACCTTACATAAATTTAGATGATAATTAAATTTGTTGGCCTACCAGCGCGAATGGTATGCTCGTCTGTTCTGCAACTTGTTACTGTTAAGATTGTGATGAAAGTATTAAAAATCAAATTTCATTTACCTTACTTGGAATGCAAAGCAGTATCTTATCACGTCATGAAAACGTTTTTGCAGCGTACAACTCTCAATGTGCAATGCGAGTATGCAAACACATTCACAAAAGTAAAAGATGAAAAATGAGGAATTAAACGACTATAAATGAGATTAAAGACTCCAGGTATAGCTATGCTTCATTAATCAATGACAACAATACACATTTCCATGAAGTTCTCACATCTAGACAAGTTAGAAAAATACTTCCTAATAACTTTCCTGTGTTAAACTACCTTCCTTGGCTCTTGTTACAAATATAAGATAAAACCGTATGCTGCATTATAAAATTTCTATATCAGACTTCACCCTTACACAAGGTTCTAACAATAAGAAACTACGCAATTACAAATACAATAAAACTGGAGTACCTTACACGTCAGCTTATGTAATTTCTCCGTTAACACAGTCCCACTTACTCAATACTTTTCATCAACTCATATGATCACAAAATCCTTTTTAAACAATGGTGCCTCCACTACATTGCAGGCCAGCTTCCATCCTTTTAAACCAAGTACATTGCCATACTGTTTATCACACACTTCACACTGCTGTTCTCTGACTTAGTCTAACATCTTTGGTCTCGAAAAACAGACTTACAAAGAATATGATTATATGGATACTACAGAGCTTGAGTACATTCATCAAATACACAACTTTGAAATTCACAACTTCATTTATCTGTTTCACTAATTTCTCTGGTTACTGTCCCATACATTTCAACACTTTCGACAACTTTATGATGTATACCATTTTTGGTCTTGATTGGTATTAACATTTTCTTTAAGGCAGAATTTAACTTGTCTGATTGTCTCTTTGCCTTGCCCAGTCTCCTTTGTATTTATTCTTTGCCTTTTCCATTAACAAATACTGTTACCCTACAATGTTTAAAATCTTTATTTCCTTTTCTCTTCCAACATAAGGTTCCAAATCCATTGAATCATTTTCTCCCTCTGCAATATGATCAATTTTGACAACATTTACTGAGAGACCTCATTCTTCATGTTGTTCTCTAGGTCTGGGGAATATTTTTTCCATAACACCTGTAGCAATGATGAACTGCTCGTCCCCATAAAGTAAGGTGTATAAAGTTACTGTTCCAGCTCGAATTCCCATGCTACAGCATTTACGTTTCCATTCTTGTAAAGCGACCTCTAAGTAGATTTTGAAGAGATTAGGGGTTAAAGTACATCATTACCGAAGTCGTTTGCAATTCTGAATTCATCAGACACATTTTTACCAATCTTTACACAACTGATGCAGTGTAAAATCCTTGCGGAGCAAATACATCAGTCTTACAGATAGTGTTCTTCAAGCAATCTCTCTTGCGACATGTTTAGCGGGCAATGTCGAGATTTTTACGTATATCCACAAATAGCAAATACATATTCTGATTTCCAGCCATTTCCCCAGCTTTTAAATTTCGCGAAGTAAATACTTTGCCAATACATGTGCGTCCAGGTAAAAACTCATTTTTCTCTTCTCGCTCTACTATTTCTTCTTCCTGCTTCTTTAGGACTCTACCACACAATCTGGCTACTGACCCACCTGTAATTTTGACGTTCTCCCCGGTCACCTCTTTTATATGTGGAAGTACTATAAGCATTTTCCAATTCCCCCCTGTCTGAGAACTGACGGAATATCATGTCCATTTTTTTCTGATTGCATGCGGCCTTAAGAATGCCGTTCGGTATGCCACTGGTTTTGATTAACGCCGTTGGTTAGCATTGCTTTGTGGAATAACAAGACTCCATTTTGTTGTTCTTCTTGGTCACACAGCAGAATCTGAGACCTTGTTCTGTTGCCCACACAACTTCGAAACGACACGTAAGGTATGACTGACTAAGATATGACCAATGTGTGAGACAGTTGTAAATGCTATGTCTGAAAACAGCATCGATGTCAGGTATTAAATACAAGGGTTAAATATAGACAAAACAACGAGCAATGAACGTCTACAGGAAGACAGAACTTAGCAATGACCGTACTCTGCATAAGTGACCCACATCTCAACACGAATATGTTTCCCGTCAAATGTAACTGAGATTTCTTATTTTTGACTAGTGATGCTCCTACAGTAATATGCACCACTTTTTACAGATTCATTCCTCAGTTGGCAAAACCGGAAGCATTAAACAATCACTTTGTTTCCGTCTATTAACACCACAGTTCCTCAGAAACGGGTAGAGGTATCAAATTATAATGCACGAGTATTTAGAATAGTAAGGTGTACGGTCCCTGGGCGTTCTATAACATTTAAACTTGTAAGTAAACGCAATCAAAAGATACCGTCATTTATTTACTTAGAGTGAAACGTCCCCTTTCAACAATTATACAGGACTGTGCTTAAACTGACACACAATATTTTTAGCGCAACGCAATCTGACTTTCAAAATTCCCTACTAAAGAATGGCCCTGACAAACATTAAACTATACCTTTCACAAATCACTTACCTCACAAAAATCTTCGCTGCTCAAGCTACTGCAATACAGCGAGCGCCACTACTGCCAGCTAAATAAAAGATTCAAACTATGGAAGGCACTAACTACTGATAGGGATAGTTAGCAAATGAAAGATATTAATAGAGAACAAACAATGTATTTACCTTGATATGATCACAAGTCATAATATATATATCAGTTCATGACAAATTAGAAACCTCCGCCATCTCTCTCCCCACATCCACCACTGCTGGCGGCTCACCTCCAACTGCGCAACGCTACACGCTGTTCACAGCCAGCTGCCTAACACTACAATGGCAGACAACAATGCAAAGCAGCCACAGACTGCACACAGCACAGCCAGTGATTTTCATATTGAGCGCTACGTAACGTTGCCAATAAGAAAACATAAACAGCCTACTTACATAGAGAAAACATAAACAGCCTATAAACAGCCTACTTACATAGAGAAAACATAAACAGCCTACTTACATAGCCCCCATGCTCCCCACAAAAAATTTTTACAAATGGTGTTGGGCACTGGCCAATACAGATTTGACAAAAATTTTTCACAATTACAGTAACAAAGATATAAAATGCACACACTTATTGATACAACGTTGGTCAAAAGCTCAAGTCCCTAAAGACAGTCCTAATCGTACATAACAGGAGAATAGCAGTGTTTGTCTCAAAGTCTGAGCAGTAAAAGAAAATGCACATGGAAGTAGTGGATTTCCATGCAGTCTTGAAGAAGTAGTGTTGTCCTTCCAATGGAAAGACAGTGCTGACTCTCGACATGCTGACAGGTAATGGGCCACAACAGAGCAAACCCACTGCAGAGTCAGTCGAAATTTTGATGAATATTGGTAGGTAGGTCATCACAGAGCAGACCCACTGTAGTCCTGGCAGAGATTGTGGTATTGGTGGGCCACCAGAGGTGCAGACCCACTGTAGTCCTTGTAGAGATAATGGTATTGGTGGGTCATCATAGATGCAGACCCACTGTAGTCCTTGTAGAGATAATGGTATTGGTGGGCCATCAAAGATGCAGACCCACTGCAGTCCTTGTAGAGATGGCCAGCAGCCATCTGTTGTGACTGTGCAGGTGCACAATCACCATTGAAGAGTCTTGCGGATAATATAGCAAGTCCATAAACCACCACTTGTGCACTCACAAAGTTTTTGAAATTGTCCTTAGAACCAGCAATGCTGTTATCCAGTCCCTTGCTGAGTTATTAACACACGTGCAAACACTAACAGTCCCTACTTCTCACATATTGTCCACATACTATGACCAACAGAAACGTGTGCAGTGAAATGTAACTAACAAGTTAATAATGTCATGAACTGGTGACAATTACAATTTTATAACATAAGAATACAATTACAAAGGTACAAAATACATCATTAAAAACATAATAATACAGATAACCTTTGTAGTACAGGCTTTACAAAAGAATAGAAATAAACATATACATCAGTGTTACAAAAATAGTGACATAAGTACATACATAAAATAATGAGAATAGTTTTCGAAACATTAATTTCACACATGAACATTGAAACAGAACAGAATTGTAAACAACTTTACAAAGAAAATAACATATTATTAATGCAACTTATATTTGAGGATAACAGTATTCCTCCTCATAGTGAATATAGCTTAATATTAAAAGAAAAAATTCTATGAAATTACACAGAGACAGGAAGAAAACAAATACACAAGGGTACACACACACATAGTGGGATAACACCAATAGGAAAGGACAGGGTTCGTTTTCAGTGTAACATTTGGTACTGCAGTCCAACCCAAAACTTCATATATCTTTCCACTTATTTCATCCTTTGTTTCCACCAAAAAAATACTATCCAAGCATGCTTTCTGTATTCTGTTCATATTTCTTTCAAAATAATTATTTCTGATTGTACAATACTCATTTGGGCCCAAATCCTTTTTATATAACTTCGCAATGCATTCTTTACCTATTCTCCATAGTCAGTTTCTCATATAGTCTACCCCCTCTTAAGCAAACTTAAATCTACTGAGCTCAGATGCTAAACTAAGGAACGAGGCAATGCAGCAGCACAAAACAATTAATATAAACAGCAATGAAAAAAATGGAAAATTGCAAAGCAAGCTACAGTATAAATTAGCAAAAGTCAAATTCAATAACACTATGCCTGGCAAACAGCAGCAACTTATACCTAAACATGACATAGCGCAAGCAGAAAAAATATTACACTAAAATGGCCATGTCTAATACCTATGTCACATCTTAACATTAGAGTGATGCATCACAAAAACTTACGCTAGTAGATAAGTTACCAAATCGTAAAAAAATTATTTATGCAATTCCTGTGAAGGGAAATGTTTTTTTTTTTTTGTGCTCCCTCATTTGTTTTGGATAGATCATAAAATTATTTACTGGATCTGTAGGCATAAAATATTTATATTAGTACATATATTAAATTTTATTTTAACCAATGCTGCAGTGCAGCTAGAAACTTGATATTAAACAAAATGTGTAAATAAATACATTAAGCAAGCCATATGGCATTTTTCTTAACTAGCAAGGCAATAGCTGTGAAATGTTTCTCATCGTTTCATTAGGCATTTCAGTAAATATCATAAATTACGAGCTCCACAGTATGCTTTCAACAAGGAGATGTCAGTAGCACGGACAATGGCCTCCCCTTTCTTTTTTTTTCTACCTGTGCCGCTGAAAAGGGCTCGCAATAATGGCTTTTTCTGCAGGCGTCTGACACAGCTGGGTGCCCGCGACGCATTACGTGCAGGTGGTCACTTAACTTTCGTACGGAAATATTTACGACAGCAGTTTCTGCTACCGTTGCAGTCACATTTAAAAATATTTCACAGGTCAAGAATTAGCGTTGCAAATCTGTAGAAACAAAATCCTATAAATATAAGTGTCCAAAAAAAAATATTCGTCAGCATTGTGATACAGTCACACATTTCATAACTCTTAAAGTACGTTTCTTGGTTTCCAACATCCTTTTCATAAATCAGAGTCCCTAAACACTACTCATTATTCCTTACCTCCTTATACATATACGTATTCGTCGACACTTCTTCAATATTTCATCGTGAGAAATACGTAGCATAATAAACATTCCTCAACAACATAATACACATCGTCGTCGTAATAATAACATCATAACACTTCAGTCAAATCTCAAAATCGTCGTAACTTCCTCCAATAATTTCTAAGCCTAAAATAATTCTCTGCTCATGTCAAAAGTGTCAGCTGCCTCAAACGTACTTTAAAAATCATGATCTCATACCAAATACATCATTCAAAGCTCTCATAGTATCACAATGATTCCGAAAAAATATGAACAGTTTACAAAGTACAGACAAAATACAGTTTCATAAGTGTGAAGTTATCCAACTGTATAATTACGTAAACATCTGTCACTGATATAGTAAAAATAAATGTTTGTCTCTCTCAGTTAAATGATCGGATAGCTGTGTAATTTGTGTGTTAGAGAAATATGGTACCGATGTGTAAAGTTGTATAAGCAAATACCATATTAGCTAGGGTTCCTTGTGCTTGCCAAACACATGGTACACAAAGTAAGCATGTACCCCCCTGAGGATAAATGTAATTATGCCCTCAGGTGTTACAAATTACAGCAATGGAATGAAATGTATCACGGAAAACTTTCTATGTAATTAAAAAATCTTTAAAAATAAATGTTTCAAGTACAAAATTAATCACTCAAATACGTGTACTGTAGCGCTAAATGTGCGTCTTGTTGCAACATAATCTGTGTGGAAGTGTCGTAGTTATCGTCCTCCGAAAGCTAAGTTCTGCAGAAGCCAATGTACTTACCTCATGATAAACAAAAGTGAAATGCTTTGCGTAGAGATATCTTAGTTATTACGCTTATTGTTGTGATGATGAAAGTACTGTGCTGTAACGTATTGTTGTGCTATGGAAAAGGCTGTCTCCTTGTAGCTATACCACAAAAGTTACTAATAAAACATGTTTTGATTTCCAGAAGAATTCAGAAAACTGTGCAGATATAAAACAGATACACCGCAAAAGCAACATTGTAAATTGTCACTCATTAGTAGCGTCGTGATAAAAATCGTGTAGCTGTCACATAAACTAACCTCTGTGTCATCTGGTATCTCTCAGAAAGCACTTTAAATTCAGAATGTATTTTCAAATAAACCAAAATGTTGCATTAAAATCTCATTAGCAGTACTGGTAAATGTTCTAAGTATGTGAGCCTTATAGTCGTTACGTAATCGTGCAACAAACAAGCAAGAATGTACACACACAATAACACTGTGACGTCTGTTTACTATAACAATGCATTCGTAATTTCTGTTTTAAAAATGTTCCCTAGGTTCTAGACTGGATATTGAACTTCAAACATTGTTGCATGGTAACAGTTTCTAAAGCATACTAGTAACGTGAAGTGAAACGTTTTATGACAAAGACAAAGTTAAAAGGCAGATTATCTGTCAATAAATGGTTTTACATGAGAAATGTGGTGTAAACCTTTACTCTTCCTAGTACGCAGAGTTTCAACTTCAACCCAGTTATCGTGCGGTATACGTCGGTAAAGAATACTGGAATTTTTCTCAAGGTTAGCGTCTATGCTATTTTTCTCGGAGCCAGCGGGCGCACGCGGCTGCCTGCTGTGCGAGTCATTGTCTGTCTCTTTGTTGGCGCGCGCCGTTATTCGGGTTCGGAGCCCTAACTGCTACAAATTCACCGTGACGAGAGTGCTCTGCTCTGTTTAAATCCCGCCAGTTCTGATGCAATTCAGGTCTGTCGTTACGATCACATCGTCTGTCGTCATGTCGATAGCTCCTGTAGTTTCTTTCTTGTCGGTCACGTGGTGGAGAATTTCTCCCTGAATCGAAACTGCGCGCTGGACCGTTGCGTCTAAAGTTATTCTGTCTCCCCTGATAATATTTATTTTGGTTCCCATATTGTCTGTTTCTCTGATTGTCTCTGTGATAGTCATTACCACGGAGAGGTGATCTTTCCCTGTAGTTATTACTACTCTGCCAACGGTTGTCATACGGGTGGTGTCTATTTTGGTCACGATTTGTGTTGTGAGAATAGCCTTGTCGTGTCCAATTATTACTTCTTTCATCGCGGATTTGCGACGGATGTGACCTGTAATTGTTGTGTTCCTGGTTTCGCGTTCCGCAATTGTCAGTGTCAATTTCTAATTCTTGTAACAGTCCCTGAAAAGCTTCAATGTCGTCTTTGC
The DNA here is from genome assembly GCF_021461395.2 of Schistocerca americana. Lineage (NCBI taxonomy): Eukaryota > Metazoa > Arthropoda > Insecta > Orthoptera > Acrididae > Schistocerca > Schistocerca americana. The sequence goes on along the minus strand of NC_060121.1, from coordinate 747,356,048 downwards.
AACGTCCTGCTAAAATAATATGTCGTAAATGTTCAGGCAGTTTGATTAAGCAAATGCGGATGAGTTCTGAGGGGCTGTATGGGTTTGACAGGTATTGATTCTTGTGCAACATGTCTTCAAAATATTTCACAAGACTGGAAAATTCAGATTGTTCGAAGTGTTTCATCATTATGATGTTATGTTTTACACGGTCTTGTGTAGCTTGAGACCAATATGCTGAGAGGAAGGCATGGTAAAACTCTCCTTCACTGTGGCAATCGTGAATTACCGATCGCATTCTTACAGCTGGTTCATTCTCCAAGTAGCCACACATAAATTCTAATCTGTGTTCTAACGACCAGTTGGGAGGAAAACAATGAGAGAATTGATGGAGCCATGCTTGTGGATGAATGTCGTTGCCAGAATTCTTAAATGTTTTGAATTTACGTGTAGTAATGAACAGCTTATAGTCAAAATCATCATGTCGGCGAGTCGCATATCGGTCATTGTCAGGTCGTGTCGGCCGTTCCATCTCAAAATTCGGTGCACATTGCCAATTTCTTTCATAACTTCCGAAATGCCCTGTGTTATTATTTTGCGGCTTTTCCGTGTTTCTAAGTCCCTCTTCCCGTGTTGGAGCGCGAGTGTCTTCTGAAATACGTAATTCTTGTATTACCTGTGTCAGCTGATCTTGTACTTCCCGGATTTCTCTTTGGTGTTGCGTATCAATTTGATTCAGATTTTGTTTCAGTTTCCTAATTTGTGCGTTCTGTTCTGTGCCATTAAAGACTACCGGTTTTGCGTCATTCAGATTATCATCTACCTTCGCAGATAAATTATTTAGCTGATCCGAAAGTTCAACTACTTTCTCTGATAATGAACACATTTCCTCAGTGTGTTTTTCTGAACCAAGTTTCAGAGTGTCCATTTGTGTTGAAATCGAATCTACTGTGTCTTTTAAGTTTTCTTGACTTTTTGCAAGTTGCGTAACCGAATCGGTAGATGCAACTGCGTCAATTTTAGCTTGCAAGGTGTTGTGATTTTCATGAACAATAGTTTGCAGTTCTTTTATGGCTGCTTCGTGATTCTGTAATGCATTTTCATGACGCGAAAAAATAGGTTGGAAATGCTCACAAATTTGAGTTTTTACGTCATTACAGACTTTTTGACATTTCGATTCAATGTTATGTAACTCAGTAGTTAAATCTTCACGCGTTTGTTCAAGAGTTTGTTCCAATGAGTCTAACTTTTGAAGATTTTGTCCCATTGCGTCTAACTGTTGCTGTGTTTGTCTCTGATTTTGTTCCAGTGTGTCTAACTTTTGAAGCTTTTGCTGTGTTTGTCTCTGATTTTGTTCCATTGTGTCTAACTTTTGTAGCTTTTGTCCCATTTGTTGCATTAACTGTAATAACAATGCACTGGTGTCTGAAACATGTTCCTCAGTGCTTTTCGGCAGTGAATTTGCACCGGCAACATTCACATTTTGACAAGCGGAAAACGTGTCTTGACTCATTTGGGAAAACGGTGAGGACGCAAAACCTGAATCTACAGTATTTGCAAAGTTGTGTCCTGTCATTTCGGATTCCTGAGGCGAGCTGTTGCCGACCGATCGATCGATAATGCTTCCCTCTTCACTAATTGTTTCACTGTCCACGCCATTGTTTGCCGCCCGCTCCATTTCCCTATGCACGATTACCAAATTACTACTTTGAACATCAGTTAATTCATTACTCGGTGGCGCTAACACACTGCTTTCATTTTCACTGTCATTTCTCAGTTTACTTTGGAGCCTAGTATTACGTTTTTCACACGCCATTATTGTCACAGTATTTCACACGACAACACAGAAAAACACAATTTGAAGATCAAAAATAAGAGAACACATTAACATAGCACTGAAAATAATATCTAGTTAATTGCAGCTGCGAAATACTTGGTGCAAATCTACATGCCTGCCACAACTGTTTTACTATACAACAATGAAAGACTGCAACTACAAAGGAAATTCTCTCTATAATTACGCGCTAGCAATAAACAAAATCTACACTAATTACACAAACTACAAGAAAAAAATCAGAAGATTCCAGTGAGGTATCCTAGGCTAAGGGTCGACATATGAAACGTCCCCTTTGAACAATTATACAGGACTGTGCTTAAACTGACACACAATATTTTTAGCGCAACGCAATCTGACTTTCAAAATTCCCTACTAAAGAATGGCCCTGACAAACATTAAACTATACCTTTCACAAATCACTTACCTCACAAAAATCTTCGCTGCTCAAGCTACTGCAATACAGCGAGCGCCACTACTGCCAGCTAAATAAAAGATTCAAACTATGGAAGGCACTAACTACTGATAGGGATAGTTAGCAAATGAAAGATATTAATAGAGAACAAACAATGTATTTACCTTGATATGATCACAAGTCATAATATATATATCAGTTCATGACAAATTAGAAACCTCCGCCATCTCTCTCCCCACATCCACCACTGCTGGCGGCTCACCTCCAACTGCGCAACGCTACACGCTGTTCACAGCCAGCTGCCTAACACTACAATGGCAGACAACAATGCAAAGCAGCCACAGACTGCACACAGCACAGCCAGTGATTTTCATATTGAGCGCTACGTAACGTTGCCAATAAGAAAACATAAACAGCCTACTTACATAGAGAAAACATAAACAGCCTATAAACAGCCTACTTACATAGAGAAAACATAAACAGCCTACTTACAAGAGTCATCAGTCTTCTCACTGGTCTGCTGCTGCCCACCACGAATTCGTCGCCTGTGCCAACATCCTCATATAACAGTAGTACATGTAACCTACATCTTCAATTATTTACTGGATGTATTCTAGTCTCTGTCTTCATCTACAGATGTTACTCTCTACAGCTGCGTCTAGTACCATGAAAGTCATTCCCTGATGTATTAACAGACATCCATCCATACTGCCCCTTTTTCTTGTAAATATTTTCCATATATTCCTCTCCTCGCAGATTCTGCGGAGAACCTCCTCATTCCTTATCAGCCCATCTAATTTTCAACGTTAGTCTGTGGCACCACTCAGATGCTTCGATTCTCTTGTGTTCCGGTTTTCACACAGTCCATGTTTCACTACTATACTGTGTTCCAAATACAGGGTGTTACAAAAAGGTACGGCCAAACTTTCAGGAAACATTCCTCACACACAAATAATGAAAAGATGTTATGTGGACATGTGTCCGGAAACGCTTAATTTCCATGTTAGAGCTCATTTTAGTTTCGTCAGTATGTACTGTACTTCCTTGATTCACCGCCATGATTTCATACGGGATACTCTACCTGTGCTGCTAGAACATGTGCCTTTACAAGTACGACACAACATGTGCTTCATGCACGATGGAGCTCCTGCACATTTCAGTCGAAGTGTTCGTACGCTTCTCAACAGCGGATTCGGTGACCGATGGATTGGTAGAGGCGGACCAATTCCATGGCCTCCGCGCTCTCCTGACCTCAACCCTCTTGACTTTCATTTAAGGGGCATTTGAAAGCTCTTGTCTACGCAACCCCGGTACCAAATGTAGAGACTCTTCGTGCTCGTATTGTGGACGGCTGTGATACAATACGCCATTCTCCAGGGCTGCATCAGCGCATCAGGGATTCCATGCGACGGAGGGTGGATGCATGTATCCTCGCTAACGGAGGACATTTTGAACATTTCCTGTAACAAAGTGTTTGAAGTCACGCTGGTACGTTCTGTTGCTGTGTGTTTCCATTTCATGATTAATGTGATTTGAAGAGAAGTAATAAAATGAGCTCTAACATGGAAAGTAAGCTTTTCCGGTCACATGCCCACATAACATATTTTCTTTCTTTGTGTGTGAGAAATGTTTCCTGAAAGTTTGGCCGTACCTTTTTGTAACACCCTGTATACATTCTCAGAAAATGTTCGATATGAGCAGGCGTCCCTTGGCCAGGAATGCCCTTTTCGCCTGTGCTAGTCCGATTTTGATGTCTTGGTTATTTTGTTGCCTAGGCAGCAAAATTCCTAACTTAGAAACCATCAATTCTCCTGTTAAGTTTCTTGTCGTTCTCAATTACGCTACTTCTCATTACTTTCGCATTTCTCTGATTTACTCTCAATCTATATCCTGTATTCAATAGCTTGTTCATTCCATTCAACAGATCATACTTCTTCACTTTCACTAAGGATACCAGTGTCATCAGCGAACCTTATCACTGATATCTTGGTCGGGGTCGAACCAGGGACCGAGGAGGTGTTGATTTCAAATCAAAGACACTACCGCTAGACCACGGTAGGGCCATGTATGTAACATATACTTGGCAAACTCACTTATCAAAATGTATGACTGAACTTCTAACGTTCTTTCTTTAAGAAGTGTAACGTTCTTTATAATTATGGAAATTTTCTTTATAAATTATTGAAATATTTAAATGAATGCCTCAACTAGCAAGTGAAAAAGAAGCAAGAAAGAAAAGGAGATATTTCCATATATTCCTCTCCTCGCCGAGTCTGCCGAAAACCTCCTCATCCCTTATCAGCCCATCTAATTTTCAACGTTTTGTTTTGACATTGACGAAGACACAGACTATGCGCCAGGGCAATTCTAGTGCATAAAAGACGCAGAAATGTAAGTCTGTATAAGAATTTGTAATAGAAAAGTTTTAAACCTTGATACCTCTTAACTACATTTTTTCCAATAAATAACCATTTTTGTAAAAAAAAGTACTGATGGTAGAGACATGAAATTTTCGCAGCACGCCAAGTGAGAGATTCTACATCTACGTCTACGTGATAACTCTGCTATTCACAATAAAGTGCCTAGCAGAGGGTTCAATGAACCACCTTCAAGCTGTCTCTCTACCATTCCACTCTCGAACAGCACGCGGGAAAAACGAGCACTTAAATTTTTCTGTAAGACCCCTGATTTCTCTTATTTTATCGTGATGATCATTTCTCCCTATGTAGCTGGGTGCCAACAGAATGTTTTCGCAATCGGAGGGGAAAACTGGTGATTGAAATTTCATGAGAAGATCCCGTCGCAACGAAAAACGCCTTGTTTTAATGTTGCCACTCCAATTCACGTATCATGTCTGTGACACTATAACCCCTATTTCGCGATAATACAAAACGAGCTGCCTTTCTTTGTACTTTTTCGATGTTATCTGTCGGTCCCACCTGATGTGGATCCCACACCGCACAGCAATACTCCAGAATATCGCGGACAAGCGTGGAGTAAGTAGACTCTTTAGTGGACCTGTTGCACCTTCTAAGTGTTCTGCCAATGAATCGCAGCCTTTGGTTTGCTCTACCCGCAATGTTATCTATGTGATCGTTACAATTTAGGTTATTTGTAATTGTAATCCCTAGGTATTTAGTTGAATTTACAGCCTTCAAATTTGTGTGACTTATCACGAAATAGAAATTTAGCTGATCTCTTTAAGTACTCATGTGAATAACTTTGCACTTTTCTTTATTCAGGGTCAATTGCCACTTTTCACACCATACAGATATCTTATCTAAATCATTTTGCAAGTTTTTTTGATCATCTGATGACTTTACAAGGCGGTAAATGACAGTATCATCTGCAAACAATCTAAGACGGCTACTCAGATTGTCTCCTATGTCGTTAATGTAGATCAGGAACAATAGAGGGAACTTCCTAGGAAACGCCGGATATTACTTCTGTTTTACTCAATGACTTTCCGTCTATTACTACGAACTGTGACCTTTCCTACAGAAAATCAGGAATCCAGTCGCACTACTGAGGCGATACTCCGGAGGCACGCAGTTTGGTTAGAAGACGCTTGTGAGCAATAGTGTTGAAAGCCGTTTGGAAATTTAAAAATATGGAATCAATTTGACATCGCCTGTCTGTAGCACTTATTACTTCATGAGTATAAATAGCTAGTTGCGTTTCACAAGAACAATATTTTCTGAAACCGTGTTGACTATGTGTCAATAAATCGTTTTCTTCGAGGTAGTTCATAATGTTCGATCACAGCATATGTTCCAAAACCCTCCTGCAAATCGATGTTAGTGATGCAGGCCTGTAATTCAGCGGATTACTCCTACTTCCCTTTTTGGGTATTGGTGTGACTTGAGCAATTTTCCAGTCTTTAGGTACAGATCTTTCTGTGAGCGAGTGGTTGTATATAATTGCTAAATATGAAGCTATTTTATCAGCATACTCTGAGTGGAACCTGACTTGTATACAATCTGGACCGGAGGCCTTGCCTTTACTTTGTGATTTTAGCTGCTTCGTTACTCCGAACATATCTACGTCTACGTTTTTCATCTTGGCAGTTGTTCTCGATTGGAATTCAGGAATATTTACTTCGTCTTCTTTGGCGAAGGAGTTTCAGAAAACCGGGTTTGACAACTCTGCTTTAGTGGCACTGTCATCAGTGACTTCACCGTTGTTATCGCGCAGTGAAGGTATTGACTGCGTCTTGCCAGTGGTGTGCTTTATGTATGACCAGAATCTCTTTGGGTTTTCTGCCAGATTTCGAGACAGAATTTCGTTGTGGAAATTATTAAAAGCGTCTCGCTTTGAAGTACGCGCCATATTTCGAACTTCTGTAAAACTTTGTCAATCTTGGGGATTTTGCGTTCTTTTAAATTTGGCGTGCTTTTTCCGTTGCTTCTGCAACAACGATCTGACCCGTTTTGTGTACCATGGGGGATCAGTACAATCACTTATTAATTGATGTGGTATATATCTCTCAATTGCTGTCTATGCTATCTCTTTGAAAATATTCCACAACTTTTCTACACTTACATGACCAGGTCGGAAGGAGTGAAGACTGTCTCTTAAAAAGGCGTAAAGAGCATTTTTATCAGCTTTTTTAAATAGATATATTGTGTTTCTTTTTTATGGTTGTAGGTGTTACGATATTCAGCCTAGCAGCAACTCCCTTGTATTCGTTACAATACTCACTATTTGGCCAGGATTATTTGTTGCTACAAGGTCAAGTATGCTTTCGCAACCATTTACGCTGCGAGTGGGCTCATGAATTAATTGTTCAAAATAATTTTCTGAGAAAGCATTCAGTACAGTTTCGGATGACTTTTTATGCCTGCCGCCGGCTTTAAACGTATAACTTTTCCAGCATATCGAGGGTAGATTAAAGTCACCACCGACTACATTTGTATGAGCGGGGTACTTATCTGAATTGAGACTCAAGTTTTTTTTTTTTTTTTTTTTTTGTCTGTTCAGCAACTATATCTTCTGAGTCGGGGGGTCGATAAAACGATCCAATTAATAGTTTAGTTAGATTGTCAGGTATAACCTCTACCCATACTATTTCACATGAACTATCTACTTCAATTTCGCTACAAGGCAAACTATCTCTGACAGCAATAAATACTCCACCACCAACTGTATTTAATCTATCCTTTCTGTACACTGTTAGATCGTTTGAAAAAATTTCGGCTGAATTTTATTTCCGGCTTTAGCCAGCTCTCCGTAGCTACTACAATTTGAGCTTCAGTGCTTTCTATTGGGGCTTCGAGCTCTGGTTCTTTCCCAACACAGCTACGACAATTTACAACTACAATACCAATCGTTTCTACAACGACCTTACTTTGTTTTACCTGCCCACTTTTTGACGGACGCCCCTTCTGTGGTTCCCTCAGACCCTCTAACCTAAAAAACCACTCAGTCCCTTCCACACAGCCCCCGCTACCCGTGTAGCCGCCTCCTGTGTGTAGTGGATTCCTGACCTATTAAGTGGAACCCGGAAACCCACCACCCGATGGCGCAAGTCAAGGAATCTGCAGCCTGTTCAACACATATGGAACTAGAATAATTAAAATATCCTGAGTTGTTTTGATTTTATGTTCACTTATTTACGAACTTCTGTCAAAAAACTGAGTTTTTTTATAAAAAAAATAGATAACATGGCCCACAATACAATTTTAATAATAATTCTGGTTCAGTGTATCTAGAAACGTGCATTCAATAAGTATAGAAAATTGTAAGTTGGTGTCTTAAAGAGTATCCATGACATTGTGTCGCAAAGTTAACATTGGCGGCATAGGACATACAATGCCCCTTAAGCACCAAACTTTTTACATTACATTTTATGGGATGGGTAATATCACACACAGTATGTAATTAAAACAGACAATATTTAAGTATGAAGGTTTTGCGAATGTAACACTAAAGGTTGTAAGGGTAAACAAAGTAGGAATATGACACATTCATAATGGTACAAGTTTGGAGAGATGAATTTGGTCATTATCACGTTTATTTCCACAAACGTGTATCAGAATATGTAACCTCCCCCCTCACTTATCGACCTTAATGACAGTGAAAAATTAAACCGCGTGTACCTAATGGTAATTTTGGAAAAGCAATCGTCACCGAAGTTAACCTGTCGGTAAAGAGGGAGGAAAGGGTTACATCTAAATGAAAGGAAAAATGCAAATGAAACTGGTGGAAATTAATTTTGAAAAGGGGTAAAGTTAATAAAGAAAGTAAATGTGCGGCCGTTACGTTAACAATTAACTAGCGGTAATTAGATATTTGAGATTTGGGGGAAATCACGGTCACCAGTCCTAAGGACAATTACTATAGTAACTGAAAAAGAAAGGTTATTACACATATAATTAACACTAGAAGCGTGGCAACTGAAGGTTGACACGTGTAGTGTGAAAACTGAAAGTTTGTCAGAAGTAATAAATTTCGCTACACCCTGACTTAATTTAGCAAAAGAATTAATAACCGGAAAATCGAAAGTTAATTTAGTGACTGAAGTTAATAGTGAGCTTTCTTTCTGAAGCACATCGAAATTCAGTAAAATACGGTTAGTCTTGGACTACCTCAACAATCATTTCAAAAACTACTTGAATCTACGCAATTTAGAAATAAGAGATTTAACTTTGAACTTGAATTAAATGATCCTGAACAATTAACAATAGTAAAATTTAGTACGTACCAAGCTGAGCTGCAGTCACAGGTAAGCTAAAATACGATAACAAAACTCGCACTCTTAATTTGTGCTTGTGTAATCTGAATATTGAAGCCAGCTATGAATACCTTTGAGATCAAAGCAGTGAAATGATGTTACTTTAATGCTGGCGTCTGAATTTCAACGATACTCGGGTTCATTCCGGAAAAGGAAGGGACCTTGCTTGGTAATGCAATTGGGACAATGAGCAACAAAGGTTCATGCTAAGTTGCTGTAATTTTGCGAGGCAAATGGAACAATTTGAAAAGCTGTGGTCTGCCATACAGTTCTGAAACTTTACGTGCTTTTAGTCTTCCTTGTTGGTTGATTGAAGGTTTGAAGCCGTCGATCGAGGAGGTGGCGACAGTCACTCATTGTCGGCCGTCGCTGTTGCAGAAGCTGGATGTTGGCGCGCCTTCTTCTCGACACGGTCACCAGGCGAAACGGGCTCTTGATGTGCGCCAGCTAATGCTTCCCGTCCGCGACACCATGTCAGAAACTATCATCGCGAGTCGAGCGCAATTACATGCTGCCAAACCCCGAAAGCGCGGCAACTCGCGGGAGCGTCACACAACACCTGCTCCACTCGCTACTCCCGCCAGACTCCGACCGTTCTGCCCGCGCTTCACGCGGCAGAGTTAACACTACCAAAGATCCTACACACTTTGAGTCTTCACACGACCTATCGATGTAATCGTTCGATAGCAGTTTTCCCTAGGCAAGACCCAGCGTAAAAATACAAATAATATTTACGAAACAAACCAATTATACATCGACATAAATGCATAAATATATATACAAACAGTAAAGCAATTACAATATATAAAGAGACAGAAATGTCATATCTTGCGGTAACAAAACGAGGAAAAAAATAATAGTACAATAGATGGAAATAGGAGGATATGCATTTCCGGAGTTACACGTGCCCCACATTGTCTGAGGATGTTCGTGTAACGTAAACAGACTCAGAAAATGTCCCAAAAAAGAAACAGCGGAAATGCATATGCTCAAAACATCAACAAAATTTAGCATTCGTCTAATTAAGCATAAATCAATTTTTAGACCATAATAATTGAGTGGAGACACTCCTAATCTTATTCCACTCTGTCATCTTGCACAAAATAAAACAGGTTGACAACATATTAAAATTCATAGAAAACATAGAAAATGGTTTAGCTATTCTAAAATTGTCAAAATTCGTAACACTATAAGAAATGGAATACTATTTGCAAAATTGATCAGAGTACATGGTCATAAAAAACAGGTATATCAAAATACGCAAACTAATAATTAATTACATAGAATACACATATTTATGTAACCTTTTCATAATTAATATTCTCGTCATGTCCAATTAACGCTAAACAAGAAAATAATATACAGCAGATCGAAAAAAAACATAAATATTGACAGCAGAATCCTTTCACATCAGCTGTCCGGGAAGAAAAGCAACTCCACATTCGGTACTCGCGAGTACAAAGGATGCCGACAGCGGCACAAGAGCCGACAGCGGCACAAGAGCCGACAGCGGCTTCGCCTCGCAAGTATTGTTGCGCCCGCCTGTGCGGCACGCTTGATCTCACTCGCCCTTGTAACGGCGTTTCCAGAACGTCCGTTCCACTGAATTCTTTCGGAAAAACTCACTCCCGAGTAATCTCAAGGAGTCCATAAACACTATCACAGTGGATAACTCAACACTGTCCATCATCACACATGTACAAGCCTGAAACTTAAAACAGCGTCTAAGTACATCGGCAATGACTAGTAAAACACATATTCACGAAATCTCACAGCTAGTTACAAAATCATATTTACATTGCTTAATCTACTGTGACTCAGCTGAAAACTTAAACTAGCAGCTTGGATTTTTAAATTGATTAATATTCAGTAACTCTTAAATCATTTAATCAGCATAAATTACTTAATAATTACAACTTCTTTAATGACCTCTAGGTCAGGCAAAAGCATCGCCACATGGCACATCCTTAAATCTTACACTCTATATCTACATACTGTGCAAATTACCCTATCTGTGGTACTAATCAATCCTTGTTTGGTACAATTTCAAGTCTACAATATTCCGTAAGCATTTGTGTGAGGTATACCAATGACTTTATATGGTCCATTATAAACAAACTTAAATTTAGAGATTTCATGGTCTATCTCGCTCGATTTCTCATGAGCTTTTACAAGTACTAAGTCTCCGATTGCAAACTTAGCAAAACGCGCTTTAGCGTCATGACGACGTATGCGAGCATCAGCTTTTAGCTTCGTTACTTCTCGCAAACGATCTTTTTTCACACCAATACTAATGTCAATCCGTGGAGGGAATTTGATTATCACTTCCACTAAACTTTTACTTCTGTCATCCAACAGGATTTCCTCTGGAGAAAATCCCGTAGATTCATGTCTCAAGGTGTTCATAATTCTCTTAAATTCTGCTTCATATTTGCCCCATGCCCTATGGTTGTGATGGCAGTAGGTACGGGAAAGTCGGCCTCGTCTTTGTTCGTGTGGTACGTTTGACACACCTTCTACAATACTTTCCAATTCACTTTCTACATTATTGTCAATGCCGAGATTCTTCACATTACAGTAGTTCAGATTCATACCTACGTCAATACCATCCGGCCAGTTAACAATGTGTATAGGCTGGTATTGCCTATGCACACCGTCTCCTGCCTCGTCAAAACTAACTACTATTGTTTTATCTTGGGACGTACATGTCAACGTTTTGCTTTCGCAGTTAATCACTGCACGGTACTTTAATAGCCAATCTAACCCGATAATTACTTCCGTAGTTAAGTCTGGCACGACGACAAACTCTTGTTCAAATCGTGCCCCACATATCTCGAAGTTGACAAAAATCTGTTTTGTGACCGGTTTACTGGCCTTCCCAGTAGCACCGATAATTTTCACTCCTGTTACTGGCATAACTACGATGCCAGGTCTGTCTTTCAGTAACTCAAATATTTTCCCAGATACAGCACTCAATTCTGCACCGGTGTCAATCAACACGTTTAGTTGTAGGTCGTGCATATTAACAGACACTACTATCTGTCTACACTTGTCCTCGACTGTTTCTTTATTTTCCCACAGTAAATCCTCGTCTATATCCAGGTCATTCCAGAAAAAACCATCCGGCTTTGATCCTAAATCCGATTTATCTGGCGGCTTTTTCAGCCTCTGTTCACATACAGTTTTAATTTCAACACGTCTGTCCTGAGGCTTAGTCTGTAGCTTCGCCTCCAATACCGAAACCTTTTCCTGTAACTCGTCAACTAGTGAGTGTTGCTTTGCTATCGATTCACTAATTGTCACCTTCGTTGATTCCTCTTTGGTCAGATTGATCTCATCTGCCAATCTACCTGGAGAAATGTGCCCAGTAGTATCTGCAATTACTTCCTCTGGATCTGCGCAACCCACACTGCTATCGTCTGACTGTATAATGTCAACTCTAACCTCATACACGCTGTAATCTATGTGCTTTTCTACCAATCGTGTCCGGCTATCACTAAAATTTTCGTAATCTTTCTCCTTAATACTCTCGCAATGTTTAAACTGGAGGTTTGCGTCGGATGGGTCGGCTACTTCTACCACTACAACTTTCGGTAAAGTCTGCCGGTTAGGGCCAGAACTTTCCGTTACTACTTCAACATTCAATTCCTGCGGGACGAAACACGACGCATCTTGCTCGTGCTCCCCTTTAACATCAACTATTTCTGGTAAAGTCTGCCGGTTGGGGCCAGAACTTTCCATCACTTCACAAATACTATCTTCCTGTGGGACGAGACGCGCAAATCCTGCCCGCGCTCCCTATAAACACTCCTCCCGTACAGGCCCCTATAATCTCTTAGTTCGTCGTATAAGCGACCGAACTGCCTTAACCAGACCTCATCCCTCTCTGCATCCCCTCGCTCGATGACGGACGTTTTATCCGACATCTGATCTTCTCTCAACAATTGCGAATCATTCTTAAACTCAATCTCCAGTTCCGCTGTGGGTATTACAGCTGCCACTTTATAATCGATTTCCGGAACACTACTTAAATTGTTCTCACTGACAGTGAATGTACTACCTACTGCCGTGTATACTGCTGATCTACTACTTGTGGGCGCACTCCTTTCTCTTAACACTGGCACACTCTCCCGCCGTTGATTATTCCATACGGAATTTTCATAACGGCGACACCTGGGTTTTCTCTTGTTATTGGGCCGCCAAAATTTCTCCACGCCCGCTCGGCCCCTCACCGGCGCGGCTAATGGTTTCCCTGTCTCGTCCCAGCAGATACGCTCCCCGGATGCTGCTGAGGCGACTGATCACACCCTCTGGCGTTATTACTATTCTGTGAAGCCCGTATCACGTTAGTATGATACTGGTTTCTGTCATTCCTGTTATTATTTGCATTGTACCGATTGTTATTACGGTCCGAACCATTATTGTTATTGCTGCGGTATGCATTATTCCCATGGTTATCGTTGTTATGGTTGGGGTGGTACCCGTTGTTGTTACCACGGCCTCTACCACTGTCGCGATTATTGCGCCAATAGTCCTCGTCCTCAACTCTTTCCAGGAAATCATTGATTGTCCTGTAATTGCTTCCTACGTAGCGTTTTGTATCATCTGGAAGCTTCTTGTAGAGTTCCCAGACTATTTCGGATTCCGTGCGGCGATCACGCAAATATCCCAACTTGCGGATCCAGCCCTCACAAAACTCCCTCATCGAACCGCGCGAATTCGCATCGAAAGGCCTCGATACGACAAATTCGCGCCAGACACTTTGCTGTTTTTGCTCTGACCAGTATTCAGCCAGAAACAAATTTTTAAACTCGTCAAAAGTCAGGTTCGTAATGTTGAGGTTTAAGCCCCAACGCTTGGCATCACCAGCCAGCACATCAATAACCGCATTAATTTTTCTCTCATTAGTCCATGATCTGGGTAAAACTCTTTCACAATTCTTAATGAAATCCGTCGCGTGTATACCGCCTTTTTTCAAGGGGTCGAACCGCTCCTCTTTCGTCAACAATTCCGAACTATGTGCACAGATTGGCACATAGCTCTGTTTTTCATCAAGTTTCTTTTCTAATTCCGACACTCTCGTAATTACTTGGCAAGTGGTTGTCGCAAGCGTTTCCACTTCCCTCTTTTTCTCTTCGCAGGTATTAGCCTGCTCCCTCACTTTAGTGTCTACTTCGGACACGAAAGCCTTTAAAGTTTCCACCTTCTGTCGATCCTCTTTTTTCACTAATTGAATTTGTTCCGTCACCTTATTCTCGATGATCGGAGCAACTGCTTCTCCTACACTTTTCTCGATTCTGCTAATTTCGGAATCAAAACGAGTATTTATGCTCGCAATTTCCGCCTGAACGCCTATCATTTCCTGTTTAAGATTACCGATTTCGGTATTAATTACAACAATATCTTCTTTGATTTTATCAACTTTTGTATTAACAACTCCAACATTGTTGTTAACAACATTAATAGCTTTGTTCTGATTGTCTAGCTTTCGTTCAATTTTTTCAGACTGAGCTTCTTGCTTGGCAGACAGAGCTATAATTTCTGCCGATTGACTCTTGATTTCATTAATCAAAACATTCAATAAATCAGTTAAATTCCCGGAGACTACCGGTTTTACTTCCGTTGCGGCTTCCTCTTTAATTGTCCCCCCGTATTCGTCATCAAGGGATTCAGATTTGATTTTCACTTCCGATTCCGAAACATTTTCTAAAGTTTGGAATTCCATTTCTGCCCTTTGTTGCGTTTCGGCGGTCGCGTCTTTCATGCTAGCCGCCTGCCCCTGAACAATGGGTACCGCGGTGCGCGTTTCCCACTGTTCGACCGATTGTTCCGTATCCAAGTCTACCAAATTTTGGTAATTGTTGCCTTCACTCATTTTAATAATTTTCAATATAAATGACAAATCTCAAATATAATTAGGATTACTCGCTGACGTAACGGCCTGTACGTAACCACTACTTTGTTACGACATTTGCACCAAAGAAAATTCGTGTCCAGAACAACCTCAAATCTGAAGATTGTCCTGTCACCAGGTCGCCACGTGTAACCTCCCCCCTCACTTATCGACCTTAATGACAGTGAAAAATTAAACCGCGTGTACCTAATGGTAATTTTGGAAAAGCAATCGTCACCGAAGTTAACCTGTCGGTAAAGAGGGAGGAAAGGGTTACATCTAAATGAAAGGAAAAATGCAAATGAAACTGGTGGAAATTAATTTTGAAAAGGGGTAAAGTTAATAAAGAAAGTAAATGTGCGGCCGTTACGTTAACAATTAACTAGCGGTAATTAGATATTTGAGATTTGGGGGAAATCACGGTCGCCAGTCCTAAGGACAATTACTATAGTAACTGAAAAAGAAAGGTTATTACACATATAATTAACACTAGAAGCGTGGCAACTGAAGGTTGACACGTGTAGTGTGAAAACTGAAAGTTTGTCAGAAGTAATAAATTTCGCTACACCCTGACTTAATTTAGCAAAAGAATTAATAACCGGAAAATCGAAAGTTAATTTAGTGACTGAAGTTAATAGTGAGCTTTCTTTCTGAAGCACATCGAAATTCAGTAAAATACGGTTAGTCTTGGACTACCTCAACAATCATTTCAAAAACTACTTGAATCTACGCAATTTAGGAATAAGAGATTTAACTTTGAACTTGAATTAAATGATCCTGAACAATTAACAATAGTAAAATTTAGTACGTACCAAGCTGAGCTGCAGTCACAGGTAAGCTAAAATACGATAACAAAACTCGCACTCTTAATTTGTGCTTGTGTAATCTGAATATTGAAGCCAGCTATGAATACCTTTGAGATCAAAGCAGTGAAATGATGTTACTTTAATGCTGGCGTCTGAATTTCAACGATACTCGGGTTCATTCCGGAAAAGGAAGGGACCTTGCTTGGTAATGCAATTGGGACAATGAGCAACAAAGGTTCATGCTAAGTTGCTGTAATTTTGCGAGGCAAATGGAACAATTTGAAAAGCTGTGGTCTGCCATACAGTTCTGAAACTTTACGTGCTTTTAGTCTTCCTTGTTGGTTGATTGAAGGTTTGAAGCCGTCGATCGAGGAGGTGGCGACAGTCACTCATTGTCGGCCGTCGCTGTTGCAGAAGCTGGATGTTGGCGCGCCTTCTTCTCGACACGGTCACCAGGCGAAACGGGCTCTTGATGTGCGCCAGCTAATGCTTCCCGTCCGCGACACCATGTCAGAAACTATCATCGCGAGTCGAGCGCAATTACATGCTGCCAAACCCCGAAAGCGCGGCAACTCGCGGGAGCGTCACACAACACCTGCTCCACTCGCTACTCCCGCCAGACTCCGACCGTTCTGCCCGCGCTTCACGCGGCAGAGTTAACACTACCAAAGATCCTACACACTTTGAGTCTTCACACGACCTATCGATGTAATCGTTCGATAGCAGTTTTCCCTAGGCAAGACCCAGCGTAAAAATACAAATAATATTTACGAAACAAACCAATTATACATCGACATAAATGCATAAATATATATACAAACAGTAAAGCAATTACAATATATAAAGAGACAGAAATGTCATATCTTGCGGTAACAAAACGAGGAAAAAAATAATAGTACAATAGATGGAAATAGGAGGATATGCATTTCCGGCGTTACAAATACTCGTACACCTCTGTTACATTTTGTAATACCGTCCCACGGGTTTTATCAGCCATTGACTATTCGTACTGAATTCGCATGTATTCGTTCAACATCGGCTGTTTGTCCCATTTGCTATGGGTTCCGTACACTTGAGAGGAATATTCTAGTATCATTAGCACGAGTGCTTTGAAGCAATCTCCGTCTCATTTTCCCAGTATTTTTACCAATGAACAGGATTCTACGACTAGTCCTATGTGATCATTCGATTTCATATCTCTTCAAGTCCTCACGTAATGACTCATTCCAGACTTGACTCATTGCAATCATAGGATACCACGCTTTTGAGGTTTTCGAATACAGTTGTACATTTATGAACATTTGAATTGGTGAGTTTGGAAAAAGGGTCATGTCCCAGAAAGTAAACTTTTATTGAGACACAAAAAACTACTACGCTACACAAAGGGTTTAAGATTGATGTCGTGGAGTTACTATGTAGCAGTTTGCCCCAGGACGATACGTTACACACCTTTACACCATATTTTAGCTCGCCTTCACCCCCCCCCCCCCCCCCCCCCCCCCCGCCCCGCAAGCACCATCGGATGTGGTTGGTAATCCAGTCTATGTACTAGAGCATCTGCTGATGTTGATAAGTCAATTGTCGTTCTGTTTGCAGAGGAAGAATTTCTTCACGCTTGTTTATATAATTCATATTTATTAGAGAGATAAAGGAGCGTGTTACGAGCATACAGGTTTATTCATAGTGTACCCAAAATACAACCTCAATCGTAATACAGCAAAGTAAAATGATGTGTAATGTAATAAAATTGCTATGCATTAATGTGACAGTACGAGAGAGAGAGAAAAAGATATTATTTATTACTCTGTGGCGTAGTGCACTTAGATAATCATTCTTAGATAATAAGCTTCTGCTCGTGCTAAGATATAATTTCATGATTAAAGAGCTTGTTTTTTATTGCTTGGCAGAAAATGGTTCAAATGGCTCTGAGCGACTTAACTTCAGAGGTCATCAGTCGCCTAGAACTTAGAACTAATTAAACCTAACTAACCTAAGGACCTCACACACATCCATGTCCGATGCAGGATTCGAACCTGCGACCGCAGCGGTCGCTCGGTTCCAGACTGCAGCGCCTAGAGCCGCACGGCCACTCCGGCCGGCGCTTGGCAGAAAATCGACGTCATTATACATATGTATATACGACAGAGAATCGCTAATTCATTTGCGAGAAGAATTTCATTGACACTGAGGTCGATAAAACTTCGTTCATTTTAAAAAGGTACTTGTCATTTCCACAAACGACGTATACTCAAGTGTGATCTATTAATCAATACCAGCTCGAGAACAATTCTGGCGTCGGCGCCCAGTTCTAATTAAATAATTTGATGCTTTCTTCGGAAAATAAGTGATTTCACGGATAATGTTTTTGCCACCAATATTTCTAAGAACTGTAGACAACTCTGATTGCTATGCAACAGAGCCCCGACGAATATTTCTCCGCAACTTTGATTAACACTTTCAGCTTCAATGCAGCACTTGCAGCCGCTGGAGCAGATCGCCATAACAACAGAAGCGTTTAGTGTGAAAGCAGTTTCACCCATCGCCCTGTGTCCCACCAATGTTGTATGTATTCACTACAACAGAACACACACACACACACACACACACACACACACAATCACTCATATACATAAAGCCATAACACAAGGTGGTGTGGGAAACATCTCAGTATAAATGTCTCAGTGTAGGCAAAATACAAATAACAGTAAGTGAAGATAGCTGAGTGATTTTATAATTGTCTACCGTTAGACAGGACTCGATCCTTATACAACAGCACTAAAAAGGAACTAGAACCTGCAATACCACTTTAATTGATGACAGTTAGACACGACACTAACAGTCAAACATATTTGTGATTACTGATAACTGTAACATACTTTGTAACAGACATAGTTCATAGCTATAGAGAAATCAGTTATCTTATTAATTAAGTAATTAGTTTTCGATTTCTGTGCATGTATGTATAGCTAGAAAGTATAATTACATTATGGTTCTTTGTATGTTTCATGTTAACTGAACGTGCGGGAGTATCTTGTGAAGAGAACGTGTACGCCGTCCTAGCAGCCAGGCTGAAACTTCAGAAAGGCCAGACATTTGAATTACTAGCTTTCTGGAGCATTTATGCAATGTAATGATCTTTTACTTATTGACTTTTAAGCATCATTGAGTAGTTTCCCCATAACTTTGATTAGAATTTCACTATTTTAGTAGATAAATTAAGACAGTTTTTATGTGTTTTCTATGTAATGTGTTGGTGTTACATTGTAAAGTTAACATCAACAGCATTACGACATTAACATTCTTGCGTGTGTAGAGATTAATATAGACTCTTGTGAGAAGACTTAGTAGAGAAACTATCTGTTGCTTATTTACATGATGATAACTAGGCCTATGTTTAAAGCCAATGAGCAAACACGTAATATCACGATGGCACAAAATCATATAAGTAATGTAATTACGCCCTCAGATAGCGTCACAGAATTTCAACGTGGCATATGTAGCGAAGAGTCGGTTAGGGCTGAGCGACCTGCAGTAATTTCTGCTCTCACGTCGGCGACATTATTTGATTGCTGCGCATGTCTTTGGATTCCATCCGACATTCAAATGTCGGATGGAATCCAAAGACATGCGCAGCAATCAAATAATAACATGAATATGACCTCTGATACAGAAGCACTCGCTAGGGGAGAACTGCCCACAACTACGAGCGAAAAAGAAGTAACTGTTCCGAAAATTGTGTCGGTTCACTCTTCAATAAACGCAGTTCAAACCTCAGTTGCTGAGAAGACTGATTTTTTATCCCAGCTGATGTCGAATTTGACCGTCAGATCACAAGAGACTAAAGTAATAGCGAATAGGGTCCAAGTATTGGAAACTGCACGAATTAATGTTGCAATAGCACAATCCACTTTTGCAAATTATATAAAAACTATGCAAACTAATTTTTGCTACAGCACAGTCCCCTTTCGCTCAGGAGCAATCCGAAAAACTAAAAGCAATAAATGATAATATTACTGAAAAATTTCAAAATTTGGAAGCATAACAGCCACTTGATGACCAGACAAACACAACTCATCGTCACACAAGAACAGCAATACAAAGAATTAACAACCAAATACGAAGATATATCGTCAAAATGAACTAAATAATCAAGTACAAGAAATTATCCATGTACAGAACACCATCGCATAGGACGTGATTACAATCAAGCACAATAACGAGCAAGCAATCATTGATCTTACTCGGAGGATAGACACTCTTAGTCTCGAAGGTGAGAAACAAATAGAGAAACGTTTCAACGAACATAAGATCACTTGTTCTAATGACATAGAGGACTGGGCGAAAGTGCAAATCGAGACGATGGGAAATTATGTGGATCGCAGAATCGGTTGCTAACGTACAAGTTAACAACTAAATTGCACAAGGACAACTAAAATCAGAAATTAAAGAGATTAATCAAAATATAGGAGAAGACTTTCCTGCTTGGAAGGAAAAGATTGAGGTTGAACTCAAAGCATGCCATCAAGTTTTAGTTAATACTAGAGGGGCACCTGTTACCTGCAGTTTATCAAAAGCAGACATTATTCCTGACGAAATCAGTGAAACTGAATCCATGCAACAATATCCATGTATTGGTGCGTATTCACGTAATCAACAGGAACCAAATTACCAGGAATATCATCCACCACAAAATAGCCATACGCCTATGACTAAGAATGAAGAAAGAATGCTTAAATATCGTCAATTTCAGATATTTAACCCCGAAATAAGTCGATCAATCCCGTGGTCTATATCAAGCAATTTAGAGGGATATTGCCACGAATATGGACTGAGCAACGAAAAATTATGTACGTTGCAGGATTATTCATACATGTGGATGGATCGATGTGGGTATCAGAAGCATCCGAATGGTTTCAAGAATATCAGCACTTTAAAAACGCTTTCTTGCACAAATACTGGAGCAAGGGAGTGCAAGAAAGACTACGCAAGGAAGTTTTTGACCCACAAACATTTTCTTTCAAGAACGGAACTTTAAGGTAGTATTTAGACAAATACATGAATAAAAGCAAATACTGGAATGAGCCAATCCCGACACAAGACATTATTCGAATATTAAAGGCCAAATTTCCACTAGAAGTAAAGGAAAAACTTCTACATGTGCCAGAACAACACGTGGAAGATTTTTTAGCTACATCGGATTCGATATAAATCCTATTCTAAGAATCACGTGTGCGCTATAGCCAACCAAGTTACCAACTTAACAAATATAATGGAAACAACAAAACGTATGGAAACAAACCTTTTCCATACAATTCACCAAACCCACAGGTGAACTACTTACAAACAAATGTGAAATCTTGTAATGAAAATCCAGACCAACGTAATCAAAACCAACAAGGTGAACAAACATATAAACGGAAATGGAGAAAAAATAATAAGAAGAGGAAAGGATATTACCAAGATGGGAATTACCACCCAAAACGCTGATATCAGCAACAAACCCAAGAGTATCACAACCAACCACAACCTTCAGGTTGAGAGCCAAACGTTAATGCAAATGAATGGCGAAACTAACCACCAGTAATACTGACGTAACGGAGCAAACATCAAACAATAATGGATAATCGTTAAACTACACTCTACTGTCATAAGCCCCGACGGCACTGTCGAGGAAGTTTGGAGGGGCGAAAATTCAAGCATCAATCTTCTCAGGTACAATGATGACAGATTATTAATAGAAAAACTTCAGCGAGATATGATGCCTTGTCAAGAGGAACATACCACTGAACCTGCTGCGAAAATTCAAGCGAAAATTGGAGGTATTAATGTGCAGGTTACTTTAGACACGGGAGCAGCAGTAAATGTCGTTTCTGAGAAGTTACTGCAAAAAATAGTTCAGAAAGTAAATCCACCGATTTTCAATGTTGTAGGATTATGGGCCCAACTGGTCATAAGCTTTCTCAGATTAAAGTGCGGACTCATAGTTATATATAGGAGATATTGCTATATATTGCATATTCCTTGTAACAGAAAAATTGGTTGAGGACTGTATATTGGGAATTGATGAATTTATAGAGAGTAATTGGCATATAGATTTTTCTCTTTGCCGTGCCAGTTTTACAACAATTGATCAGAGACATCCGGTGAATTTTCTCAGGGAACATAGTCGTCATGGACAATATTGCCATGGACGAAAACTGCAAATGAAGCGGATACATTGTGAACATGCACAGAAATAACAAATTAATCATTTTCTACCAGTCTTAAAAACTGAAGATGTAGTGTACGAAAAAGTGCAGGAACCTGAATATCTGCAACACTATCAAAGAAAGCAGATATACGGTCTTATACAGGGATATCATGAAGTCTTTAAAGAAAAGCCCGGAGTAATCGAGTGATAACGTGTCATTTAGATGCGATTCCACACCAAGTTTTCTGCCGTACTTTTTATCCAGTACCGTGGCATCTACGAAAGGCAGTTGATGCAGAAATCCAACAGATGCTTGAATGGAAGCTGATCGAACCTTCAACGAGTCCATACCGTAGTCCTATTCACGTAGTCCCGAAAAAGGAAGGAAAGGTTCGTCTCGTGCTAGATTCACGGCAAATAAATAAGATTATTGTGCCCGTGCGAACTCATCCGGAAAATATCGATGAGATAATTCAAAAGTTCGAAGTATTAAAATACTTATCGAATATTGATCTCAGGAGTTCATTTTGGCAGGTATCGCTAGACAAACAATCAAGAAAGCACACCGTGTTTGTACATGCAAGTAGAAGCTACTAATTTAAGGTTCTACCTTTCGGGCTGAACGTGAGCTCGGGAGTTTTTATAAATGCCCTAGATTACGCATTTGGACCTGCACTTCGAGGTAGTTCAACTTTGCTTGTGGACGACATGCTCATTGCTACGACCACATGGAAGGAACATGTCGATTTAATGGGGAAAGTGTTACAACGTCTTAAGGTAGCAGGCATAACCGCAAATCTGCAGAAGTCCCATTTTGCTCGGGATAAAATTAAATTACTAGGTCAGCTTATAAATGAAAGAGGAATATTACCAGACTCCGAGAAATTAAAGGCAATCGAAAACTTCGCAGTTCCAACAACTAAAAGCGATTAAAGCTGTTAGTCCATTTGCTATGGGTCCCGTACACTTGAGAGGAATATTCTAGTATTGTTAGCACGAGTGATTTTTAAAAATCTCCGTCACATTTTGCCGGTATTTTTACCAATGAACAGAATTCTACCACTTCTATTGCCCACGACTAGTCCTATGTGATCATTCGATTTCATATCTCTTCAAGTCCTCACGTAATGACTCATTCCAGACTTGACTCATTGCAGTCATAGGATATCACGCTTTTGAGTTTTTCGAATTCAGTTGTACAATTATGAACATTTGAATTGGTGAGTTTGGAAAAAGGGTCGTGTCCCAGAAAGTAAATTTTTATGGAGACACAAAAAACTTTTACGCTGATGTCGTGGAGTTACTACGTAGCAGTTCGCCCCAGGACGAAACGTTACACACCTTTTCAACATATTTTAGGCCCCCTTCCCCCCCCCCCCTCCTCCCGCACGCACCATCGGATGTGGTCGGTGTTGATAAGGTAACCGTCGTTCTGTTTGCAGCGGAAGGATTGCTTTACGCATGTTTATATTATTCATATTCATTAGAGAAATAAAGGAGCGTGTTACGAGGATACAGGTTTATTCATAGTCTACCAAAAATACAGCCTTAATCGTAATACAGCAAAGCAGACAATGGAGGAAATGCGTCAATCACCCTTACCTTTATCGGAAGGTCTTCTGGGCGAATTTCGACGATGAAGTCTTTTCGGTTTATCAGCCAAGTCAAGGCGTCGTTTTGAGACAACGTTTAGACAAGTTTTCTACTCGTCATCGATGACGAATAGGAAACTTGTCGATATTTTGCTGCAGAGCGACGCCTTAACTCGACTTATAACCCGGGAAGACTTCATCATCTGTATGTTGTCTATCCTTCGCTGGGCACAGGTAGATACAATTATGAAATAGTCTCTGCCCGTCAGAAATGCATTATAGAATTTTCTTTACAGCCTCTAGTTTCTGCTTTCTTATTGGTACAGGTCCATTATATGCTCGTTTATCTAGAAGATCTGCGTTACCTCTTCCTTCGAGCTGTGGAATTTGAAAGCCAGTGATTCCGCAATGAATGGCCTGGCTTCAATAATTCCAAGACAGTCGCTATGGAGAATGAAGTAGCTGTACGTGGATATCTGGAACTTCATTTTTGTTTTTCTGTCACAAGTCCACACTGAGATACCATTCGTTTAGTAGTGATTAGACCAACAGCTCTTGGAACCCAAAATGTTTCCGTTTATATGTCTATGATGCTAGAATCCTACTTCTGAGATGATGAATACATAAAAGTTTCATACCCCTAGCGAGTATACAGGGTGTCTCACATAACTTTGCTACCTCATATATCTACAAAATGAAACAAAATGTGGAAAATGCTATTGACCAGGGATGAACCAATGTCAGAGGCTCACCCAATGGACAGTAATGCACAGTACCTACAAGTAAGCAAACATCACTCTTAACATGAAGTTAGGTTTCTTTTTCTATTCCCTTCTGGAAATAATGGAAACGGTGCCACAGTTCCTGCCGTAATACTGTAGTGTCGTAATGCCTGTTGTCTGCATTGCCGTGAAGGCTGCTAAAGGCAACCATTGCTCTGTGCATTACCGTTTCCATCCTTGACAGTCCACATATTTCAGAAGGTATGAGGTTTACAACAGTGAAAACAAGTCTTCCGTCACTAATCATACCTTTAGTTTTAATTTCTGCAGAAAAAATATACATGTGCCATTTAAAGCAAACGTAGCTTTGTGGTATAACTGATGTTCGTTTACATTTATCGAATGTGCATTCCTACCCATTCTGTGAGCCCCTAACACAGCTGCACTCCAATCCAATTGCATGTTTCACATGTTGTTTCGTTTGTGCGTACTCTAGGGATTGATCACTGATAGGACACCGAACACAGAAGTTCAAATGAACTTATATCCATAAGTGTTAGAGACCATTTATTCAATCGAACTTTGCTACAGAGATTGCGGTCTAATATGCGCTGTACCGTCAGTCACAATTACAGTAGGCATGGTTTCCTCTTAGTGGGTGATAGTGACTCTCATACGTCATTCCCTAGCACCGTCTCCTGCAATAGTAATTGGTAATGTTGTGTCTGATTCACTACTCTCGCTCACTTACCGTGGTGGAGTGGTATCTTCAATTTTCGTAACTTTCACCTGTGGGATAGTGTTCAGAACTCCCATGGATTGATGACAGCGAATTATCAGCATCGGTGCAGCCGCAATGTGTGGTCCGGGGTAATTGTCGCCGTATTTTGGGACCAGTCTTCCTTCCACGTCGCCTAACAAGCTGGAACTAACGGCGTTTCTAGTGGGTGATTTTGCCTCCCCTGCTGGAAGAAGTGCCATTGATGATTGGAAGGGTTATGTGGCTGTTACGTCACGGTGCTCGAGCCCACATCTCCACTAACGTCTGGACGCCTCTCAATCGCGTCTTCCCTGGTCGATAGACTGGACGAAGGGGTCAAGTTGCATGGCATGCTCTTTCAGCGTGTCTCAGCCCGTGCGATTTCTGCTTATGGCGCCATCTCAAAAGTATTGTGTATGCAGAGCTCATTCCAGATGTGGAGAAACTGGAGCAGCATATACATGCTGTCTTTGACACTGTTCGGATGCAGCCTGACCGATGTGGCAGGACTTGCTAAGGCGCGTACAGGCATTCCTCGAGGCACGTGGAAACCTGTTTCAACACGTACTTTAACTGTTGCTGCGTGGTAAATACGTATTAGATCGCAGTTCCTGCAACAAAATATGATTGAAGAAATGGTCCCTACCATGGAAACGACGCATTTCCGAACATAAGTTCATTAGACCTTTTTTGTTCCGCGTACCCTCATTGATCAATCCGTGGAGTTTGTACACAGTGGAACAAACCACCCTATGTATCAGGCAGCACAGTTAGGTTGGACACCATCCCTTCGCATCACCGAAGCCGCGATCACTTACGTTGAATGAATGACTGCGCATGGGACGACAATACTTTATTTTGGAAGTATAGTGCGTCATGGTTAGCAAGAATGTAAGAACAGTATGATTCTTATTCTGCTCAGGGCAACGACCGGCAAACAGATATAAATGCTTCACGTTGGCTGGTTACTTTTGCATAATATAGTACAGCAGATAAGAACATACTTCTTTCGGACCTTTCTTAGCAATTCCCTCATGACAGGAATAAAAGAGTGCTTGTTGTGATTTCAAATTATGAGTACAAAATTCGTACACCCGAAGCTCGCTATAATAGAAAATATCTTGGATACGAATGTGATAAGTGGGATATTTAGAGTATAATGAACGACAAACCCAGTCACATCATCCCGTTCTTTGATTAACTTCACAACTAACCGAATTTTGAGGTAGAACTTCTTTCCTCTACGATTATGGTTACTCAGTTCTCCAGTAGAAGTCCTTTTCATCGAGTCAGATAGTGTAGGATTGCGCAGCTTTGCGATTCTTTCATCACAACATTCGCAAACATCGACTTGTGCTTGGTCAAACTCGAAGTTGAAATAGTCATCCATGTACTTCACAAAAAAAAAAAAAAACATATTTCACTGTGAACTGGGGGGTACTTCCGGTTATACGTGTAGTACAGGTTTTCTGAGTTGAAACTGCTTGCAAAATAGAGCTTTCGTGTGTCACTGAAATGCACTTAATTATGAAGTTCTGGATATTCTAGTATTACATTGCATCTGTAACCGAAACTTGTGCCTGTTTTTCTTTCGATGCTTTATCTTGAATGATTAACCTTTACAAAAGCGACTTACGCGTTTCCTTGAAACGTCGTATGAATCCATTAACGCTGTTTTACATACTTCCTTTGTTTCACCATCACGTAACAATCATACGGATGCTTCTTGGGTTTCGGAGCAAATTCCATTGTATAATTCCGGCTACTATGTCTTGCCAGACCTTTATACTGAATGAGGTTTGTAGATAAGAATCGTGATCATTTATGAGGTCACGCTCATTCATTCTGGCAATTATCAGCAGTTTCTGGTCATCTCATTCGACACCTGCAGGTAATAGACGACACATAAACAAACATAACCTCTAATCCCTAACTGATAACTAATAAAATACTCAGACCGCTAGTAATACGGGATTGCAGCAACCTCATAAATGAGTACAAGAAGCCGGCCCAGTCATACGAGCTGTGGTCTGTATCCCGATGGATGTTGTGAATGGTTGTTCCTGATATTGGACAATTTTCTTCTTGTTCGGTGAATAGTTTGTCACATAGCGACGTCGACTTTCTTTCCGTAATACACTTTTACTGCTGCAGGACATATCACTGTCATTGATCACTTTTATCGATTAAGAAACTCTGCATCTAAATTTAACGCACTCGACGCCGAAACAGTGTGATAGCGCGACAAAGAAAGCTACAACAGCAACACATGCGCAGTGCAGTATATATATGGCCCCGTGACCAAAAGACTATTTTCTGCACCATATGAGTAGATTCATCGTCAGTAACCATATTGTGTCAAAGGAAACCGCTTCCCCTCTGACCCCTCCTCTTTCCCTCATCATCCCCTTTTCCATCCAGTCTCTGCATGTAAAGTGTAATGCCCTGACTGACTGACTGACTCCTCGTCGACCAGCCCATACTGCTAAGAATAGAAACTTGAAATCGGCAGATGTGGATCGTATACTGAAGGTGCCATTTAAGAAGAGATTTTTCGAAATTCCATCCCTAAGGGAGTGAAATAAGGAATTAAGGGTTTCTCAAAAATGTCGCTATTAAGGCTTTAAAGCTATTTTGAAGCTAGACGTATGAAAATTAGTATTTGGTTTCTTAGACAGAAATAAAGAAATACTTTCAGCATTTATAGAAATTGTACCATATGGGGGTAAAATAGCGGGTGAAAGTTTTTTTTGAAAACATATCATTATTAATAAACTAGTAAAGTATTTTTGAACCGACATCTATGAACATAGTATTTGACTTCACGATTACAAATTAAAAAATACATGTTTTAGTATTTGTAGAAATTAGCCCCGAATGGGGTGAAATAGAGGATGATATTTTTATGAAAATATCTTATTATGAAAGCATATTTGAAACTAAATCTATCAAAATTTAAATTTGGCCACTCAGAAACAAAAAATATGTGTTTCACTGTTTTTGCAAAATTCAACCCCTATGGGGGTGAAACGGGGGATGAAAGTTTTTATGGAAATATATCATTGTGCAAGTATTTTTGAAGGTAAATCTACAAAATTTGTATTTGGCTTCTCTGTTAGAAATAAAACAAACGCATGTCATTGTTTTTGGAAATTCAACCTCTAAGGAGATGAAATAGGCGTTGAAGCGTTTTATGAAAATGTTTATTTGTGAAAGAGCTTTTAAAGTTAAATCTTTGAAAATCGCTGTTTGGCTTCTCTGTTGGAGATGAAACAATACGTGTTTACTGTTTATGGAAATTCAGCCCCTAAGGGGCAAATGACTCAGCCAAACCGATAAGCATAGAAACTTGATGTTTAGGGAGAGTATGGGTCTTATAGCGTAGATATCGTTTAGGAAGGAGTTATCCGAAATTCCACTCCTAAGGAGGTGAAATAGGGGATGAAAGGCTTTTCGACAGTATGTCGCAGTTAAGAGAATTTTGAAAGCTAGAACTACAAAAATTGGTATTTGATTTCTCACTCAGAAACCAAAAAAATATACGTGTTCCAGAATTTTTGGAAATTCAACCACTAAGCGGTTAAAATAGTTGTTGAAAGTTTCGCCTAAGACAACTGGTATTTGATTTCACCGTTAGAAATAAAAAAAACTGTGTTTCAGGGTTTTCGGAAATTCAACCGCTAAGGGAGTGCAATAGCGGATGAAAATTTTTAGTAAAATATTTCTTTATATTAAAACAATTTTCATGCTATATTTATGAAAACTGGTACGTCACTTCTAGGTTTAAAGTAGAGAAATATTTGTTAGGAGACGAAAGTTGCTATGGAAAAATCTCCATGGTAATGCACAAGGCATAATTAACAAAAACTTTCGCCTCCAGTTATCATCATCGCTTTTGGACACAAGTACATTCGGAAAGGACCATTCTTATATGGCCTTCATTAGCGTGAAAAACTTAGAAGGTGCTGCAGTCTATCAACAACATAAAAATTCGCTGAAATAAAAAATAATATCTGCAGGTCACGCAGTGTAGGCGAGCGAAGCAGCGGGCGCTAGTCTCAGTGTATTATTGACGTTATGCGTAAAACCGGACAAGTGCAAATAGGTCTCGCGCTCTGGGGATCATGTACAAAATTAATTATGCATATAGATAATAATAATAATAATAATTTCGTGTGGCTCAATGGCCTGGTACTAGTCTTTCTATTGGGCGCGACTTTGGCGACCTGCGCCTCTGTATCCCACCCTAGTTATCCAACAGAGGAAAGGGGACCTACAGCTGAATGTGGAACCTGAACCACGTATTCTTTCTAACGAATAACCACATCGTTGAGAGGTTACAACGACAACTGAGAAATCTGCGGTCCAGTCGAAATTTGGTCCCGCGACATTTTGGTTCCCACGCTCGATCAACGTGCTCTACATGTACATTCATACTACAACTATAGGTTTCAATTAGTGAATTAGTATCAAAATGTGTGCCATTCTTCTGCAGGGTGTAACGAATACAAGTGCAGGTATTTCTGTTGCCGACATTGGACGGTGTACTGAACAACATTACTTTAGTATTGCCTTCATTTCCCATCTAATAATTATAGCTATGGCGTAGCGTATTTTTTACATTGGTTGGTACCTTCAAGTAACTGTGGAAAGAGAAAGCCATCAATGCTTATTCTTCCCTGCGAAGGAGGTCAGGAATTGAAGTGCGGACACGTCGTCGTAAAACGGTTAGTCTATACTGACAGGCTTAGCAGATATGACCGTTCAGAAAACATCAGATATTAAATTATGTGACGTGCCTGTAGAGCCACTGTTTGACGCAGTGAAGAAACAACCAAAGCACTGATATGTGTACATAGTGAGGTATCATATATACAAATATCCGCACTTATACTTGTTACACACTGTATATGGCCATATCTTTTGCATGTATCGACTTGGAAGCATAATTATTTTAGACCGCCGAGGGAGCATAGACCTTGGTGTTCGACGTAAATTTCAACTTCATGCCTCTATCAATTACTGAGAAAAAGGGGTCTTAACAATATAACTGTCACACAAAGAGACAGACAACAACTTGATTCTACAAGGGTCCCATTTCTACCAATTGAGGTAGATACGCATTATTTCTGAGAAAGCCTACGATATTTGTCTCAGAGCTGAGTAGACAGGCACACACACACACACACACACACACACACACACACACACACACACATAAACACGCACAGACAGAAAATGCTCGAAAGTATTCCAACGCTCAGAAATTTTATTTGTACCCT
Organism: Schistocerca americana; assembly: GCF_021461395.2. Lineage (NCBI taxonomy): Eukaryota > Metazoa > Arthropoda > Insecta > Orthoptera > Acrididae > Schistocerca > Schistocerca americana. The sequence continues at coordinate 747,325,842 of NC_060121.1, read as the reverse complement.
ATCCAATGTTCCAACGTATTTATTCAAAAAATTACCTGAGCAGCACTTGCGGATGTGCAAAGTTCCATTTCTTTACCACAGACTGGTGTCAGGCACAACAGAGCATCAAATTAATAATATTCCACCTCTAAATCGTTGTATTATGAATTTCAGGTACTACAAAGTAGGTGTGCAAGCATTGAAAAATACTACTGTATACAACATCAATAGTGTAAATCTCGTGCAAAATAATAATATAAGAAACTCGTCGAGTCCTTTCGCTAGACACATAAAACTTAATAGACAGTAAACATAAACAATGAATGCATTGGGTTTACACCACTAGAACTGGATAGAATATCGCGGGTAAAGCAATGCACGATAATTTTGACAGCCAATGGTCAGCAACTGTCTTACTGCAATTTTACTTTCATGAACTGAAGCCCGAACAGGACTTTGAAGTGGAGGTTCTATGTTGCTTCACCATAGACCAACAAATGTTTCGAAACGTAAGCTAAATTCAATTTCATATAGAATGAAGAAAGCAGGTAAATTTCCTTTTCCATCAACTCCTCACTTCAGCTTTTATTGTCGCTTAAATATAACAGTGTGTTTCCACACACATAATGACACGATGCAGATTAAAACAAATGGTCAAATCAAATGCCAATCGATAATGCATTCATGTACATTTCTTCTCACTCGATTCTAGTGAAAGGAGTCTGCTGGAGCACATTTGTATGTGGCATCCGAATATGATAAACAATTATGCACCACCCTGTTGAGCCACCCATGCAGTCTGAAACTGTTAATAGTGAACTTATCAAGCCCCATATTAAGCATGATGACACTAACGGTAGAAGAGTTTTCTGTCAACCCAAAATTGTACACGCAACGGCGCGTTTTGTCATGAAAACCTTCCGTTCACAACACAGATTTCCGCTATATCGTGTGCAAACACTGCTGCCTTAGTCAACCTTTGGGCTAATAAATGCTTTTCCCCACCGATCTATTTGCAGACCGGATTCATACAGCAAAATCAATCCTTAATAAATAACTTTTATCTCCCTCAGATTAACGATGCGAACAATCAATTACCAGACGCCACAATCAGTCTCAATACAGAACAGAATTAATTTGCTTTCGTGACGCTTACCAGAAATATTAGATTGGCACTGCGTCACAACGCTAAATTTTTTGAAGAACAAGATGATATCCTTTACACCGAAGCTTTGAGTTGTGCAACTAATACTGCGCAAAAGCAAACTATATATACCCCTCACAGCCCAGTGACATACTTAGCAGCCCATTCCGAGAAGCAAAATTTTTCGAACAACACTTCTGTTCGATCTACTATTGCTACAGATCCCTGTGAAACTACCCAATATATCACCATTTCGTTTGTCATTTTCAAAGCTGCTACTTATAATCATGACAACATACAGTCAGAACGCTAAATTAACAACTCCAAAAAGACGAAGTACATTACTACAGAAAATCAAACACAGCAACTTCGTTCAAGTCACATTCAGAATTTCAGCACGGATGCTGATGTTATTTTGAGCAAATAGAGCTTTATTATCAACTATAAGCCAGCCTAATCTGTTGTCACAGCCCGTAAAAATGGTCACAACAGTCTTAATACATTTCAACAGCCCACTTCTAATTCTAACGAACAGCATATTTACTCTGATTACGTTAGAGAACTACAATTGACAGCAGCTTTCACCAAAAAAAGTTACCTTCTGGCACAGTAGACCTTACACTGTCAGACAACATTTGTGGTAGCTCAGATAAAATTTGTGAAACCGCTCAGAGCAGCACCTTCAGCACCAGTATAGAAAGCCTAAGCCACGAAAGCAACGTCGTAGGAAGCATATTCAGAAGACAAGTATATATGCAGATGTCATTTTGTGTGAACAGGTTTTTACTATCTACGATCAGTCAGTTCTATCTAACGAGACAGTCCGTCAGGATAATGTAAAAACAATTCCAAATTATTTCCAAAACAAAATACGCAAGGGTAAGAAAATATTTTACATTCAATTCATCGTCTATTTAAAACAAGCAAACACACAGATTCCGATGTACCGACCCCGCACAGTTATCCTATACACACTGCAAACAGCTCTGATAACGCTCCCAAATGTTACAAATTACTCAAAATCCGCGGCAATGTCTAGTCCAGCCTATTAAAAACATATAGACCACGTACAGGGTATGATATCCGCAACAGGTACGTCTCATACAGTCCTTGAAACCAGCAGCTACACGGTCAACAGTACTGTGCGACCGCACAGCGGCACGCCACAGCTTACTTCAAAGCAATGTATAGCTACGCCGACCAAAATAAAACTCTGCTCCGCATATATCAGGTCCACTGATGTCAAAGCTACTTTCTTTTACTCGCAATGCCCATCTGATTTAACAGCAGTGCACAGATCCTATGAAATCAATCTCCAAGTCATCGGCAGCAAATCAGTCCACAACAAAATAACCGGGAGTCAATATCACCACCACCATACTGTCAAGCATATTTATTGGAAAACTTCGATTTCCAAAACCAATCACATCTACATTAATCTCAAAAATATTATGCCAAGCCAAACACAGAGCTCGATCAATTGTATTGCGCTACGTAAATACAACATAATCACATAAATTACTATTTATACTTTGTTGCTTTCCCGGACTGCGACGTTACACACGATTTTGATACTGATATACTGAATGTCTCCATTTTTAATGTCTTTTGTCACTATGCAACACCTGAATGCTATGTAATGAATTTCCATTTCCATCGTATAAAATAACGAAAAACTACTGTTATACCAATAAGGTACGTTTTTGCGACAAGAATACGGCTGCGACTATGAACGAAATTATATGCAAGGCTATTTCACAAGCAAGAACTTGAAAATAAAATTTTACGGCGTTTAATCTACGAAATTTCTACGTAACCAGCTACTTTATTTACACTACTGATATACACCAATGTTTGCAACATAAAATTATTTCTTCACTTCGACGTCTTGCATTCTGAAGACATTACACTACTGCTATTTATGTACATTTTTTAGCACTTTTCACCTTTGAATAAAGATTTTTGCTACTTTTCAGGAAATGTGATACATTGCGTTATTCTTGCAAAAGTCGTTATTTGCATTACCAGTATTTCTCAATTTATGCTTATTTTGGTTACAGGCGAGTCCAAATACCTATAAAAGACACCACACCTTGTAATTGATGTGATCATATCCACTGGGTGATCTAACAGCTGCAAACTGTAACACAAACATTTTTTCATAATACGATTTTTTGTCCTTTTGTATATCGCCTATACAGGGTGTTACAAAAAGGTACGGCCAAACTTTCAGGAAACATTCCTCAAGCACAAAGAAAGAAAATATGTTATGTGGACATGTGTCCAGAAACGCTTACTTTCCATGTTAGAGCTCATTTCATTACTTCTCTTCAAATCACATTAATCATGGAATGGAAACACACAGCAACAGAATGTACTAGCGTGACTTCAAACACTTTGTTACAGGAAATGTTCAAAATGTCCTCCGTTAGCGAGGATACATGCATCCACCCTCCGTCGCATGGAATCCCTGATGCGCTGATGCAGCCTTGGAGAATGGTGTATTGTATCACAGCCGTCCGCAATACGAGCACGAAGAGTCTCTACGTTTGGTACCGGGGTTGCGTAGACAAGAGCTTTCAAATGCCCCCATAAATGAAAGTCAAGAGGGTTGAGGTCAGGAGAGCGTGGAGGCCATGGAATTGGTCCGCCTCTACCAATCCATCGGTCACCGAATCTGTTGTTGAGAAGCGTACGAACAGTTCGACTGAAATGTGCAGGAGCTCCATCGTGCATGAACCACATATTGTGTCGTACTTGTAAAGGCACATGTTCTAGCAGCACAGGTAGAGTATCCCATATGAAATCATGATAACGTGCTCCATTGAGCGTAGGTGGAAGAACATGGGGCCCAATCAAGACATCACCAACAATGCCTGCCCAAACGTTCACAGAAAATCTGTGTTGATGACGTGATTGCACAATTGCAACATTACCTTCCTTGAACTGGGCCAACTGGCGGTGAATCGAGGAAGTACAGCACATACTGACGAAACTAAAATGAGCTCTAACTTGGAAATTAAGCGTTTCCGGACACATGTCCACATAACATCTTTTCATTTATTTGTGTGTGAGGAATGTTTTCTGAAAGTTTGGCCGTACCTTTTTGTAACACCCTGTATATATAAATATATATTTCTGACACTCTTTTGTATTTGCTGATAGTGTGAAATGTGTCATTTTTTATTATACTATGCTGAAATTCATACTATTGCCTGATGAATTATTATTACATTTTTTGTTAGGTTAGTCACTCTTTGTACTTTATAATGTTTCCATGTTTCATTTACACCCAGTTTTGTGATCCAGTTTGCTATATATCCCTTGTACTTGATGACGTCACTAGTTTTCTAGCTTTCACCTATGTAGATTCAAGAACTCAATGAACTTAACTCATGTCCATTGCATATATTCATCCACTTTGTGTATTTTGCAGAACCAATGTACCGTAGTCTCATTGTATCCAAACGAGACATAGTGCTCATAAATAGTAGCACATGAAAGTGTGAAATGTGCCACCCATGAAGGTGTACAGGAATTGCATTGGAACGATTTTACTTAACACCTGTTTTGTTTTACCTTTAAATCTAAAGGGGGTGCAAGGGCTGACCCAATAAAGTGAACATTTCAACTCCAGTGGGTTTATTAACTCCTCAAAACAATCTCACATAAAATTTGACAGGCGCCACTCTGGCAAGATTATTTAAGAGACATTCATTACATAAAATCATAAGCAAGTTAATAAATCATTAGCCAACACTGAGAAGCGCCACTCAGGCAAAATATTTAAGTAACTCTCATTACGTAAAATCATAATCAAGTTAATAAATCATCTCCCATAAACATTGATAACCGCCACTGAGACTCAATATTTAAGAAACCCTCATTACATAACATCATAAGCAAGTTAATAAATCATCTTCCATGAACATTGAGAACCGCCACTCAGGCAAAATATTTAACAAACTCTCATTACATAAAATCATAAGCAAGTTAAAAAATCATTAGCCCACAATCTCTCACCAAAGCCACTAAGGCTGAATTTAAACATAACTTTAACAAAACAACTCTATTTAAGACTCATTATTCAAGACCCTTTCAATCCCAAACTTTAACATAACATGTAAAATAACACGAATACTAAAAATATATTTACTAAACATAACTTGGGCAATATTGCAGAGCGAACCACGAAATCAATCAAAGGTCCATTGACTTGTAAGATGGACCTTTAGGGCACAGAAAGTTATAACTTTGTACAATCGTAAATGTGTAACAACAAAAGCAAGGCCCAAACTTGTAAGGCCAAAGTTTAACCACGAACGGTGGAACCGACTGAGTGAAGTAATACTTAACTTCAAACCAAGACGGGGCTCCGTTTGCTAGCCCACGTCGGCTAGACCACCAAAATGTGAACCAAGCAAACGCTACCGAAGAGGAACACACGGGCTCAGGCGAAGTCCACCGCCTGTAAGGCAAACTTGTAATCTAAAGGCAAGCCCTGTGCTTCGGTTGCCCACTGCCTCAGCTCATTAAAACACAGACCACATCCGACAAGAGGAGGCAGAAAAACTTTTCTTAACTTTAACATTTAAGATTGACCAGTAAATTAACTCTATAAAATCAATGCAAAGCAACAATTAATTTCATTCGGAAGTGCTTCCTTTAAGTGAAGCAGTACTTGATAAACAAACACTAAGAGTGGGAAATGAACTGGCTCACGAGAACCGACACTCACTAGAACTTAATAACACACATCCGCAAATACATCAATATTGTGCGGAAGCAGACCACACGGTTAGTAAGAGGCCTCAAATGAAATCTAACAAACATAACATCACACATCTTGCAGCGTCCTACTGTACCAAGAGCGATCACAATCACAGTTAACTAAGCGCTCTTAGTAGTTAGCGTACTTAACTGGGTGTCTTGATGCTGGGGCGATTTTGCGAAGATGTCAGACCATTAATTCGCAAGACCATAACAGCGTGCTCCTCCAAGGAATCGGGCACATCCAGCTCACAAGGTTGCCGGAGAACGCACAAAGTCGGCCAACTCCCGCCGATTCCAGTACAACAACGTGACAACCGCCACCCGGGCTCAGGCACGACGTCTCCTCTTCTGTCCGCCAGCCAATCGCCGACTCGCGAACCGCCGCGTTCCGTTCTCAAGGCGTTGTGTCCTCTTACTCTACTCGCGGTCGGCACTCCCTCATACGTCGAGCCGGCCCAAGCCCGAAGACAAACATCTGCACTAGGAAATCGATCATACTCAGAGATACTACAGGCGCAGGTCCAGCCGCGGCTCGCGCATTACATAGAAAGCAAGACATGAGAAACTTATATGGAATACTAAACAATATTGACACTTCTCACGCTGTTTCCAGGCAGGCCTTTATAAACATCTTCCTGTTAGTGTTCTAGGTAAATTATGCAGACTGCGTAAATATTTAGGATTAAGGATACTTTTATACACATTTTGTGTTAGATATAAGAATTTTGTTAGATGGTGTTCATGCGCTGAGCTGCACCAATTTTATGGAATTATGGCGGAATACTCATGTTTAATGAGTGTTCATGCCCTGAGCTGCACTTCAATAATGAGGATTATATTGATATATTGATAATTTTTGTGTAATGATATTGTATGATTCTAATATATATTTTGTGTATATTGTGTCCTTTCTAAGAAAATCTATCTTACCTTGTACCACATGATTGGAGTTGTTTGTGAGAGACTGTCACAGAAGCTTTGCACCTAAAAACATTATTTTTCCATTCCTTATGAGATTGTGTATGATACTGCCCTCTTATGTTAGCATGCATGACTGCCTTTTTTTCAGGTTAACAATCACATTTCCAGAATCCACTATTTCCACAATTCATTCGCATCTTTGCACATTTATCTCATGATATATTGTAATATGTTCAATTTACCTAGTCAGTAAGATATATTGCACTAAAATTACATTTTTTGTTTGCTTTAGCAGTAGCAGTTCTTGACTCAAGACGAATGACGACTGACTGTTAATCATTTTCGTTACATGTAAAGTGCACTGCCCTTATCGATCATTTCCATATTATTCCCCTTAGATACGCGCATTGTCAGAGATATAGGTCATTTAATAGACTGAAATTTATGAAGCCCAAGGATGCTATACAACTTATAAATATTTTATCTTTACTCATACAATGCCATACTTTGATTTTATGGTATTATTCGTCTAATATGTACTCATGCAGGCCATACAGAGCAATACTTTCATGTAATACTGCTATTTAAGCACTTTATTCTTCTAATAGCCATGTCGAGTTACGAATTCTCAATCTGAATTATGCATAGGCCTCTGAGTGCCATATAAAGTACAGGTAAATGACATTTTATGAAGCTTTCTTAGCTTTGATGTTTGTGATATGTAAAACTAGGCCACTATGAGCCACAAAGATGGTTTCTGTAACATTTTTAGTTATTAAAACCAGTATTTATTTCGTGTCAAACCAGGCCACTGTGAGCCACAAAAATGATTTGTGTAACATTTTTAGTTATTAAGGTCAGCATTTATTTCATCTAAAACCTAGTCACTTTGAGCCACAAATATGATGTCTTCAACATTTTTTTCGCTACTAAAATCAGCATTTATGTACGTAAAGAGACCACTTGGAGCCTCTGATTTGTATTTTCTATTCATTTGTTTTAGATATTAAGATTTTCTTGCATTCCAAGGACAAGGCCACCTGGAGATATACAATTCCTGATTTTGCTGTTAGGTTTTCTTGAGTAATTATGGCTCAATATCGCATATACAAGGCCACTGAGGGCCACAGTATAAAGTTATAATCTAGTAATGTTCCCTGTCATGTTAGGTTATTCTATTTCTAATTGGCAGCCTGATGCCACACTTATTGATTTTCTCTTATTCAGAGTTCATTTTCCATTTTACCTATTCACTCTGTTGTAAAGCATTCTTGCTTCGTGCTTTCTGTAATTTCATTAGACACTGAACTTTCTCTGAACAAATAGATTACTCGATGCTGACATAGGCAGTACTGGTTATGTTACACTCCTTACATTTGCTACTTTTCTATAGCTTCATCTGTCCAGTCTCCTGCCCCTGTTCATGATATTGGAGCAATTTATTACTGGTATTCATATTTCAACATAAGTGATTATCTATGTCGTTTGGATCTCAGAAGAATTTCTACTATGAAGAGAAGTGATTTTACTGGTCATCACATTACTGACATAGTAATTGGCAACTATGGTTGTTGGTAATCTGTTGCTGAGTACCTCTTGTATCTCTGCACATGGCTGAGGAAAATAATATGGAGTTCAGTTGTCTTTGTACACTGAATGCAATCCGCATCGGTCACTACTAAGTTGTTGAACCTGCACAAAAGAAAAAGAAATGTACTTTATGATGCAGTCACTTCAACATGCTCATAGGATTCAGCCATGACTCTTCCTTTCCCTTGCCCAATCCAATACGATTATCTTGACGGTTAGGATTGTCTACTGATTCTGCTTTACGTGATTTATTTGTCAGCAGCCTTGTTTATGAGACAATTTACTCATATTATAACCACATTATGATTTATACTAGTGCACTTGAGCGCTATCAGTTCATTCAAGTTTATAATTTTGTACAGATAGATAAATTTACCATAAATTTGTTGTACAACGTACTTCCAAATATGCGTCAAATTTGTTAAACCTCGCTGGACGGTTGTGAAAGGAGTCTACTGGAGCACATTTGTATGTGGCACTCGAATATGATAAACGATGTATATCTCTGATAGGCTTTATAATGCGTTTCGCTGACTGTGTACGACTGCTGAGCCAAAGATACTTTTTGTGGTCTCAGATTGTAGTGGTGGAGTAAGAGAGTGCTGGGCGCACGTAGCAGGTAGCTGTCTGTGAGCGAAAGACGATGGAGTAGGCAGTTTTTTCTGGTGTGCTGTTTGAAACGACCAAGTGTTAGATTAATGTAGGTACGTCAATAGTGTTGAACATGGAAGCAGAAGTTTTCATGCAAGCAAGGTAAAGATGTTACATAATTATGGTTGTTGTTATGCCAGCGCTTTAGTATAGATGAGGTAGCCGATGACTTGTAATTGATGAGTAACCCCAGAATATACGTATACTGATTTAACGGAAAGGGTAGTTAGATATTTAACTTCTGTAATGTTTCTAAGATTTGTTTACAGACCTATATGTAATTTGATGATTTGCATTTATGTTGGATTAGTGTTGCTAGATAATACTTGCTGTTAATCTCATTGTTTTTGAATCAATTGTCGGTAATGTCACTTCAATTGTCAGACGTTTTTGAAAAGACGAACTTACAACGTAATAAGTACCGCCTCCCTGTCCAGGTCATATGTTCTTCAAAGAAGCTGAATTTTTCATAAATGTTTTCATTTATCAGTCAAAACAATTTCATATGCATTTCAAAGTATTACAGCGAGCATTGCACACAGCTGAGCCTGTAGCTAGGCTATATATATATATATACTGGTGAGAGATCAGAATATATCGCTTTCAACCGTTGGTGCTTTATAGGTAAGACAATTCAATTTATTTGTTATGTGCACAGGGACCAAAATTATCAGTTTTGAACAGGGCCAGAGGATTCAGTGCCTAAGGGGGTGAATTTATTTTGCAATGACTGTATTTCTTTATTGGTATTGGGAGTTGCATTGCCCAGTCAATTCGTGTAAAGTTTTGCTAACAATAACACAGAGTAAGCACACTACCTGCACTTACAGCACCCTACACGACAATTCGAGTAATGTATGCATTTCCAGTTCAGGCATTCATTCAATGTAATCGTAAACATTTCTTTTTAAAAGAACGTTACACTAGCTAGAGGGTTTTCTTCATAGAATACGTCCCCGCTCTCTATGGAATCTCGCAAACGAAGCTGATATCTTTCCTTTCGCAAAGTTACGGAATAAAGAACAGAAGCACTTCAAAGATAAATCTGAGCCACAGATGTACCTTATTAGACTGACAAAGGCGCATCTTTTAGTAAAGCCTGACGTTTGGTGAAGTAAGATGGCGGCGTCAGGAAGTTTGTGTGTGGTACTACTACGATTTTCTGAAACTAAGCGACGTTTTAAGCCTTATGCTATGGTCTAAACAAGTTCATCAATGGATAAAATGCTATCAGTTTTCATCGCGTAATTCAAGTAGTCGTAATTTATGCCTAACTTTACTAACACATATTGAAAGTCATAACCATATTTTATTCTCAGTTTTAATTTGCATTGAGCTGCATCAAACCAGTATTCATACTGTGAACCGCATCAACAGTAGTAGGTGTTGTTGAGGTCATCTTAGACAGGCTAATTCTACCAAACATGACATGAAACTACTGCTGTACTTACTTCTTGATGCTTAAAAAACAGCCGCGTTCTGAAATAACTGAGTAGGACAACTAAATACATCGGGAAAGAGAGATTGTTCCTTATATAAGACGATATTTGAAACAACATTACAATATCAATAAGAATACAATGTCTAGTTTACAAAGCATCAGAGAATCTGAATTCATATTTGTGTCAATACTACCCGTATCAAACGACAATAAAATCCAATTCAGCTTTTAGCATTCTGATGTCAGGCCGATCTAAATATCACATTACAAACGTGATTTTCTGCATACACAAACGGTTCTCTGTAAGGAGGCTCGCATTTCTACTACGATGCGCTAAATCACGCAGAAAATTAGGGTTGAACCTAAATTAACAACATATTAAATACAACCTTAATTTTTTTTAAAAAGTATGTATAGTAATTATGACGTACAACTCACTTAACGTCTTAGCTATGAAGTTATTAGTCACTACATTGACAGAAGTTCCCAAATGATGGTGTACAGTGTGTGCTTATCAGCATCGAGCAGAGCATGAAACACAGCGTCTGTCTCATATGATATGTCGGAGTATTCGTTTGGCATGGCGGCAATATCAGTTTCAGACATTTAAAATTTGCAGTAGTGTCAGAGTTATCATCTGTATTTTCGTGTACAGGTAGGTACCAACGACACTTAACACATTCTTTTAAATTACCGTATTCATTAGTAATTTAGTCGCGGAATATTCTCAAAACTGGCACTTGTCTATAAGAAAACATGCTGAGAGATCGGAAAAGGTATATCAAGTAAAGTTACTGATTTCCGGATCTACACAATTATAGTCATGGGGGGGGGGGGGGGGGGTCGTATGCTTGCCAAAGAGTCGTTAGGTACATCAGACCCTTGTAAGAGATTTGTAAGAAGGCTGCTGCAAGAAAAGAGAATAAAAAATCGCGTTTTACCGGCATTCAAACAGTGAGCTGAAGTGAGATGACATCGCACACATCCATGCCCGAGGCAGGATTCGAGCCTGTGACCGTAGCAGTCGCGTGGTTCCGGACTGAAGCGCCTAGAACCGCTCGGCCACCGTGGCCGGCTAAAGCAAAAAGAGGAAAAAAGAAAAGTGAACATCAACAATGAAAAAGTGAGTAAAAATAAAGGAAAACTTGAGGGTAAAACAAACAAGGAAATGGAAAATGAAAAGTCAAAGGGTAGGGGAAGTCTGTTATACGACGGATTTTACAAACGAATAGTGAAAGGTCTGAGAGTGAAGAGGACAGTTTAGAGTATTATTGTCTAGTGTGCTCTGACAGTTACTCTAGGTCACGTTCTGAAGAAGGATCAGTTCTGTGTGAAGAATGTAAGAACTAGGCCCATTCCAGATGTAGGCAGAATCAAGCCTTATTAACCTACCTATACCCGATATGTGATTGTGATATAACTTCTGATGATTAATTAATTATAAGTATACATGTTTCCTGCCTACGACGGCAATATGACAGATATTTTCAGCCTAAGACAAGGCCAATGTGATTGAGGACTGAATTATCAAGGCTGAGTAATTACAAGTTATTTGATAAGCTGTTAATTACTAAAGTGTTAATAACTGTTTAAGCACAAATTACAGTTACTTGTTATACAATATACAAATGTGTACCTGATGATTCGTACGACATTTTTGATTATTGCTTAAATAAACAGACATGATTTAATCATTTATTGTTTTTTGTTTCACTAATAACAGCTTTAAGAAATTGGTAACAACTTACCCCGGCTTGTTAACTGTTTGCCCCAAGTCAGGATAAGTCGTTATTTTACGATTTTAGACATTAAAACGTAATTACTAAAAATCTCACAACAAATGACACAAATACCTGCCTTAATATCAAAGTTACATATATAAGGTAATGTTGATTGCATTGCAAGAATACTAAAATCAAGTATTCATAACGAATTTTGAGGTTAACTAAAAATCGGAACTTGCAGCCCCGCTCTCCCCTACTTCCAACAACGTCTACTTGCTCATTTAATTGGTATCCGACTATGCAGCTAGTATCAAATATTTATATTACTGAATCTATTTGCAGCTTGTTCATTGCGAAGGGAACACTGTTACATAAAACGATTTCGTAAATTTAGAGCTAGCTAGCGGTTTCTGTAACACGTTAATAGCATTATCACTAGGCAAATGTATTTAATAATAATTTTTCTTGGTTAACTCTCCCTTGTTTTTAGTTGTAGTAAGGCTAAGTATTCCTCTAATCCCTGTCTAGTACATCATTAATATACAATACTACCCGTGATGCCTGTACCGCACTCTTCTACAGTGTACAGAGTAATTTAGTACTACGATGTGGAGTGTGGCTATACTCATAAATCTTAGATTTTTTGTGTTTACCTTTTCCTTTACGTACAGGAGTACTGAGTCATAAAAGATAGCAAAAAGATACTCCGTTAACCGAAGAGGAATGCGGGAAGTACACTGTGTGACGGGGCAGATGTTGCACCGTTACTGTGTTACATCCTGGTGCAGCTGCATGAAGCACATGCTAAAATGTATCACTAACGCGGAAGCTTTAAATAATCCTGACCTCTTACTTCATGCTGATCAATGGTAGACGTTTCATGGCCTGTTCTGTGCCCGTTTCCCCATACAGATGTGCCTGCACGACTTGGTTCCGACATGACGCTTACGCTATTTCTAAGATAAAAGTGTCATCAATAGCTGTCGCCAATCGCCTAGGATATGTGGATAACTAAAAGTATAACATTCTCTTCAAGTCCAGAAAAAAGACGTTACTTAGTTTATCCCCTGGAAACATTCTATTGTCATTCTTTTTGGATCTATTATATTCTCGTTCCCTTCGAATGCTCGATGTAGTCGTGACGTACTTTCTCAGCTCCGATTGGTTAGTTACGAGAACACGTGACTGAGCACCTAACTCTGGTTCGACTTTTTTGGTAAGCTATGTTTTAATTTCACATTGACCTCGTAAATGACAGTAATTTCTACCTCAACTTTCCAACGTTAAGACTGTGATTAAGTAACAATCAACGACGGATTATAATTGTCTGTATCAGAAGGTTATCAGGAAGTAAATACTGAACTCGAGCGCGCCCTGCAAACTGCATTAATATTGATAGTTGCAGATTTAAGAAAAAATAATTTCTGGACGGTCGCATTTCCAAAATTACGCTTAAAGAGATGAAACCTAAAACCTTTTTAACGAATTACGTACGTATAATCTCTACAATCATTATTCAGAATCAATACTGACACGTAACAACGTCCGATTTGGAAGTACACACAATCACTCGCAGCTACAAAATGCAATGAAATCAGAACTAAGACAGTTTTAAATCACTTTAAACATGTTAAACAATATAAAGGAGAACAGTTCAGAAATACTGTATGACAACCCGACGAAAAACTCAGCACAGTTACAAGGTAAGAAAAAATATCTAAACATAATACATATCATTTGTGGCTGAACCTCTTTCGAATCGGACAGTGCGCGGTTCCAGTATATTCCAAAAAACCGCGCGTTAATGAGACTTTTCAGGTATTCATCTCTCGGGTTCTATTGACCACAGAAATAAAAGGTCAAGTGTTTTTGATGACCTCGTCCTAGGGGGACGACATGTGTGTGTGTCGGAAGAACGGACATATTGTAGTTATGCTGTAGTACAGGGTCAAAATTTAGACATTACACTCTTCCTCTACCTCAGGTAAATTGACAGCTCAGTTGGTTCTTTTGCATTTGGTGTGGCCTAGGGTGGACATTAGGCATCTTATAAGAGCACCAAATGTTCATGGGCAGCTCGTGAGAAAACCTCAGAGCCCATGATTTTTGGGTTCGAAACTTACCAAGTGTGGGGATAGACACACAGTTTCTATTCGTGGCAAATCGCCGAAATTTTTATCATATCTGGTACTGAGATTGACCGTACTTATCCACGTAAAACATGCTCTAAATAATCAGTTTTAACCAACGTAGTGAACGCATGTCGAGGGTTATACAGGTATAGCATGGGTTCTGAGGTCATCAAACTACGACTTCAGTAACCATATTTTCAATAATAAACTTTTATGATTCGCTGTCTCTGTATAATATTCGCTTTACCCCTGTACATCTACGCCCAAAGTGGTACTTCAGTGACAAGCAATGGGCTACAAAAGGCCTTAAAGCCTTAACAAGCCCTAAAAGAGTTTAAAATGACTGGAAAGACTACAAATTCAGTAAAGTATTTCCAATAAAACTTTTATTCTTTTAAGATACAAAACATAAGCCTGGCGTTTTTGATGAACCGCCATCGATTAGCAAAGTGTCCAGAAAAATGTAAAGCAAACGATCTCGCCTTAGCCTTATATTATGCGTAATAATTTTTTGTTTATATGTGTCACAGTATATAAATAAATTGTCAAAACTTTACTGACCTACAGGGGAAGAAGGAAACCAGCGGGAAAGCTCTGCTTTCGAATCGCAAGAAAGACGAATACACTCTTTTATAAGAGATTTTGATAGAAAAATGTGAACTAGCTGCCTCAAACATCATTCCGCTTCCCTCACCAAAAATTTGGGTATGTGAACGTATTCGTGCTTTTCTGTGCTGAAACAGATTAGCAGAGAAACAGTGACGGTGAAAAAGAGAGAAAACAGTGTCAATACGAGATAAACAGAAAAGACAGTAATGATGGGAGAGAGTAGGTAGCAGTAAGAGAAAAGTTAGATGGATCGAGACAGAAGCACTGAGATCAAAAGAGAGAGGAGGCGTAGGAAATGAAAGATACAGATGAGTGGAGGCCATACACCGGCTTGGGGCGTTGGGGCTAGACCTTCCCAGATTGGGAAACTTGAACGCAACGAACAGACGAGGGAACGTTTGGGACGTAAATTTTAAATACGTTGTTACTGCGGAAAAAGTAATTTCTACCTCCCAGAAGTTTTAGCTGTCGAGATATGGTGAAAACAATAGCAGTGGGAAAGAAAGACTAAAGGAGGCAGTGTGACTGAAAAACGAGACAGTGGAGCTGGATATCTGCAGCCGCTTGACTACTCTGCAACTCACACTTTAGTGCCTGTCAGAGGGTTCATTGGATCACCTTTACAATAATTCCCCATCATTCCACTCACGAACAGCGCAATGATAAAACGAACACAAATTTTTCCGTTCGTGCTCTCGTTTCCCCTACTTCGTTATTACGATCGTTTCTCCCTGTGTAGATCGGCGTCAACAAAATATTTTCGTATTTGGAGGAGAAATTTGGTGATTGAAATTTTCTGAGAAATCCTGCCGCAACGAGGAACGCCGTTGTTTTAATGATGTGCACCCCAAATCCAATAACATATCCGTGACACTCTCTCCTCTATTTCTCGATACTGCAAAACGTGCTGCCCTTCTTGAACTTTCTCGATGTACTCCGTTAATCCTGCATGGTA